>NC_049169.1:182603793-182922782 GCF_009769625.2 Cygnus olor
ACAGTGATGTGATCTATCTTTACCATGTGGCCTTCAGCCCAGAGGAAATGCCAAATGATACCGAAAACTCCCATTCATCTGACCAACACAGAATTTCATGGATCCAGGCAGTCTTTTTGTTAGCCACTGTTGTTGATGACTTCCCATTGAACTCTGACTTAAGTTAAAAACAAAAAAAATGTTTCTTACCTTCAAGGAGCTCATTATTCTGGACCAAACATACTTAAAACACTTTTTAAAGTTTCAGTTCAACTAGCTGTTCAACACTCCTCAGGCACAATAGATTTTTTTCCTCCTGAAGGTAAAGCCTGTCTGCGCAGGAAATACAGCTTGCCTGGGAGCTGGTCTGAGTATGTGAAATGAACTCCCCCAGGAATGAAGAACCATCACAAATCTTCCAATTTGAGTCAGAGTATATGCTTTTGACTTGTCTTTAACAAATGCATGACATACATTAAAAAAAAAAGAAACAAAACACCAAAAACACGCTAGGCTACACTGCACACACAATTCTGCCCCGAGGAAAGGATGAAAGAAAGAACATTTTGTGACAGCAGCTAATCGTGTTTGTTCATGTACTATTGAAAGGTGTTTGGATATTACAGGAGCGGGGTGGGGGAAGTGCAGTAAGAACCAACACAGAAGAGAATAGCCTCACCAGCACTCATGTTCCAACACGCTCCATAGGGCTGCTTCCCTGTCGCAGTGCACTGCTCTGTGCTTTAGCAGGAACACATTTTCTTTGCCACTTCCATAAACCCACATCTTAGGGAAATGAAGCTGACAGTTTATCCATCAACCAGCTTCCTGAATTTTATAACACTACAATAAACTTTGTAAATGTTAACTTTGATTTTCAATAAACAAGAAATCTGATTGTGAAATAATACTGTCAGCATGGTGTGCTACGGATAGACTTAAACATGAAGTTCCACAAATTTCTGCATGCACTTGCTATTAAGCATCTGTGGTTTTCAAACTCTGTTTCCTAGTCCAGAATACGTTTCTGTAGCCTTTTCGATTCCTCCATTCTTATTTCAAGTCAGCTGAATATCATATTGAACATCTGCTCAGATATAAATCTTTTTAATGCTCCTGATGGGTTTTCAAATTCATATAATATGTAAAACTTTGAGATAGCCATTCCTAGTAAATAGTAGATTACAGCATTAATCCTCAGCCAGAAAACTGATCCTAAAATGCATTCTCCATTCTAAATTGCCTTGTGCTGACAGTTGCATGTTTTTATCACAAGCAACATCTGTGTACTCCTTATCCAACTGCAGGCATAAAATAAGGGAAAGAAGAGACCAGTTGACTTCATTTGATCAATGAGTGAAATCTGAAGACAGTGTGTAAATATTGTGTGCCCTGCAAAATGGTCATGAAGCAGTTTTACACACTGAATAAACTGACAATAAAATTTTATGCCGGATGCTTTATTCTGTCACCTATGTTTTCTTCTAGCAAAGCATATTGTCATGATTGACCTTGTAATCTTTTCACATTTCTCAAAGTGACAGTTTCAATAGCAATAAGCTGCACTTTAAAGAAATTTGTTGCTGATAGTACATGTAGAACCAAATTCTGAAGTCTTTACCAAATAGTCTACTCAGACTACTCGGTTATGATGTCAGAAGTGGTCCCTAGTAATAAAACTGAAATCCCTGGAGAAAAATGGGGGGGGGGGGGGGGGGGGGGGGGGGCAGGAATATGACACCAAACTTATATGAGAAAGAATTTTCACCTGTAGGTTATAATCAAGCAGCCTGAAAAGTCTGGAAGAATACTGTAAGTAACCTGTAAGTCTGTGGTTTACAGAAGCAATTATATAAGCTGTGCTCTCTACTGGTATAATAGATTCCCTTTTGCAGTTCATACTTTCCTGTTACCAGGATACTTGCCTTCCTTTTGCTAGCTTGTCCTTAGTGCAACACAGGTCTTAGCCAATTCGCAGGTTGCCTCGGACCACAAAAGCAGTACACAAGCAGTCATCTCACTATCGTGGAGTGTATGTCCATTCAGTCCTTGCCCTTATATGTAGGGAAGAGCTAAAGAGCACCGCAGAGCAGAGTAGTAGGAAACAAACATGGAGAAAAATCCATAACCATGCTGTGGCTCCTGCCTGCCCTCCCCAGTGCTGGCAAAGCTGGCCAGACGAGCATTCGTGCCAGGAAGCTATAGGAGGGGTTTTCTCTCTTACGCCAGAATCTCTCTGACAGCTCTCCATGGGCCCTGCTGTTTTGCATGGGACTTACAATGGACAAACGTCAGTGAGCAAAAGGCTACACACTCCAAAGGCAACTGAATTTAGATGCTGTAGGCAACTCCCAAATTACTACAGACAGGTGGACTTCCATAGCAGGTGCAGCTATGCATAAGAAATTGGAAGAGGTTCATGAGTTCAAGTAAACTCTACTGGAAATCAATAAATTCCTGTTTTATAAGGCTATGATGCAAACTGCAGAGTATTTAATGTTGCCTCTACATTTTTGGCTTCAGGGGACTAAAATAATGCTCTAGTATACTTGTATTTATCATCCAGAGGAAGCTGAGATTGCTGAGAGGTAAGCAAGGTATTTTTGTGTTTAGTTAGTCTTAGATAGGCGGAATACTGGAATACTGTAAAATGCTGGAGTGAGCATACAAAGGAGATTAGCTGTATCATTGCAGCTATTGAAACTGTTATTTTTAGTTTTAGTTTGCAGCCAGACATCCACTAGGGAAATGAATGAGATGGTATTAAAAGCTAATATACCTTGTCTGCTTATTTCTGCCCATCTGCTGGAGGCTATCATTTTTCATGAATAGATCTTGTGAGCACCTCTCATCTATGCCAGCACAAATTAGCCAGGTTAGTTTCATCAGCAAGTTAAGGTAGCTCAGATGGCATAAAGCTGAAGCAGAGAAAGGCGAAGCATTCTGTTGTCTCTTCTGCAGCCTTTATCAGAGGTTTAGTAATGAACAGCTGAAGGACAATAATATCTTAAACCAGCACAGCTGCTTCTGCAATGATTGTCTGAGAGGGCCTTAGTGTTAACTTACTGAGATGCACACATGGAGCAGGTCATACATATGCTAACTGCTTCGGTATGCTTGCAGAATCTCAAAGAAAGAATAACATTGGTGGGATTCAGACGCCTAAACACTGGCATCTAGTGCAATGTAAGATGACTACTGAAACCAGACATGAGCGTAGACTGGCAGGCAGGACCTGCAGAAAGTCTGCATTGGTCTGAAGTGGCAGCTAGAGGCCTAAAGGCTTCCTCATAGTTCTACTCTACTTGGGCTATTACAAAGTGTACATTTAGACAACTCATTCTTAAAACAATTTTTGGTTTCTTGGTTTAAGGACAGGGAACATTTTTTTTTTTTTAAATTAAAAATGCAGGAAAGTATTTTTTTTTTTTCTGTTTAGATCAGCAGTAAACTTCCTATTGCCATTCAGCCAGGACAGAATTCGGTTAACACAGGATGCTTTTTAGATTTTCCCCTCCATATGGAGCACAATATACAGGCTGGATTCTGCAGCTGTGGATGCTTGGAATATCTGGAGTCTTGCCTGTAAGACACTAGTGAGCCCTTACATTACTAAGTATATTGTCATTACCATTTCCTAATTTGCACAGGCATTGTCGTTACCCTCCTCTGTTGAAAACACTCTCACATGCTTCTGGCAGCAGATCTCAAGCAGAATCAGTTCTTCATTACAAAGGTGCCTCAGCAAGTGGCGCTTCCCACACACCAGTGACTTACACTTTGAACTACTTTGTTAGCCTACGTGTGCTGCCAGCCAGAAAAAACAAGCTCAAGTCCTGCAGTGTAGTTTCTGCCAGTCATGAGCTGGCAAGGGTGTGAAGGATTACGGAAGGGTGCTACAGAGCTCCTGGACAAGGAGGCTCAGTGTTCTGATGACATCTGCTGGCTAACCAGAAAGGCACTAATCCACTGTTAGGGAGGCTCAGCCCAATGTTTTCCATTCCTGAACCTTTTATGTTCATGATGCATTCAAACTCAAAAAGCAGAGGTTACGACAGCAAAGAAAATAACTGCCCATTGAGACAGCTCCTCTTGTACCTCTGCCGCTGATGCTTGTTGAGACAATGCATCTTGTCTTCTCCCACAGAATAGCAGTGTAAAATAGATGCATTTGCTAAGTAGTATTTAGAAGGCATTACAGGTAAAGATTTCCCTACTGCAGTGGTCTTCCACCTTTGCATTTTTTCAGTCCTGTGTTCTGTAAGCATGGCCCCCTTCTAAAGTGTCTGTTGCTGCCCTTCTCCATGAATGCTTACATATTAACTTCTCTCTCTAACCTGCCAAATGCATATGAGACAAGCTCTCTTTCTCTTATCTGAGTTGATAGAAAAGTACACTTGCACATTTCTTTTTCATCCAAGTCCTCATCTGCTAAACTATTTACACATCCCTCCACAGTCTAGCCACTCCTTCCCTCAAGTCACTCCCAGACTTTTCATCTTAGCTCCCGGCATGTGTTTTGCAACAGCCTTCTCCTACCTGTCCTGTCAGCTAAAAGCATTATGAAGCTGATTCAATACTCAGTGCGACTCTGGCACAAAGAAGGAAACTGCTTCTTGCAGCTTTGCCCTTGCAGTGAAGTTGCTCTCTCCTCCCTTACCAGTCCCACACTAAAAGAGCGCAGCCTGCTCTCAGTCTTGGTGCAGACAATGGTGCAAGCCCTGGCTCAGTTCAGTTTCTTCTGTATGAGGATGCAGAAAGTCAGTACCATACTGGAACTTAAGATTTCAACCCCTCTTGATTCCAGTTCTGCGTCGATTCAACAGGCATGACACGCTGCAGAGGAGGTGGGGTAAAAACTCTCTGGGCTTTTTCTGTGTAGCATTAACTAAAGACGTTGTTCATGGCTTTTATCCTAGCCTTTTCACTACAGCAGAGGGAATTTGGAAACAATAGCATCAAAGACAGTAAGGAAGCAAAAAAAGGCTATATACATGAGAGGCAAATATATATATATATATATAAAAATCTGTTTTTGCATTTTGCTAATCAAGCTTTGTGAGGAATAAAATACAAACAATTTACACAAAGGAAAAACAGCTACGATTTTTCCAGTGCTCTAATTTCTTCTTACCTTGGAGTTTATTAACTTCAGAGGAGCAACATAAAAATGCCATTCAAAGAATCTATCAAACATCCCTTTTCAAACACACGTATTAAACCTCCCAAAACCATCCTTCCTTCCCGTTGTATGGTTATTTTCTCCCTTGATATACCATTCACATTATAATTGAGTTCACTCCATTCCAGTCAGTTTAGGCTAAGTGAAAATGGACAAAAACAAAGGAGCTCTAGAAGGACAAAGGCATTGTGTTAGTAGCTGATGAGCTGCACTAAATGGAGCTGGAATGCACTCCCCTGCCAAGGCAGCCTGCTCAAGGTAAACGCACCAACCTGCTGGATTTAGCAGATTTTGTACACAGGCAAGACTCAGACTAAAGACTACCCTGGAGTCCTAACTTGCAGAAAAAAAAAAAAAAAGTATTTAAGTAATTTTCCTTTAAATAAAAGGCAAAGATTGCTATTTTTAGGCAGGTGTACCTGTAGATACAAAAGTTCAGAAAATTGACAGCCTTCCCCATTTTCATACACAGTCCTTTAACAGTTTTTGGCAGCAACATTAAACACCAAGATTTAAGATTCAGCCCACTAATGAAGCAATATTGCTGCTTTTCAGTAATGACCTATTAAAGGCTGAAGGTAGGAGACGTTCCTGGGTGACACAAAAGCTATTTCAAACTGTCACATGAACAGGAGCATTGCCAGAAGCCAACCATTACTCTGGAAGCACCCTTCAGCGGTCATTCAGTCGGTTTGTGTGGTTTCATTCTTCTTTTTTTCCCCCTAGGTAGAACCAATTATTGGACACAGATCTGAAGGCACAGAGGCAGTCCTCTCTGAGGTCAGGAAATAACTACTTAATGCATCCTGCTTTCAGCTTTGCTTATGAATGGGTAACTCCTAGGTTAAAAATTATCTTTCAAGGTTTATGTACTTCATGCCAGAAAGGGCAGTGGAAAAAAAAAAAAAAAGAGTGAATTAAAACTACAGCTTCTTGTATGATTAACTTATGTTCATCACAATGAATGTGTGAAATGATGGTAATCACAAAATATCTGTCAGATTGCTAACAAATATTTTGAGGCTTACGTTATTGTCATCACCTAGGAAGAAAGCGGGGTAATATAGCTTCTGTGAGGATTTTTACATATAATTTTTATTATGAAGTCTGAAAGCTTTCATGTAATTTCTGTTTCAAAGCTTTACAAGATTCACTCTACATTTCTGACTCTGAGAAAAAATAAATAAAAAAGTGGCAATCCTCAGGTTTTTAAAAGCCAGGTGATTATCTCCTTCATTTTACCAACTTGCACAGTGCTGTGCCTTTTGAGTTCCCTTTTCTGGTGGCCACAGACACAAAACACCAAATAAAATATGGGGACGGGGAAGAGACAATACAAAAGCATATCACTAATGTGCTAGATACGGTGCAAAAATAACACAGTCTCTTATAGTGCAGCATCACTTTAGGATGTCATTGGGAGCTTCCTAGCTATCTGGGAAGGCAATGCTTTCCTGCGGGTGCAGGCTTGTCAAGCAAGCAGAAAACAAATACACATACATCCTATTCCACGATCCCCATGGCTGAGCCTGGACCTTGAACACCTGCAGTGCCATGCCCGGGCTCTCTTTAACTTCACGTCACAGAGGTGAGTTGCACCCAAGGGCTGAATTTGACTTGTTTTGTCAGAGCAAGAGGCTGTTAGGTTACGTAGTCACAGGGATACAACCTACAGGGGAGCCCTGCTAGTATGTATGTTCTCCAGCAAGAGCTCAGTGTCACAGCCTGGCTTTTATCGTGGGATTTGGCATGTCCCATCAGGTGACATGATGGGGCCCGCCGGCAAACAGCCTGTTTGGCTGTGAGTGTGCACGGTGAGCGCTCGGCATACCTCTGAGCTTTACAGGTATTAACCCTCTGCCAGTTTCCCCAACCACTCCTGGATTCCAAATAACATGAGAATTCCTTTGCGAGGCCTGCCAGTAATAAATGGCACAAATGTGTTCACTGCAGCCCTTAAGAGTTCCACTCAGCAAATCAAGCACGTATTCCTGACACAGCTCCTCAAGGCAGTCCCGCAGGAGTACAAAGGTGAGGTTTCCCTGGCTCAGTGCCATGTATACTCCCCTCTGGATTCAGTAGAGCCCCGGTCTGCAGGTCTCCTGCACACAGCTCACTCTGTTTTGGTCATCTCTGAACCCTTCCATGCAGCTCACCTGTTTGGCACGGCCGCCCATTTCCCCTTCAGGATGTACTGATAACCCTAGATCTCAATAAAACAAACAAAAAAGACAATTTCCTAAAGTTGCTGTAATATCCCTAAAGACACTGAAGACATGGTACAGCAATCTAGTGAGAATGTAAGGCATAGTAGCCTGAGCGCTGAAGAATATTGTGCTAAATTTTACAGTCATTATTTTCGGGCTTAACTTCCCCCCCATTGGATTACTTTATTGCCACATGCCCAGCAAGTCCAAGAAAAGAAAAGCTCATCTTTTATTCATGTGAATAGTGTTTACATACATGCTATCAGCCTCTATTTCTGATGTATTTATTAGGCATACTCCAAAACCCAAGTCATTTTACTCTTGGATATGTCAGGATGTTCCAGGAAATATTAAGGGTGAGAACAAAGGCAGAAATCTGCAGTATAAGCATCATACTTCAGTTCCTTAAAGCAGTTCCTTCTCTTTAGTCAGCAGAGAGAAAGGTAGGATACACCTCATCACAAATAGATAACTAAAACAAATATAAGTTTTAAATTAGATTATATAAATTCCCTCCTTGAAAGGGAGTTTAAAGACATTGTATGCTACATAAGGACAATGAAAAAGAGATAGAGAATTATTTCTACCCATGTGAACTGAGACAAAGTCTATGGGGTATACCCAACTTTATCAGCCAGCTGAGATATGACTGAAAAACTGAAGAGATTTCAATCTCAGCCTGGTCTAATGCCTTACTCCAACCTGATTTTCTCCTCAAGCACAGTAGATAAAGATCTTCTGAAGTGAAGACAGAGTGAGATTAAAAGAGAGGCTTAGAACAAAATATTTCTATATGTGTCTCTGTGACTACATTTAAGGGACTTGAAAAGAAATTCTCAGGATAAGTTATTTTGATTCCATTTTTTTTAAAGTAGGATCAGTTTTCAATTAAAATGAAAAAAATATTTTAAAATACATCCTTAATGGGGTCACTGAAAAAATCCTGTCCTATGACAAAGGACATATTAGATATCCATGTAACTGTATACACTCCCGTGACAAAAGGCCAGTCAGCTGACATTTCTCTCACTAGGATAAAAATCAGATGGCATAAAGTTTTAAAACTTAGGAATGGATGTAACCAGCATTATATTCTGTCTTGTAAATTTTAAAGTGCAGTTCTAGCAATACAGAATTACACTTAACCCTGTATTTTCCAGAGTTAAGGTTAAGGGGCCTGGGAAAACCCAGAAAACGGAAAAATAACAACAAGGGAATTACAAGAGGAGGGAGGATTACTGGGGAGGATGATGTGGAGGTAGGCAAGCAACTCTGTAGGGCATCAGGTCAAGTTTATCACAGGGTAGAAGCAATTAGTTCAGCCCACAAATAACTGAGTTTGCTTATATAATTAATCCTGAATTCTTCTCTGAAGTTCTCTCTTGCCAGATAATATTTTCAAAAGCATCTGAATGACTCAGGAGCTACAGCTTTTTGGTGAAACTTCACATGCACCTGCAGTGCACATTGACTAGGAGAATGGTACAGAGATCTCCAGTCCCACAGTCAGTGGTTTATACAGCAAGGTGTCAGTTCCACTTTATGAGGCACAGAGGTGACAAACCCAGAAGAGATGACTGCTTCAGTGACAGAACTCAAGTGGCGTGAAAATGAAAGAATATTGTATCTCTCTGGGACAATGAAAAACTCTTATTTGTCTTGTGAAGGGATACACTATTCCCAGATTTTACTTCTGCTTTTGCATTTACTTTCCCTAGCTTGATTGCATAATTTCTGCATAGCACTTTTAATCTTTTTTTTTTCCCTAGCAAAACTTGTTGGGCTTTTTTTTTCCTTGAGTTGTTTTTTATATGCATGTGATATAAGAAAAGAAACAAGAGGATTTTATTTAAAGGTTTCATGAACTATCACAGTTTCTTCTAATCCTGTAAAACCAGTAACACCTAAATGATCAGGTGTTTAACAGCATCATACATCTCCACCGCAGCACCTTCTGTTCCTCTTGCCATGCAGAGATGTGGACACACAAAGCATTGCTTTTTTTTCCTTTCTTGCTTGGAAGTAGCCTAAGTAATGACAGCATTACTTTCCCAACCCTCTGTAATGGCCACAGAAATCAGCAGTACTCTTGCAAGTGCATAGTAAAAGCTCTAGGGCTCACGCTCAGTGACTGCAGCACATGACAAACAACACAGCATCAAAAAGAGCAAACATCTCCCAAACTCCCAGCTCTGTAAAGAACACCTATATAAAACACGGTGATAACAATCTTGGTGATAACAATCTGATCAGCCACAGCTTTTAGCAACCTAATATAAACTAGTATTCGTGGCATACTCTCAAAAAGCTCCAGTTGGATATCCCTCCTCATGCACAATTTCTATTGATTATAGTTTATTTGTTCCACAGATGCCTAATACTATAATAATCATTGGGTAGAGCACGAACAAAAGGATAATCCTGGGAACTGACGTGGTAAAGTAGCCATCCAGCTGAATACATACAAACCTTAAATTTCTTCAGGAAGAGGTATGTGGTATATTCATGCAATATGTCTCCACTTTGATGCATATATACCCAAACTGTGTGTTATCTTGCTAAAACTTACTTCATCTTCTGAGGATCCTGTACCACTAAGCTGCTAAGTCTTTCTCAAGTAACAGGATGGCCAAAAGCAGAGAGCAGTCATCGGACTGTATTGGACACTGGCACAGCAGGAGTGGACAGACACTAGCACGCTCCAGGGTAAGGCAAGGACACCACTGCAACAGAAGTTTGTTTGGAGTCGCTCGTAACATTGGTAAAAAATCTCATCCCAAAGCAGCTCAGTTCAGCGGGGCCATACGAACACACATCTGCGCATCAGAAATGCCATTGCAAACCCATCTCAGGCAGCCTCAGCATGCAGCCATGGCTGCATGATGAGTTGGCTGCAGCCCTACAACGTGAACCCCACCAGCAGACCTGGACCTACTTGCTTGCTGAGCTCAGGCCTTTGACCCCTGGTTCACAGCTGGAACGGTAACATATTTCACAGATTTTTAATGGCTGGTCTCTGTTTTGGCAAATCTTCCAATTGACTTCTTGGAAGCCCTGGTAGGTTCATTTAATGAAGGACTTCTGATACACCAAGCAACCACAAAACAGAAGGTATTCAGGGCTGCCTAGATTCTTATGTGTGACATACTTCTGATGATGAAAGCAGGAGGCAAAGGATAGTCTCAGCTAGAGAATATCATTTTGTGTGTACTAGACAGATTTGCTTCCAAGACCCCATGGAAAGACATTTTTAAAATGAAACTGTCAGGAACATGTTTCTGCCCGAGCTCAGAGATCTCTCATTAAAACACACAAGGAGAAACAAAAGAAACATATAAAAACTAACCAAATCATAAAGAATGACATTTCACCCCAATATTTCAAAGTAAGCCTCTATGTTTAAAGAAAAAAGAATGCCCATTTTAGCACACAATTTAAGTTATGGAGGAGATATCTGTATATACCTTAGAGCTCCAACTGGCAAAGAACAGCACAAGAAGGCAAATTATATAGAAATCCTTACATCAGATTCACTTCCCATTTTGATTACTGTAATTTTGTAGACTTCCTAATCATCACCCTTTTTCCTGCAGGGCCACAGAAAGCTCTGCAATTTCATATTGCTCCAGGGATAATTCCTTCAATTAATTTCATAACAGTCTTAAAAAAACATTTTTCCAAGTGGCCTCTGGATGTATGGTGCATTCCTTTCAGTCTCTCTTTATTTCTATATTAGTATCCTTCTTTGTCTTTGCTTTTTCTCTACAACTGTCCAAAATTGAAAGTTACACTTTTTCACCCTACATTGATACATCTTCCCTTTTTCTCCAAATGTCTGGCTTGCAACTACCTTATTTTATGCTGCATGTTACTTCATATTGTACTTCCACTTCATCTTCACAATTTTACCTGACAATTACTATGTACAAATTTTAATTCTCTTTTAACAAAGCATTCCGTGATTGCTCACGTTAGCATGTGAGATATAAATATGCTTTAATATGTTTATTTAATATCACAGATCTAATACAAATACTTCTGCAATAAAAATAATTGCTAGTGCTGTAATGCTTATGCTATTATAACCTTTAAAGCTCTATTTCTTTAAAGTACTAAAGTCTACCTGCATCTACATCAAGCCCAGGGACTAAAGGAAGCAGAATTGAGAACGATACATTTGTAAGTGAACCTAAACCCGTTTTAGTTTGTCACTACCATATATGTTTTTAAAATCAGGTTGAAAAAATGAATTTCTCTGTGTATATCTATTAAGTCACAGAATTGCTTTTCATAACATGTTATTCATGATCTGTATTGTACCAACATGCAAACTCCCATAATTATAATGAAAAATGCAGAAACAGGGCAATTAAGAGGGGGGTGGTTTCAATGACAATTAGACTGTCAATGTGGTGTTTTAAATAAGTGCAATCAGGATTGCTTTCTAGGCAACATCTACTAACTTGGACATGCCAGACACACCAACATATACTTCAAATGAGCAGTAAATAAGAGTTATTAATGCATTGCATCATACTGTAAACTCTGATACAAATCTTGACTGCACAACTGTATCTGACAGGGAAGCTCCATGAAATCTTGCAGCAGCTTTAAGACTCTACCCCAAGGCTGACCACCTCCATCCCACATTACTGGCAGCCCTCTAGCAGAGTTAGCGAAGGAGGGGACGTGTTCCTGCCTCTACAGCCCCGTTCACAGTGCAGCATCTGAGTTTAAACTGCCACAGAGCTGGACTAACACTGAGTGCTAACATATGCATACCACTCTGCTGACTCTGTAAAAAGGCAGCTACCTCTGGCAGAGGGAGAATTAGTAACATATTAAAACACCACACCTGCTTCTTCAGTAAATGACAGTCAAAATGTGTTTTTCTTTTCTAAATGCGGTCATTACTCCAGCAATCCTCCCACTGTCTTCAAGAAGGGCTTAGGGGCAAAACTTGTGACAACTAGAGTCAGCAAGCTTAGATATTTTGATTAACAGGCAAAAACATCAGCTTTTAACCAGAGAAGCAGCTAATCTAACCAAATAATATCCAGTAACCCTCTCTAGAGGTAGAAAAAAAAAATATTTCCAAGATAAAATAACCTGGTTAACTTCGACAGTGATGCAATATTTCCAAATATACTCTGTTCATCCAAATCATCAGGCCATAAGATATCTCATTACTACACTATCTGGGAAATTAAAAACACCTTGTCACTGTTGCATATTAAAATGTAAAGTACATTGACTTACTGTACAGCATGAGATTTTGTTAGATTAAAACAAGGGCAACACAAGGCACAAACACAAACAGGAAATCAGGCATGCACCTGCACGCACCATCTCTAAACAGAGGTGTCTTCAGAAAGGACCTCTGGAGGCAACATTTTGTTTCTTACGCAAAGGGGATAGTAAAATGTCAGAGTAAGTTGGCATCTCTACAGACACTGCGTGTCTGAACAAACATGCTGCAATTTCTTGTTTTATTATAGCAACAAGTCTAGGTTTTTCATGTAGCATCAGAGATGGCAACATACAGTTACTAGTTGAAAAGGAGGTCACATGAGAACAACAGTTCCAGCTTCCATATCAACTGTTTTCTGTGCTAATTGAATCCTTTAAGATAAAAAATGTATTTTTGATAATCTGAGTAGCATTGATTCCCTTAATTCTGCTAACCTGGATCTCTGGGACAGGAGTAACATCCCACTCTGTGGGGCTATTTTCACAGCCCAACCCTGGCAGTGAAGCTCAGGTGCCTTGGTTTAGAGTCTCCTCTCCCTGCCTTCACTTGAAGCCCTCTCCCAGGCACAGGCTGACCAGAGAGGACTTCTGACTGCAGCCCCAGCACCAGAACGCCACCGACGCAGTGCTGCACAGGCGGCTTCCTTGTCTGGACACACACAATACCAATAGTTATGCACTGTTATCAAAGCACATTTTATTAAGACTGTGTAAGGATTCCAGAATTCACAAGAACTTTTTCTCTTGAAGAAGAATATACACCATTTTTTCTATTTAAAAGAAGAAGCAAAGGTGAAAGAACCAACTTTTGAAAAATCCAGTGATGTTCTAGTTCTCCACTAGCCTTTGCTCAAACACTGAATCAGTTGCCTGACGACCTTGGTTCATCATTTCTTGTATATTTTAAGGTCTCAAAAGCAGACACTGTTTCAACGATCTATTCAATGCATGAGTGCCACTTTCAACCTGTTAAGCAACTGGCTGATGGAAGGGATGACATTTAGTATGGTAGAACACAAGACAAAGTTAGCTGGATCTTTCCATTGCACAAGTATTAAAGTGTTATAATGCCTAAACATATAAAAACACCAACTAAACTAATAATATAAAGTAAACAATGTAAAGCCCACTAATTAAAACTAACCTGAAAGGAAATGACTGATTTTCACTCCAAATTCTATATATTTAATACATATGATGCAAATTTGTTAAAATAAACCTTAATTTCCCCCTGTTAAGAAAAAAAAAATACAAAGTTATCTGAAAAAATCACTTCCAATTTTAATAAATAGATTAAAATAGCTGAGTCATGTCACACTTCCAGAGACTTGATGATGTATCACTATGAGTGGCTGGACATAGCGAGAAATCAAGGTTGGAGAACAAATGAGACTAATGGATCTAACTAGGCTACAATAATACAACAAAATACAGTGATACATGGTGAGAAATAATATACCTATTCATTTAGATATGTGACCCATCACCTCAATAATCAAGCTGCATGCTTCCTACAACACACAAATCACCATCTTGCACAATATATTTGTTTAATTCACTTCTGGTCTAGTGATAATCAATATGTAGCGCAATGTTCCTTTAAAGCAATTAAGTTATATTTTCATCTCTTGTTACGTTTTTTTTTTCTCTTTTCTTTTTCCTTTTTTATTCACTATTTTAAGATTTTCCCTTTTATATTATTTTTAAAAATATACAACCTTCTATGACATATTCAAATCTCTAATAAAAGCACTCCTAGGTGCTACTGGAGACGTCATTCTAGAATCTCTCTCTCCAAGCTAAATGAGTTCAGAACATTTTATAGCTGTTTCACTTAACTATGAAATCTTCTTAGCCTGAGGAGTCCAAGAGTGTGGTTGCAAGATTGTCTTAAACTGATTAATTATGGCGTGCTATGGATAGGGGGAGTCCATCCCTTTGTGTGTGTGGCTGCATCACCAACTGTGCCAGCACAAAGACAAGTACAGCCAGGCCAACCAGGGGGTGGGACTTTCCCTCAGGTAGGCAGCACAGTTTTAGGTTGCCTCAAGCAGTCTGTGAAGCCTCAGCTGAACTGAGGCGTGAAGCCACGTAGACAAGACAACTGAGCCAAACCAATCTAACAGCTCAAAGCCCTCGAATCGGGAAATCCCTCTTCTCTCTCACCAGCTCCAGTCTCACCGTTCCTAGCTGTGTGGTCTCCCTGCTGCTCGTCACTGCCTGACTGGTAAACAAATTCAACTCCTGAACACTCACTTCATCCTAAAAGGTTACTAGCTTTCCGCCAGGACACTTAGTTGAATCAGTCTAGCATGCTATAAGCTGGTGTAAGACAAGAACAGAAAGGATGAAAGAAGAGGAACTCTGTTCGCAGCAGCAAGTCACCAAGTCAATTTGCTTGTCATTGAAACACATTTTAAGGGAGGAACCCCATTGCTTTAAACCCCATAAACAGATGACAGAGAGAATCAAGTAACCCCAGTGGGCTACCTGGGCTGCATGAGATCTGAAATGCCTTCTGGAAGACCTACATTTCCCAAAACAATAAAGCTCTGGGGGCATCACTTAAAAGTGTTAGCAGCTAGGTGGCACGGTTCATGGATTCCCTCTTCCCCTCCCACTCCTCCCAGCAAACAGAATCTGAATCATTAATCTAAATTAAAAGTTAGGGATGGAATTCATTCCAGCTATAAAGCAGTACAGTTTTATCATCATTCAAACACTTCCAGAATATCCTTTCATATTCCCTGTGTGATTATTTTGATGTCTACAAAGTTTAGATAGTTAAACTGAAAGAAAAATTAACACTTCCAAGTTTCCCTCCCAACTCTAATTCTTCTAATTGTCTAACCACTGTGGATAGGAATGCCTGTGCTTGAGCATTTGATACTCATACAAAGAAGAGAGAGAGAAAAAGACAGCTTGCAGCTGCTTCTCTAAGAGCCATGGTACTAAGTGGTAATAAATCATATGAGTTGCTGAAGCAGCCTTTTATGTGATTTCCCCCCAAACCCACTATGAGATGTACTTCTCAGAACTGGTGTTTACTAACCATGCTCCATTTTCACATTGAGTAAGGGAACCAGTTGCTAGCCACAACTCAGCTGTCAGTGATTCATGCTAATTTGGAAATGCTTCTTGCAGATATTGTAAGCGACTCACATCCATGATGGTTTATTATACTTGAAGTATGAGTTTTCCTTCTTTACAGCTGAATGATCTAACTGGAAACTGATTATTTTTCTTGCCACCATGCAGAGCTTGGTTTTATCTAGACTGATTCATGATGGCGTGAACGTCAGCAGCATCCTGGGCTGCATTAGGAAGACTGCTGCCAACAGGTCAAAGTAGGTGATCCTTCCCTTCTGCTCAGCACTGGTGAGATGCATGTGGAGTACTGGGACCAGTTCGGGGCTCCCCAGTATAGGAGAGACATGGACATACTGGAGAAAGTCCAGTGAAGGGCCACAAAGACAATTAACATATCTGATGTTGGGAGAGGCTGAGAGAGCTGGGACTCTTCAGCCTGGAGAAAAGGGGTGCAGGTGGGAAACATATCAATGCATGTAAATACTTGAAGAGAGGATGCAATGAAGAGGTAGCTGGACTCATTGCAGAGGTGCACAGTGACAGGACAAGAAATAATGGAGACAAATTGAATTACAAGATGTATTTAAACATAAAGAAAAACTTTTTTACTGTAAGGAGCAAGGGCATTGGAATATATGGTCTCCAGAGGTCCCTTCAAACCACAACTGTTCTATGATTGTACGGTTTGCATGAGATCACATTAAAAAAAAATGTGTGAAGAATTAAGAATAAGATGCATTTTAACAATTTCATCTCAAAACCATCCTTTCTCCACTTAGAGACACACAAAAAACTGGGAAAGTACTAGAATCTTTTCTAATTGTATTATTTATTTCTACCTAAAAGCTGTGAATATTAAATATAAACATGTCTTTGTTTCCTTAACTTCAGAGCTATTAGTTTCATTCCACTGCTTGTACATACATGTGCATAAACATACATTATCAGGACACTCCATCCTCACACCATTATTTAGAAAAATGTAGCTAACTATTTAAAAAGAGGTGTTTTCAGTATTTTGGTTTCATTTTTGTAATCTTCAGTGCTCAACTCCATATTTTCTCTAATCACTTGGTGTATTAAAGGATCATATATAGTAGATAAAAATTTTACTTGGATCTCTAAGCATTTTATTTTATCTGAATAACAACTTCTTGGTATTTCACTCCACCAACAATTATCTCTGTATTCTTTCTCAACTGTTTAGATAAAAGGAATGGCCACTGCAAATGAAAGTGGTTTGTCAAATTTACAGAAGAAGCAGATAACACAATCTCATTTTTATTAAATCCAGCAGCTCATTAAAACTTTTCTCAGTATCTACTGCATATACTGCAGTAATTAACTTTATAGATAAATAAAGTGGAACCACAACCATATCTAGACCCTAAGAAAGTTGAAAAACAAAACCTGAATTTTTGCTTTATGAATAACATACATTTAAACTGTAAATAAATGCTCTGAAATTACTGTCTAAACAGATTAGTCAGGAGCAATTTAGAAAACACATCAGATTAACTGCAAAGTCCTCAGTCTTTGACAAAAGACTGTATTCAGTAGATACTTCTCATATGGTCTGAAATTCAGAGAATACCATGATAAAATACCATGAAGGTGAAAAGAGTTGTATAGCTTTCTTAGCTAGGGAAAGGCTATAGAATTTTACAGAAGCCCTGGCATGCACAACTCTAACTTACCCAATGCAAAAATCAGACAAGGCTGCACATCTACTTTTAGCTCCATTTAATTTTATTCCTCTCTTTAAATAAGGGAATAAAATGAATATAAATTAAAACAATTGAAAAATTTTTCAATTACTGGGCCTGATCCTTCTTTTTTTTTTTTTTGGATGTGATTCACGCTTAAATTTCTCCAAAACATTACTTTCAACAAATGAAGCTCTATGTGGGAGATATGAGATAGTGCACATAGAAGCATTTTTTTTTTTTCTAACTTCCACCAGAGACAGAGATTTACATGAAGGGATCCTATCTTTACACCATATTTATAAACAAGAAAAGAACTATTCTAGAGAATTGCTTTTAGATTAACTTCCTTATAAATTCCAGAATTTTAAACACATTTAATGACTTCACTACGTAAAACAGCGCTGCTTTCACAATTTTAATTTTTTTTTTTAAATTTATTTGTACTTGCAAAACAAGAGCTGGTATGTAAGGATCTCTAGTAAACCTCAACAGCAATGACTATTCTTTACAGCTACCCCATTTCTTCTTTTCTTCTCTCATAAAACAAATGGCTCAATGACAGTCCTCACAGATATGTTCAGGAGCTATATAATTTTCAGGAATACGCAATTCAGGTGAATAACTCCTAGCACATCTAGGCAGCCTGTATACTTATTCCATGAGGGCCACTGTGATGTTGCAGTCCTCCTCCATCCTTGACCAAGGACACATTCACAAGAAGCTGCACTTCCCTTCCACCCCAATATCTGCAGGTTCCTTGCTATGACGCTCAACAAGGTCTGACACTCATGGTGTAAAACATGCGCACAAGGTACCTGGCAGATTGTAAATGAATGATACCAGCTATCATGGATGTTCATTCTGGTGTGGTCTCTTTTTGGTCCCTCTGCAGTTCCTCAGTTTTCTCTAGGCCTAACAACTGTGTGTGTTGTCATCTGTAATGGTGCCCCCTTGCTGCACGTTCATGCTTAAAGGTTGTCACAAATTCCTCATGAAAGAAGCTAAAATCCTGTTAACAACAGTTAATTAAAAGTTAATCTCTACTGTTCTTTATATCCAATATAAAGAATATTCTATAGAATATGCTTTTTCCTAATCTATTTCTGAAGCACATTATCTGATCTCAGTGATGTCCAGTAGCTATTTAGCTACTAGAGCAACTACTTGGAAAGGGCTTTGAGGAAGGTAGGTTTTGATATACCTGATTTGGACTCTAATTCAATATCTTTTCTAATATCATGAGTATCCTGGATTAAGGAATTTCTGATGCTTTAGATTAACACAATATACAAAGATTCAATGTTTTAAACATTCTATTTTAACCAATTTAACCAATTTAACCAATGATTCAACCACAATACCTGTTGCAGTAAGCTTTACTGGTCCTTGTCTTCAGAGAACACAAAGAACAGCAATGTGCCTTCCCCCAGTCAAAGGATAGTTTTAACATTTAACAGCTTCTTGGTTGTTTTCTGCTAATTTAAGTAAGTATCTACACGGGAGAGAAGCTCAGCCACTTGCTCTTTTCTAACGTCCACTTTTGTTTTATTTCAATTTTAAATTATCAGTACAATTCATGAGACTTGCTGCTTCAGTGATCTTTGCTTTGGAACTTTTCTTGTGATGGGTTAATTTTTCATAGTGTGACAATTCCTTTATTTAATCTGAGTGAAGATCACCTAAACCATGCCTCCCTTCCATTTTTGCCTTCTGCATCTGTTCTTTGATACTTCAGAGTTTCTCACTCTAATTAAGAATTTAACTGAAGGCTAGCATCTACATCGTCAAAAATCTAAAGCTGCATTAGCATGACAGTGTATTTGAGCTGGGGAAAAAAACACGCATGCTTTTAAGAACTACTCAATGTTGTACCACAGGAAATAAAAACTTGGGGAGGGGAAAGGATTTGAGTCATTTACTTGGGGAGGGGAAAGGATTTGAGTCATTTAGTCATATCTTTGATAAACAAATGCCAGGAACTAGATCCTAACTTAAGACAAGTTAAAGACCTGATGAGTTAATTTCTGAGAGGTTCAATAAAATGACACAAACTAGGAATCATCAAAGACACACCTTTATAGACCCAGACTACAGAATTATAAAGTTAGTTTTTCACAATGTCCAGGACCAAGAGCACTGACCAATCCTGAAACCAAATTAGAAATTACCATTAATGTGTAGGCAAGATAGCAAGTATTGCTGTGCTAGCTGGGATATTCTTGTAAGGAATAAGGTCACATTGATATTAATGTAAACAGATACTTATTTAAAATAAAATGAACACACAAATATTTGGTAAAGTACTACGGAGATCCTAATATACACCAAGAGAAATTTCAGCAAGTGCTTCAAATATTTAAAACTAGATGGCTCCAACTATATATACTCCATAGCTAAACATAATTAAATAGCTTCTCGTTTTATATTTTTATCCAAATTCAGATGATACTTTAGAAATTATTTTTAAATGTTATTTTAGTGACCTTCACCCACTAAATAAAACTGATGAGCAATGGGATTCATCTCCACCTTCAGATGTCTAAGTTCTTTCTAGTTGTATCCTGCCTGCCTTACTGTAAATGGAGAAATGAGCATCCCAGGAAAGGAATTCAACTAATCTATTAGAACTTCACTTAGACTGAGATGAATCACGCTTGCTTAATCAGATAACAACTCCATTAACTAAAAAAGGATCCCACGATTATCATTAGATTTGGAAGCACATATTTTGGACGTTCATGTTAAAACAAATTACTCCCATCATTTTTATATTCTCCCTGAATCTGAAACAGAATTTGTACATTGAGGAGAATCATTTTTTGTTATGATGTAATAAATGGGCAGACTACTAAACTATATTGCCCCTTTACATAATGACCTTCCAAAACAAAACTAAATAAAACAAGACAATAACTGCAAAGCTGCCTATGGAAGCATGCTGCAAAGCCCCTCCAACCTTGGCCAAATCTTATTAAATAGAAGACAACTCTACAGAGCAAAATTAAGATATGTGTGTAAGTACATGCTAGTGTACTTGTGCTAGCTTGATCTAGTTAGAACCCAAACATTAGCAATGAAGTGACTGTAATGTGGATTTTAGCAATACTAGTCATTTATTTAGCACGTATATCAAGAACCTCTAGAGAGTTTGTCCTCGGATTAACATGCTAGAATTCATGTTGTGACTTCTGCTATTACTATAAGCCATGAGGCTAGTTTGAAATAAAACAAATATGTTAGAACATACAATTAATCATCCTTTGCTCCTCTTGTGTATTCTATTCAACATCATTTAGCACACAGCCCTCTGTTTTGGAATGGAGTTGAACAACACTGCCAAAGGGGGAATTCTTAGAAGGACTTTATGTATAGAGGGGAAAGAGGGTTTTTTTTTTTTTTTTTTTTTTTTTTTTTATTATCTTAGCTAGAATAATGAATGACTACTAAACTGCAGAGTAAGTAATTGAAGGATTTCAAAAGCCCAGTGAAAGAGTTACTTAAAGAAAAAAGGCCTGAATTTACTCATTGACACCACTTTGCACTAAAAGCCCACACCAAATATTTCATTTTACTCTTAAACTCAAGCATGTGTTTGTCAGCTTCTTGATGATCTCTTATCAATTCTACAGTGGAGAGGTGGGTTGGGCCTGAGAGCTGCAGTTTTGTGAACATGAGAGCTGAAAGTGGATCTAAAAACTATTGTGTAGAAGTGTGAAAATATCTTCTGGCCATCTTACCCCCCTCCACCCCCATCCAAATTCACTAAAATTGGAGTCTCTCCTATGTAGAAGAAACATACATTTTTTATGCATCTTAAAACTGACTGCAACTTGAAACAGTATGCTCTGTCTTCTTCCAGTGCAGCTAGCTGACTGGATAACAATATCTATAAGCAAAGGTCAGGGTAAAGACCTGTTTATGCACAGCTAAGCACTGACAGAGGAATACTTGCTTTTCTTCAGGTAGAAAGCCAGTTCAGGCATGTCAAGAATTCAAAGTTCAAGACTTAACTGTGAACCATGCTACTTACCAAAGCAACCTCAGCCTAATATGAGAAAAAACGGGAGTGAAGCAGAAAAAAAGATACCCCATCAGAATACGTACTTGCTATATAAACTCCAAGATTCTAGCTGGCTCAAAGGAGTGTTGTCTGATTATAAAACATTTAGCTTACAGACCATCAGTTCAAGACAGCACAGTTAAGCAAAAGCGAAGTAACTGTGCACAGGGTACTGTAACCATCTAATCACAGCAGAAAGCCATCACGCTTTGTACCATGTGAGATCATGTCCACAGAGAAGCCTGCAGTGTGATGAAGATAAAATCTCATTCTGATCTGCTGAAGTTGAGCAATACTTTCATCAGGCAGGACGCATGTTGGATAAACTCCATTGGAAACACTTCGTAGAGGGGGTTAAAAAAAAAAAAAAGCTGGCTAGTCTTGTTCTACTTTCATTTATGTAAGTATGGAGGTATTTTGCTGGATTATGTAGAACAAACAAAACAGAACAAACTAGTGCTAAAGAGAACAGACTAAACAATGCAATTCTAAAAAATTTTGCAGCTACACTATATATGCTAAACCTATATATAACAATATTTTGAAGAAGTCAGTATGTGATGTGGTTTCAAACACCAAAAATAAAATCTGGCAAATTAACATTTTTTAAATTATAAAATGCATTTTTATTTTTAATTTAGCAAGACTGGATTTAAAAGAAAACAAAACACAAATTTAAAATACAAACTAAAATACTTTATGTGCAGCTTACTTTTAGATTTTTGTTGTTGTTAAAACTTCCCTGGGGTGAAAACTGTTAAGATAACATTGAGATTAACAAGATATACTTTGCAAGAATGTGGGTGGGTGGGAGAAGGAGAGGACTATGTTGAAATACTAAGCAAATAATGTTAATAGAGACTATATGAAAATGCATAACAATACACAGACTTTTAAGGGCTGCATCATTCAGCTTTCACTTAATCTTCTTCATATTCTAAACTCCTCAGTTACGTGATTTAAAGGTTCTTCTACCAGTCTTGCAACAGCACTTCTTTATTTCCTTAAGGATCTTGAAGAGGAGCAGCGGAGGAATAAGGATCATTTCTAAAATATGCAATTTGACAGAATGGCACTGACAGGAATGTCATCCAAGTGATATATTCTCTTTCTAGTTTATCCTCACTGACCTCCAGGTGAGCTTTGCTACTGACTCTACTTGCATGCAAAATCAGTAATAGTTGACAGTTTCTGTAAATTTCGCCATAGATTTCAAAGCCAAAAGTGTTTATAATCATTTAGACTGATCTTCTGTATTTAAAAATATAAAAGTCCATCCAGTAATTTTGTGTTGTATGCAGCTTGACAAGTTTTTGTTTGTTTTTCACTAAGATACCTCTCCTTGAAGACAGTAAGAGAAGAATTCATCACTTGTCTTGAGATCCTGCTAAGTGCAGTGGATTCATCCTTAGAAGCTGTTGTTCCCATCTTGCACTTCCTACCATAGGTGAAATATAGAAACCTAGCATTCAAAAGCTGCCAACAGATCAGAGCAGCTTAGAATCTTTGTTTAGCAAAATTAACATTATTGTCATTTCATGAAACGACGAAATTACACTTCCCAGCTTTTGTGAAAGTTGACAAGATCTACGATCCTTTGAATGAAACATTTAAGCTGTCCAGACTGACATTTTATGAAATTCAGTATTAGCTAAATGTTGAATATGAGTTTTGTCCTGTGTTGCTACATCAAATGCTATGGAAAAAAAAAAGTTTATATTACCTCTCTGCAATTATCTTTAGAATGAAATATTCAATCCTGCCATAGCTACACTCATTCTGGAGTCATCAAACAGGAAGACATTGAAATTAAAGTTTAGCCTGGAAAAGAGGAGACTGAGGGGAGACCTCATCAATATGTATAAATATCTGAGGGGAGGGTGTCGAGAGGATGGAGCCAGTCTCATTTCAGTTCCGCCCAGCAACAGAGTGAGAGGCAACAGGCACAAACTGAAGCACAGGAGGCTGAATATGAGGGAGCACTTCTTTACTGTGAGGGTGACGGAGCACTGGGACAGGTTGCCCAGAGAGGTTGCGGAGTCTCCTTCTCTGGAGATATTCAAAACCCACCTGGATGCCATCCTGTGCAATGTGCTCTAGGTGATCCTGCTTGTCAGGGAGGTTGGACCAGATGATCTTCAGAGGTCCCTTCCCACCTCTGCCATTCAGTGGTAAGTGGATAAACTCTTAGGAGCCAGGGAAAATAGGGAGCTAGACTTTCACAGGAGGGAAGGAGAGTTGAGTAGCAACCCAAAAGGGCCTAGTTTTTTTGAGCTTGGACAGGAAACCCGAGCTGTGCTTGATGGCAAACACTTAATCATTCCACACAAACTGAGACAGCTCCAGTGAGAGAGATTCACTTTACATTTCCTATAGCCTAAAGACTAAAGCAGTTGTGTATGAAATTCCTGTTTAATCTTCCTCAGGCAACAGAGAAAACTGAACACAGGTCTCCAATATCAGCAACAAATACAGTAAGCAGTGACTTATTAAGTGAAAGTAGGACACTGGCAATCTCATGTCCTTTTGTATGTTTAGCATAAAGTCCAAATCGGTCAACACGCTTGAAGAACGTCCCCTTCACCAACTAACGTATAAATCTTGGTGGTGCTGAAAGCTGCCCTGATTAATACTCACATGATTTATGCAATTCTGAATATACATGAAAAGGGCAATGTGGGTAAAATTGGATTAGAATACAGAGCAATTGCTCCTGTGCAACATCTACATCTAATCATGATCTGAAGACGTTTCATTTTGTCACTGGTTATGGACAGAACCTAAATTTACTTTGGCTATAAATTCAGCACTTCACAGATCTACACCTGATTAGTATGAATCCAGAACATAATCCCACTCAACTTGTCCACTGGAGAAACTCTGCCATTTTGATCTTAAATGTGCATTGCTGCATCACCTATCCCTGAGGAAGAAGGCTGAGAACACTTCACTTTTTAGTTTATTGTGCATCTTTCAGAAAAAAAATAATAGCTAGTGACTAGTTTCCTCTTCATTAGGAACTTCCATCTCTATCCAAGAGGCTGTCAAATGCAGTCCTCTCAGGAGGTATGCCTCCTGTAATGATGAGCCACTAAAGGCCACTACTGAGATTAAACCGTGCAGACAGTGAATTAATTCAGCACAAAACCCAGGCAATGGTCAAAATAATACAGAGTACTCCAGTGATTTTTTTTTTTAAACCAATTACTGTGTCTTAGGATTCTGAGCTTACAAGGTCTGCCTAAAGATGGGACATTGGAATAGGAAATCCAATACTCTGAGGGCCTTAAAATAAAAATCCTTTAGGTACGCAATAGTTTTAGGGGCAGTGAATAATAGCTTGCTATTGGTTACGAGAATCTTATCTTCTATGACTTGCCCTTGAACATCGTAGTAGTAAGTAAAAAAATAAATATCTCACTGATTTCACTAATGCAAAACCACAAACCTCTAGGCAGAAAGAGCCTCACTGGGGCACTGGGCTTTGAATCAGGCTTCAAATGCTTCTTTAAAGGCATCCTTACGATTCTCTCTATAATTACTATGTTCCACCCTAACTACAAAGCTTTAAAGAGGCAGCAAGGTGTGTGGTAACAGCATTCCTACAGACTTGAAGAAAATGCACATTATACAGCAGAGTGACAGAAGTGCTATGCCGGTACTTCAGTTAAAAGTTAGTGAGATTGGAATCCTGGCAAACATTCAGGGAAATACTGTATCAAGTTGAATGCATTAATGTTTTACTAATGACTTGAACTTAAACAAGCTGAAATCCTTCTTCAGAAAGGAAAAAAAAAATCTGCCTTTTCAAAGAGCTTCCTAAATGCCTACTGCTAAATGAAATTCTTTCGACTCCTAAAACCAAAAACTAATTAGTTGAATCTGTAAAAGAAAGATTAACTGAAGAAAACCCAAGGGGAAAAAAAGCCACAATAAACTGACTTAAGAAATTCTCATCTAGGCCAAACCCAAACAAAAATCAACACAGGTCAAATTAAGTCATTAATTTACTCTAACAGGATTTTCACTCTGCTTGTATTATTTCTGGCTCTTAACTTCCTCTTCTTAAATTCTTCAATGCCAATTATAAGAACAGGTCGTATAATTTCAGGGTAAATTTGAACAGCATCCAAACACAGTTTGGGTTTATGAAATAAAATGAATGTCTTCCTTTTTCCAGTAAGTACACAAAGAGGTTTGTGAGGCAAGAATGTTCCATATACTGTAAGATTTAGAAGAGCAAAAAGAATACATGAATACTCATGATTCCCAGCAGACTCACTAATCACCCCACACAATCTTACTATGTTTTGCAAGACCAGGTCAGAAGACTGCTAACTTCCATAGGAAAACTCTGAAGAATGTTCTCTGTCTCCAACCAGCTCCACTGTGTTGCTGAGGTAATGCTAAGCTGGCACATCTGAACTCCTTGCTCTTCATCCCATCTGTTTGGTACTGGGAAGGCTAAATATACAGATTGGTGCCCTTTTCTTCAAGGAGGTTTTTAATCCCTCATCATTCAATGATTATATAAAGTTTCAGTTTCGGCACATTCTTAGTGCCCGCCAGCCCACAGCGAAGATTTGGCAGATGTAAGTTAATTACATAATGTAATACAAATAAGCTTTTGATTCAACATTCTGAACAAACAATAAAATCCAACATCCATTTGCTGATACACTGTTATCCTGTTTCTTAAAATAGCAAGAATGTCTTAAATCAAGATGCACAACTTCCAAAACTTTAATGACAAAATATGTCTTCATTACATTTTATCCATTTTTAATTTGTCTTCATTCTTAGTGTGTCTCCAAGGGTTAAGACTCACTAACATTTCTTGGTGGAAAACTGCTTGTAACATATATATGCAGTTTGTCTCAGATGTGTTTATCCCCATTGTATAAATAGTAATCTATTTTTTAAAGAAACTTCCCAAACACATTTTACCTGCTGATCAGATGAATCTTTATGGAAATTCTAGGGACACCACACTGTTAGTTGACAATTGATATGATAGTTAACTCATCCTCAACGGTAACTAGAATCCCTCAATGAAACAGTTCATGAAATCAAACAAGCTGAGCTGCTGTGAGCTCATCAACAGGAGTTGGTGTCTCTTCTCTTATTTCATTCTTCTCTAGACCTCTTTGGTCTGTCCCAATCAAAACCATTTGCAGCCAACAACCAATAGTATTTCACAGGCTTATTACAAATCACTTTAGGAATTAGTGTCTTTCTGCAGGTTCTCATGTCACTAGCAATCACTGTTATTCTTGATAGTTCTCATTTCTTCCACTTAAGCCTAACGTGTCTCCTTAATCCCTTTAATTCTCACATTTGGTCCTAATTTTACTGCTCCTTGGCATGCTTCTTTTCCTGCTAGCAGGGCCTTATTATATATCATAATAACCTAAAACCTAAATTATGGATTGTTTTTACGTAAAAAGCCTGCTAAGTATGTATAATGCTAATCTTGAGCGTCATCTCCCTTTCCTCTCACCTGAACAGACCAAAGAAATCAATGCCATTATTCAGCTCCGTAAAGCAAGTGGGATTCAGTTCCAAAAGCAGAGCTAGTCAATTTTCTTGTGAATGTGAATTCATTAAAAGTCTGGTTATGCAGCACGTGATCTCAGCTAAAAATTATAAAAAAAGTCTATCAGAAGATGGTGTGGGGAGATTTCCCTTTTATCCAAGCAACCCAACAGCTGGGATGCTCATTCTACGTGGAAGACAAGGCTATTGGCCCTGACTCAAAGAGAACTGGAACTGAAAAACTCCTTGCCCTAAAACCTTGATCTAAACCGACAGCCTAGAGGTTATACTGGAATGTACTGCTCCTAATTGGCATGTTCAAGACTTCTTATTTTGTGGAACACAGCATTTATTAGCAGAAAAAAGAAAAACAGAGGGGGAAAGGGGAGAAAAATTAGATGGAATGTGTTGGCCCCACTGCACTTAGCTGGAAAGTGGAACATCTGAGTGCAAGCTATGTTTGAAACAGTATTTAAAAATTCATATACATGGGAGGCAAACAGAGAATGAATACAAAACAGGCCAGAATATAAGTGGGGTTATAGTGTTAGAGCACACTATGGGGAAGATGGGTTCAAATCGTCTGAAATGAAGGAAGGAATTTGATCCAAGTCTTCCATGTTTGGACAAAGTGCCCTAACCTCTGCATAAAATGCAATTCACAATACAATTGCCTCTCCTTTCCTAATGCAGAGCAGTACCTCAATTCACCCCTTCAACTACACTCTTTCACTTTTGTTAAAAAAGAAATCCAGTATGGGGAGCAGAAGAAAGTTTTGCTTTTGGCAAAAACTACCATTTGAACCCAAATAATTAAAAACAGACAGAAATCTACAAGCAGTTTTCTACATGCACATATAGGGCATAAAGGTGGTTTTCAAGTTAGAAACTGAACAAGCAATTCTTTCTAACAGTCTAAAATGCCAGGATAAAGAAACCAATAAAAATGGCACAGAAAACAACAATTTTTTTCCACTGAGTTCAGTAAGGCTGGTATTAGACTCCATGTGTGCCCCATGTAATCATCTCTACACAAAACACATTGCTACTCCTACCCACTTTAATAGACCCACTTAGA
Organism: Cygnus olor; assembly: GCF_009769625.2. NCBI lineage: Eukaryota > Metazoa > Chordata > Aves > Anseriformes > Anatidae > Cygnus > Cygnus olor. The sequence goes on from NC_049169.1 coordinate 182,631,884, forward strand.
CACTCGTTTTGCTGAGACTGTGCAGCCACATTAACAACAACCCCCAGTGAAGTAATCTTTTATTTACAGAAAGGTGGGGGCTTTTTTTGTATGCTTGCTTGTTTGTTGTTTTTCTTTGTTTTTTTTGTTTTTTTTTTTTTTTTTTTTAAGGTATTATCAAACCACTGTTTAAATCCCCTGGCAATACTTACAGTAAGAAGCGTGACATGTGGAAAATTGTTCGGGCACCAACCTCAAGTATATCCAACAGCAGCAACAAGCCTGGCAACAGACCAGGATCCAATACAGTACTTGGCAAATGACTGAATATCCCGCCAACATGCCATGCCCCCATTTTTAAGCCAAAGATAAACGTTGTTGATGGTTCCTGCCAAGATGAATATGCCCAAATGCCACATGGGAGGTCAAGTAAGGTTGCTGCAAGCAATTCCCAATGATATTTTACCAGTATACTTCTTTACAAACTGTCAAATACGGAATACAAAATGTCTGTTCCTACACTGTTATTATAGATCACCCTGGAAAACACTTCAGTGGTATGGCTTTAAAAACAGCACTGACAATGATTTCAATTCTGTAATTATACTCAGGAGTATCAGTTGTTCCCTTGCAAATGAATAAAGCATATCAGAATGGTGAAATTCCTAAAAATGTGTATTTTTTATTTAGTAAAATTAAGGAAGACAGATAAAATAATTTTATTTCTCAAACAATGGACTTTTTCTCTAAGCAGTAGAATAGTGCTTCTTTAATTAATAGTATTTTTGCATAAATGTATCTGGGAAAGGTCTACAAAGTTTTCCCAGAAATTAGATTTAAAGACTAACTTAAGGGAATTGTTTTTGAAAGATTCTTGCTTCAATGGAGATTTAACCACATGTTAGTACAGGAAGATGCAGTGCTGTGTTAAAGCATTTAGGGATCTGTAATGAAAAGTTTAAATGAGATGTAGCTAATGATGTAAATCACCAGTTTCAGTGAGCCTTTTGCTTTGCAATGTTTTGGCTTAAAAGTCAGAAAAGCTGCTCCAGGGAGCCTGAAATCAAAAAACCCTTGTTTCTTTCCTTCCCTAGTGATCCTCACATTCCTAAGCCAGCCAAGAGAATCTGTCATTACTTCCCCTTTGAAACCACTCTACTACCCTTGAGGCACAAGACACCACTTAGCAGTCCTAAAGAAGCAGTTTTGTGGGGGGACTTTTTGTGTTTGGAGGGCTCCACTATCACTGAGTTGGGTAAGGGAGGGAAAAATTACAGTTCAAATTAAGACTGAACAGAAAACACAGCACCAACTAAGCAAGAGTGGGTCATATTTTAAAAATATTTTGGTGCAGAAGAATAGATTTAGAATAGATGAGTATTTCTTCACTTGAAGAAGGTCCGAATCTGAACAATTCAGGGTTATCTACAGCACCTACATAAAAGAAAGTTTTTCTTATGGGAAGAAAAAGAATGAAGACGACAATGCTGTGACAGTCACTTACCGAGAAGCACTACTCTGTAGCTGTCATGCAGCATGCTGCCATAGTACTGGTGCCACAGCTGTAATACCCATTGCTGGCTAGCTGTACTTGGGCAAGGAAATATATCTGCCCCTGACACTGCCAAATCTGGAAAGCCAAGGTCTGAAGTATAGTGTCTGAGCTGGGGTTTGAGTGTAGTGCCAACTTTGGAGTATATTTATTTTGTTATATAACATCAGCAGAATCTAGCCAAAAATTTGCCTTAAACCACTTCAGCTAATTTCACATTTGAAATATAGCACAATTCTCTCAATAGCATGCAACTTCACATTTCACAAATACATCCAGGAATTCAACTATCCAGTCTGGATTGCCATTTCTTCTTATCTCTCCACTAGGAAAAAAAATATTATTTCCTCTGCCTTCTGGTAGCATTGGCTCCTTTATTTATCACTGAATTAAGTATTTCATAATTTAAACATCAGCATTCACCATTGTCACATGCTTGCACTTGCTATGAAGTGTTTTTTCTTCACCTCATTAATGGAATGTGGAAACAATTTCTGAGAAAAGATATTCAACAATTTCGCAACTGCTGTGAAAAACAAAAATCCATACTTTCAGCAAAGTTTTGCTAAAATGGACTCACACTTCAGTATCAACAGGTCTTCACATGGTCATTTTAAGATCTAAATTCAACGCAAAAGAGAAAGCAAATTGTTAATATCAGCTACGGTAGTTTCTTTCAAAATCTCATACAGCTAACCCTGCAAGCAGCAAATGTACTACATCTTCTTCTTGTTCTAAGGAAAACAAAAGTGCAATAAATCCACTTTATTGATCATCTTGAGGCTAAATCCCTAAACATGAAGAATTAGAACTAATTCTACCTTTAAAAAATACTAGTGCTGATAAATAGCTGGGCAGCGTTCAATTTATTTTGCTTTTTAATTACCCTTATAAAACAAGCTACTTAAAGTCAGAAAGGCACTATAGCTGTACATATGTAGGTAATTGATGCTGACAATAAGAATCTTTCAGGGCTTAAAATCTCAACCAGTTCTTTTTGATGAAACCTCTAATTTGATTTCAACACAGCAGGCCTATGCTCTCGCTTGTAAACTACAGTCCTAAGGGCCTTCTTTCATTTAAGTCTTTCATTTCTTTTCATATTGAGCCCATTTCTGCTCTCTTTAGTTACTCTCGGAAAGTTACCATTGAACAATCATAATTTGTGAGCTATTGTCCCATTTATCTAGCCTGGAGTTTTCCCCCTTGGCCAGTAAGTAAACAAGTACCCCCAGCACCATATTTCATGTTTTCAGATCTTCGGTCATGATTTGGTACACAGTGTGACACTCACCTCACCTCACTCCTGTTGCGAGCAACTGAACAGGCAAGAGCTGGCAGAGCACTGACTTGGCTCTTTTCCCCTCCCTTACACACCTGTTCTGCCGTTGCCCTAACTTGCTTACCACAATTGCTGGCCACATTTAGAGGATAAACAAAATTCCAGATCTACAACAAAATTCACACCGGAGCAGTTTGATGTCTCCTTGTAGCTGCTGTGCCTCCGTGCAATTGCCTGAGGTAACAGACTCAAGCCCCAGTCAGGCGATCATTTAAAAGAGATTGACAAAAGAGCTTCTGGATTTGTTCTCATCAGTCACCATACGATGAGTGGGGAGGATCAACTATCACATGCAGCTATGGAAAGACATGTTCTTTTTGTCCTATTTCCAGTTCGCAGACTATGAACGAATATTCTAAGACACACAGAACTCTGTTTTACAGGTGGCGCTACTGGTTTGGGGCAAAATCAACTTTATAACTCATACTGTTTGAAGAGAGCAGGGACTGGTGTTGTAGCTTCCCCTTGCTGAGGCACAACAGGACTGGAAGATATAAAATCCTTGGGTCACAAGATCACTTACGGAGTATGGCAGAATTCATCTTAAGTGAAGTACCACTTATTTCATTCACAACATTAGGTGCTGTGTGGTAGCTATCACAAACTTGTTACTACAGCAAAATTCCTGATACAGGAGCTAGAAGTCTGAAGCATGCCATTCTGCTGCAGATGTTGGTAGTCTGCGCTGAGGCTTTCACTCAGCTCTTGTGTGTAGTCTCTTAGAATGATCTGGCTTAAAATCAAAAACACTAAAACAATAATCTTTGTACCACTGAAATTCTGCCAGAATTTACCTGAGCTGTAAAACACTTCCTTTGATGTCTTTCTGAAGAGGGTGGAAATAGAGCTAGATAAATTGCTGGCTTTTTCACCTGTTACAGATTCTAAAGACATTGTAATAAATTTGAGTTGTTTCAGATAGACAATTATTAATGTTTTGATCACAACTTCATTATTTTTAAATAGTTTTATCACCTTTAGGCAAGCAGAAATTCAAAAATATTCTGAAATGCAACACAGCTTATTTTTCACTTTGTCAACAAATAGACTCAGGAAAGCAAGGACCATCTAGATAAGCAGTCTGCAAAATGGTAATGTCACAAGTTCTAAAGGCTCTTGTTATCATAATGAATCTTTGTGCTATGAAAAATAGCATACTGTTAAAATTGACATGCTGTTACAACTCCTCCAAGTGGAAGCAGATGTGGCAGGACAGTTTTCCGATATGAGAAAAATTCTTGGTATAGAGTTGGAATATACTGAGTTGAATTTGCTTTAACCACAGATTTGCCACTGTAAAGTGTGCAAATAGCATGAAGAGAAGTCTCACAAATGTTGGATTCCCAAGGAACATCTCAGTTTTAAGAAAGGATGTTAATCAGACAGTTCACTGAGACAGCAAACTTTCTTCAGCTTTAATTGTTCCCTTCACATAAAACCTTGAAACATCTCAAGTCTGAGTATTTGTTCACCTACTACAAGAACTTGAAAATTATAAGCAACATCACCATACAGTGACACCTGTCATAAGAAAATGATGGCATTACAAACAAAATATATCACCCTGTGTTCAATTATCTTTACTTAGCTTTCAGTTTTTCTAACCTATGCTTCACAAAAAATAAAATATTTAAGGAAAATAAGCCTACTGTTACAAACTCTTATGTCAATACTCATTCTCTGAGGGAGCAAGCATGTTTTCAAAAGTCTCTAGAGGAACTGTCTCTTCCGTAGACGTCCAACACAATGGAAAGGAGAACATGATTTAATAGCCCACTCCCAGCCATGGTGGATGGCGGCAAACTGATCTGTGACAGACAGAACAGATTCCTGTTCACTGATCTTAATACTAGCTGTGCTTGTGAAGAAAGCATGAGCTGAGTACACGAGCTGAAAACAAGCTAGCTTGAAGTACTTTTTTCTAAGTATATTATGAAATCAGCTATAACATTCATTGCCAATTATTCATAGTTATCTATCACATATTATAAAAAGGTATTAAAGTAACATAAACTAGTTACCTGTTACCATCCACAGGAATATATGCATTTATGAATATCTGGAAACACTTGATGGAAACAAATAGCCTGTTAATGTGTTTTGTTTACCCTCAAACAGCTCTTTCTTTGTTCTTTAAAACTCAAAAAAAAGAACCTTTAATGTTTGTTTCCTTAAGTGAGTGTGTGCAGTATTCTCAAATTGTTTTCATTCTTTCCTTTTGCAACTTCTAAAACCTTGCAAGATATCATCAGTCACTAGAATTCATCACCTGATGAAGATCAGTGACAAGACACTAAGGATTCTGTTATGCTAAGGAAGTAGAGGCAGAACTTGAACTCAGAAGCTTGAGAGCAAAATGTACATCAATCTGCCCATATGAATAGAGGAAAGGTGGTCTTATAATTGGAACCTCTAAAGAGGTAGGCAATCATAAATGTAACCCTGAGTCTGTAAAGTCTCTCAAGATAAAAGGTTTATGACAATTTATGCATAAAGAACCTGGACAGGGAACACAAATGTAAAACTACAGAAAGCCTGGATATCTGAGTAGACTTCGAGAATTTCACTCTCCTCGGTAGCTTGATTGTTTTTTCATTAGACGCAATTACCACTTCTTCTAAACCTCTCTTTGTAGTCACCATCAGTAGTCCACAATATGGGAAAGTTAAAAAAAAATAATAATAAAAATTCCAGGAGACAACATAGACTTCCTTCAGTGAAATTCAATGTTCGTAAGCTCCTAAAGTGTACTTAAACTCCTTCTCTTTTGTGAACAGCAAAAACACATCTTAGAGTACTCACCACCGTCTTCAACCATGAAATGAAAAATGTCACTGGTGGCATTGTCACCTGCTCGTAGAACATAGCATATCTTCATATCATCAATATCAGCTGTAAAGAGTCAGAAAAATACATTTTATTTTAAATGCTGAAGATAGGAAACTTTTTTTTTTTTGTAGAAAAACATGACATGTATTGAATAGTTTAGCTTCATCAGAAAGAGGTCAAGGCTCTCCAGTAGGGCTCAGGAATTTCAGTATTAACAGAGGTGAAGTTTTAACAGATATCAATCATTTTCTCTCCTTTTACTTTCCTTTCCCCAGTCCTCTCTTTCATTTAAGATGTATGTACAAACAGAGCCAAAAGGAAATGTAAGAATGTAGGCTCAACAGTCAGAATTATTTCATATTTTTTCTGGTGCATTTTCTTAGACAGAGGTGCATCTCCACCAAGATATTGATTCTATCACTGTTCTTCATCCTGAGAAGTACTGTAGCCTGCTCTAATGGAGAAAATACACTGGGTTTTGTTCCTGTTTCAGCCATGTCTGATAATTAGGGAAGATCTTCAAGCACTGGCTGCAAATTCAGGTATCTACCATACAGATGCTTGAAAGGAGGTACAAAGTGTTCTACTCTAAATAACACGTCACAGGTCATGGGAAACCTGGGGCTGAAATAGCAACAAAACCCACGTTATTTTCTATGTTGAGTTCTACTCTCCATTCAAGATGTAAGACAAAATAGTTCACGCAACCCATCCCTGCTTCTAGAACTAGATTACTTCTGGCATGTTGCCTGTCTCTAGGATAAGATATTCCTACACATTCTGCAGTACAGAAATCTTAATCTCTTTGGTACCCCCAAAATGCCCTCTTCTTCCTATCAGCCTGTTTTCAAATGATATGCCATATAATCTCTATGAACATGCAGTCACAAATAGTGCTTAAACACTTTGGCTATTTTAAGAACCCAAAGACACGAAACTTAAGTAGACAGCCAAGACTTCAGTAACAAAAAAAATATTAAATGCATAATTGTGAATAATTGATTCCAATAAAAAGTGTGCAACAGGTAAACGAACATTTATTAATGTAATGTTTTCTGGTCTCCTTGAGTAGAGACAAGAAACATGCAATATATAAAAACTAATTTTTGTCACTTGTTGGTAAAAATCCAAGTTGGAGGCTACATCAAACAGCATGGAGTAATTTCTATTTCATTCATTTCTAAGAGAAAGTTTTAGAAATTAATAGCATTAAAGTAGGTCTCAAGTACCACCCAAGTTCCATTCCCAAGTGTGTTGGGAAAAACAAGCCCAAAGCACTTTTATTAGAGCTCCTCAATGTCCTCAGTTCCAAAAGTAGCCAGACATCTTCTAAGGCAAACAAGTTAAGAACCCTATCAACAGGGATATGTCACTAAAGAATCTCTTCTATAAATGTTTGAAAGAAAGTTAAAGATCAAAAATTCACAGGGCTGTAAAGAGGATGCAAACAAATACCTTCTTATGCCCGTGCAGCAAATAAATCTTTCATCCTGCAAACACTTACACAGGTACTTAGCTCTGCCCATGCGGATAACCTTATCAAAATCAATGGTTCCAACATATATAAAGATAAGCACTTGAGCCAATGTTTGCAGGACCACCTCATCAAAAAAGCCACTTGTCATCAAAAAAGCCACTTGTCATCAAAAAATCTCTTTTTTTTTTTTGTGGAAAGAATTGCAAAGGAATGACCGGCTTTCTGCTCATTAAGTACACATTTAAAGTCAGTTGAGCAATTTTATACTTTCCTTCCACAGCTGATTAAGTTATGTTAACTATATTAAAGCTGACCTGGTTGTAAGCACAATTCATTAGTGTGCAACTGCACTGCCTACTAAACATTCATACGATATTGGAATTCTCCCCTCACTAGAAATCCAGCAGCTTTCTCTTAGAAAAATAAAAATATCTGCACTAGATCAGGGAATTGCCATTCCATTTAAAAGTCTGCAAAACTGATGCAGTTATTAAAAGCTACATGTATTAACATATAATCTTTAAGAAACAAATGTACTTCACAACATAACTCACTCATCTTTCTGAAAACATTTTCCTGAAAAGGAAGATAAAATGCATTATCAGGGATGAATGCTGAGTAAAACCATTGCTTGCAAGGTGCTGTGCATTCAGCTGGAGCAGCCATGTAGGTACCTTTGGCTTCAGGAGGCTACATGGAGTGCCGAGACATCAACTAAGTTCTATTATTGCCAAGGCAAAGATTTTTGCTCTCCTCTATCCTTTTCCCGTCTTCCTGGCTCCTCAGCACACCTGGAGGTCTGTGGGATGTGGCCTGGCCCTTATTCACAAACCTACCCACGTGGGACCAGGGTCTCCCAAAACAGCGCTCAGGATCATAGTGTGTGCATTAAAACATTATCCAAGCATCAGCTAACAACTTGTTATAGCTGATGTTCAGTTACCACTGAACTTCTGTAAATGTGAAAGACTTGGCAGTTTCTTAACAGATTTTTTCCCACTTTTAAACAAATTATCTAATCTTAATGAGTATCTGCCATGAACAGATTCCAGCCCTGACTTGCAGAGATGAATGCTGTGTGATTATGCATACACAATATTCCTTGTATGTATTTTTGTCCTAGGCACTAGAAAATAGAAATTACCACATGACAAGTGTTTGTCTTTGAGCTTTCTCTTCATTTACTATCACCAAATTGTAAATATAAAGCACAAAGAAATAATAATGAAATAAAATTACTGCTTTCAGGTGTAACTTTAAGTAATAGATAGCATTTGAATAAACTTAGAAACTGCTTAATGTATTTTAAGAGTATTTTATTTTGTTACTGACCCTTGCCTCTCTAATTCAGCTTATTTTAACAATTAAATATAAAAGAATAACAAGCACCAACTATTTGCAGAATTTGGAAACCTTTTACCAAGCAGTTAATTCCTCCATGCACTAATACCCCTTTTGAGCAATCTCATTTAACTCAATGAGACTCATGAGCTAAAGATTACCTACTGGACTTGTGACAGACATATTTGATGTATACTAATTAGAAAGCCCCACACTGATTGTTCCTGAACAATATACACAACAGGGAACAAACCTCCAGGACATACCACATTCTGCACAACTACATTTTGATTGGGGGCTTTTAGCTTATCTTGCAATGCTAGGCTAATTTCCTCTCTAGCACTTCAAGTATTGTGGGCAGATACTGAAACACAATCTCAAGGATAAATCAGAAAGCCGTTTGCCAAATAATCCCTCTGCCCCCTCTTTCAGTTACAAGCAATCTGATAAACTGTGCTGCTGAAGCTGCTTGCACAAGAAATCTTGTTTCATCAGTGTTACCTCCTTCAGATTGGTCAGTCTGCATGTTCCACAAAGACAGACCCCAAAACAAGGAATGGGACTGTGAGGTGGTGGCAGAGCATTAGGATGGACTTCGCAAACCACTGAGCATCTCTCAAAACTCAACTGCATATGACCCTAACGGCCTGATCTGACTCCAAAGTTGGCCCAGTTTTGAGTAGGGGTTGGACCATATGACTTCCAGAGACCCCTTCCAAAATATACTGGAAGATTATAAATATGTTTTATGAGGTCCATCAGGACCCACATGTAATGAATCTGGAACTATTCAGCGGTTTGAAAAAGATCCCTCCACATGGCAAAATGGGACCACTAAAAAGGGAAAAGATCAAAAACCATAAAGTAACATCAAATTTAATGGTCAGTACAGGAGCATCTCAAAGCCAAAACTAGGGTGCATGGCTGGCTGCAAAGTCTGCGCTTATGGAAGGCTCATTACAGCTATGACAGAACAGAGTCTTATTTACTCTTTCCCTGAACGGTAGATTATTATTTGTCTATTATTACAGCATAAGTATGAAATATGCATAAATTCACTACTCCAGATTTGACAGTACTTTGCACACTAATTACAGAGGGCTACAAGGTGAGGGACAACAGTGAGCTACCCATGGAGTTTTGAGTATGGAGCTTGGTCAATGAAAGACCTCAGCATCTCACATTACTTCTCAAAAGTGCAGCCTTCTAGGTCCAGCCAAGAATTTTTGTCTCCTTGCCACCCACAACCTCTCCCATACCCAAAACAGCTACAGAGAGGAGGGCATCTGAGGAAAAAGGAAAGCAAAAGACAGAGCTCTTTCATCTGTGACTTTCATTCCCAGGTTATTTTGTTACTTCTAGTAACTTCTCGTTCCTTGTCCTCAGCAGATGTATTACCCCTGCGTGAGTTTGATGCTTTCTGACTTTCATGCAGCCTTTCTAGGCTCTCTGAAGTGCTTGGCCCTGCATTCATAAGACATTTCAACAACTTTGCTTCACAAAATACAAACCTTTATAGAAAACATTTAGAAAGTAGAGAAGAGAGAATACCACAGAAATACCATACAGATGCTCAGGCATTACTTGCTTAAAAGAGTCAAAATAGAAAATTATTAAAGACGTGTGTATTTTTCAGAAAAACTCTTCAACTCAACACAAATTAGAAGATCTTGTGCTGGTAGTGTCAAGGAACCTGTGGAGTTTTAACACTGTCTGGGGGATCCTCATCAGCTCTAAAACCAGCTTTCCTTAAGGTTGCAGGCTTCTCACTCAGCTTAGGCACCCTATCTTCCAATCACTCACTGCCCCCCCAAAATGTGCTATGCAGTGGACTGCTTTCAGGGAACACCCATTCAGTAATCCTATATTCTCCAAGGTAAGAGAAAACCCATCAAAAAACTGATAATATGTTTATTTGTTCACTCTCTTTCTCTTCTGTCTCTCACTTACTCTGACAAAGATGCTCTTAATACTCTTGCAGTTCACTACCAAAGCCTTATATTTAAGGAGCTGTGTTGATTCCCAAAGCTTAGACATGTTTGGTCCCTCATTACCTCCTCCCTCCTCCCCCCTCCCCCCCCCCCCCTTTTTTTTATACTAACACAGCAAAACTCAGGGCATACCAGTCATTTGAAAGTTCATCAGGCCTGTTGCAAGGTCTGGTATATCTGAAAAGAACATCACTTACAGCCAAGACTGTAACCAGGGATACACACCAGTACAGGCTCTGTAAAATTAAATACGGCCAACTACATCAAGGGTTCATCTCTGCCCTTACCACCTACACAGCCCAGCCTGTCTGAGCCCCTTTAAGTCTGAGCCTGCATGCAGTCAGGTAGTCTGCACACTCCACAGCTGCAGGAGGCTCCAAAAAAACTCATTTTTAATTAACAAGTTATTAACTCATTACAAAGTAACATGGAAAATTCTTCAGAGAATAGTTAATGCTCCCCTTTCAATTAAAGTTACTTCATAGCCTTGTGTTAAGGCTTTATTTCAGTACATATGGCACATGTGGTTTTCATCCTATTTATACCACCCAGTATTTTAGTTCTCTGTAAAAAGTAAGTACCACTGACATAATTTTAAAACATTTACATTACCTTTTACTTTGCCACAAACACTTTGTGGTTAAGATCTGTGTAATTAAAGCAACAAATGCACTCATATCTCTCCATGTCTGGGAAATGATTTTACTTTTACAGTTAAGTACACTCAAGCTGTATAGCAACCGATACCCTAGTCATGGCATGACCATTAGTTAATAATAGCTTGGCCACTCCCATAGCATTTTCTAAATAAAACTCTCAAAGAAGGCACTTGGCCTCTAAAGATCTGGAACCAATTCTGTTATCCAAATTTATATCACTGAATAAGTCTCCTCAATATAGGTAGACTTATTCCAGGTTATTTGGACTGTAAGCTCTCCACAGCAAAGATGCTCCTCTATTCAGTGCTTCCTCAGTAAACCCGATTTCCTGTTTAAAGGTATCACAGACACAATAAATAAGCAGAACTAAAAAATAATTAAGACGCTATAAATAAACTTGCTGTCAGAAAGACTCTCCCATCAATTATTGCAGAGTTTAACAAGAGAAAGCATGTTTCCAGTGAACTAAAGAACATGTGGAGTATGGTAATACCTTGGCTGAATTGGCTGATGCTATGGTTGCCTTTCCCCAGGTGAATCAGGAATCCATGTCGAGGACCCTCTGTGATCCTGATCTTGAGAGTAACGTGTAAACTGTCTCTGTCTTCCACTTTGAGCACCTTGTTGGTAATCAGAAACCCTACATGACCCGTGGCCAGAGTTCGGAGAGTTTGAGCACCTTTGTTAATTACGATTTGAGGTACGCTGTTATCCACAGCCATTATCCGAATCTTCATGGTCTGAGGTTTCCTCGTTTCAAACACAGTGTTGGGGAAGACATAGAAATCAGTGTGAGTGCCATCTGTAACAGTGAAAGAGAAGCTGTCCTCAACTGATTCTGTGCCATCATGTCTGTAGCTGATTAGATTTTCATTCAGATCTTGTTTAGTGAAGGTGGTGACTGGTTTGGAATTATTGAACATGATCTGACCATGAACTGGTATTTGAGTGACGATAAATTTTAGCAGTGCATCAGGTGTATCTCTGTCTTCTACAGTCAGTTCAAATGGTGTTATCAGTTTGTATTCATTTTCATTCACCACCAGGTTATGGATTGTGACAACCGGTTTCTTATTATCCACATCACTGATAGAAATTCTGAAAGTACGAAATACAGGGTTGTAGCCATCAGTGACTTCAAACTCAAAGCTGTCCATTTTCACCTCATCTTCTGAAGTGTGAATATAATAAATTTTATTGCCTGCTAATAGGAGCTGAGTAAAAGTGGAGATGGGCACCCCAGGCTGATCTGTGCATTCAAGATGACCACGAACAGGTGCTCTGGTAATAGTGAAAACTAAGTTCTCATCGGGACTATTCAAGTCACTGGTGCTAAGCAAATCGGTTGTAAGGGTTACCTTTCCTCCTTCCTTCAGAGAAACTCCTTTGCTAATTACATCTGGGAAGACAATGTCAATGCTACCTATCGTCACATAAAAGTAGCGATCAATGAGTGGATTTATTCCATCTGTCACATCAAATTTGATAAGATCACGAACACCTTCTTGGCCAAAGTGCATATATCGAATTAAGTTTCTATCCACTTCATCCTGGGTGAAGTTCATCCCCAGGGTGATATTTTCAACTCCACCTGAAGGTTTTAGTCTCTGTAAGAGGCCTTGTCCTGGCCCATACCTTATAATATATGTCAAGGTTCTGTCTTCAGAGTCTAGGTCAGTAGCCTTCAATATTCTGTTATGGATAGTTCTAGTTTCCCCTATTTCAATCTCCAAACCATCATTGATGGCCATTCTAGGTGTCTCATCATCTACAGGAACAACCATTATGAATACCGTTTTCACTACAGTATGTTTACCATCTGTGAGTTTCACCTCAAAACTGTCCTCCTTCGTCTCAGAGTCATCATGTTCATAGAGTATGTTGGAGCTCTCTGTTATCTGATCCAAGGTGAAGCTCTCAACTAGGACAGTTCCATTGGCCAGCTGGTTCACAATGTGGCCATGCCTTGGAAGCCTGGTGATCGTGAACATTAACTCATCAGCAGGGATGTCCCCATCAACTGCATTGAGGATAGGGGTATCAATAACCAGGCTCATGCCTTCCATAACAACAAACTCTCGCATAAAGATTTCAGGCTCTTCATCATTCATTGGCATAATGACAATGGGGAAGATGTGCCTTTGGGAAAAGCTAATGCCATCAGAACAGCGGAAAGCAAATCTATCTTCAACAGGCTCTACACCCTTATGTATACTTTGGACATAAAAAATATGCCCTTGATGGAGGTCTTTTAAGGTAAAAGCACTTATAGCTATACCTGCTCTGGATTTTTCAGATCCTGGGGCTGGAGAGATGTTCTCTACATACCCAGATGCGGGCTGAGCAACAATGGTGCAGAGTATATCATCAGTAGGAGTATCTACATCTTCAGCCCTTAGGTGAGCAGTAGTAATGACGCGTTTGTCACCTTCCACTACTCTGAACTGCTCCCCCACAAAAATCTCTGGGGCTTGATTGTCAACAGGGAGAATGGTCACCAAGACTGAAACTCCTTGAACGACATTGCCCCTGATGCTCCACTCCTCAGACAGGTCAGACAATGTAAGGTTGAAGGTATCTTCTTTGGGCAGAAGGCCTATTTCACCGCCAGTATGAGCATACACCACAGCACCATCCAGCAGATCCCTTTGGGAAAATCTCTCTGCAGGCACCCCTTGGACAAGGATGTTCCCATGTTGAGGAGGATCCTCTACAATGAAGGTCAACATTAAGTCATCTGTATCCTCATCAGTGCCCTGGATCACATTAGCAGTGATTTCAGCAGCACCATTCTCCAGCACATCCAGGTAGGAACCAACAGTGCCTGGGGGCAACCGTAGGGTAGGAACCTCATCATCAACTGGGTGCACATTCATTTTTAACGTGATGGGCACGACATGAACCCCATCACTCACATCAAGCCTACACGTATCGCTGTTGGTCTCAGCCCCACTGTGCACATATACCACCCTCCCTTGCCGGATATCCTCCAAGCCAAAGGCACCTCCCAGGATCAAACTGTACCCAGAAAGCTGCAGCTGACCGTACCGAGGGGCCTGGGTCAGGATAAATCGGAGATGAGCTAGCTCAGTGTCTGTATCACTGGCATCCAGCTCAGTTGGGCTAAGGACATGGCTGCCTCCCTCAGGTAAAGTAAAGCCAGTGTTAGTGATTTCAGGAGGCTGATTATCCACGGGCTGCAGGTAGATGGTGAAAGTTCCTTCAGCTGCATTGCCGGCGGCATCTTCCACCTGATACTGAAACTGAATCAAATGAGGAGCCACTCCCAATTCTTCCTGTGGCGGACGGTAGGAGATCTTGTGATGATTGATCTGGGCTTGGGTGAAGTGGGTAACCTCCACGGAGTGATCCTCAGTCAGCACAAGGGATCCAAGACGGGCTCCGTGCTCATCTGGAGGGTGGTTAGTGTCGGTGTCAGTGGGGGGCTGGGTTACTGTGTAGCGGAGCTCACGGTCCCCTGAATCCTGGTCTGTGTAACACAAGTGCTTCCTCCGCAGGGGAGTCACCTGCTGTTCCGCAACTATTAAGTGCAGGCTGCTGCCGCTGTGCAGCTCTGGGGCTAATCTGTCCACAGGATGCACCCGGATCACAAATGTCTGTGGCCCAGAGCGGTTGGGTGGGTCATTGTCATCTTGGACCCTAAAGACGAACTGGTCCAACACAACCCCAGGGCCAGGTCTATGAGGCCCAAAGTGGTGGTAGTAGAGACGCCCTTCCACAATGTCCTGCTGCAGCCACTCTCTCACTGGCTTTTCATACATTAGGGAGCTCCCTACTACACCTGACACCCTCCTCCAAGAAAAGCCCTCATCTTCTTCCTCCTCTTCCCAGCCAGGAGGTGGCTGTGCTTGACGGAGGAGGAGCTGGCCAGCAGTGGGGCCAGCCTCCACTGTGAAGAGCAGGATGGCATCCTGAGAGTCAATGTCAGTAGCACTAAGAGCACGGGTAGTGATGGGCACTGTTTCACCCTCAGCTATCGCCAGTCCCGTGTTAGCATTGAGTAGGGGTGGCTGGTCATCAGTGGGCACCAGGGTAATGGGGAAAAGGAATTCAACACGGTGACGGGAGCCACCATCTTCCAGCCGCAGCACCAGATTGTCACTGAGTGGAGACTCACTGCCATCATGCTGGTAAATGACCCGGCCTGCTGCCAGCTCAGCCACTGTGAAGTGTTTACGAGGAGCAGCAGATGCCGGGGTGTCCTCCAGCAGAGTGAGGTGGCCATGCCTCAGCCCTGCCACAACACTCACCCGCACCTGCTCAAGGTCATCCTCATCACTGATCACCAGGTTGGGGCTGGGACCAGGGCCCGAGAGAGGCCGTGACTGCCCCTCATAGAGCACAAGGCCAGTGTTGCGGGTCACCACCGGCGCTAGGGTGTTCATGGGCTTCACCACAATCACAAAGGCGAAGGGCTCTGAGGCAGCACCCTCAGGGTCCAACACCTCCAGCTCGAGCTCAAAGAGACGCTCCCGATCCGAGTCCTCCACAGGTGGCTGGTAGGCGATGCGCAGCTCCCTCACGTCGCGCTGGCTGAAGGAGGAGACAGGCAAGCTCCGGTCATCCGTGCTGACCATGTGCCCTTGGCCGGGACCAAAGGGTGAGGTGATGTTGAAGAGCAACAGGTCCGGGGGTGACTCGGCATCCTCGGCCGCCAGCATGTCAGGCGTGAGGGCAGTGAGGACAAACTGGTCCACCTCCATCATGAGCATAGCCAAGAAGCTGGGTTTGGGAGCCACATTCTCTGTCCCCGCCCGGATCCGCACCAGCACCTGGAAGTACTCACGCTTCAGCGGTGCCCCGCCACCCGTTGCCTCCCACAGCTCAGCCACCAGCGGCACCAGGTCGCGGTTGGGCGAGCTGCCGGCCGCCGTGTGCCGGTAGCGCAGCCCCAAGCGCAGGAACTCCTCGCAGTCCCACATCGAGGCAGGCACGGGGCCACCATCCACCGCCTCCCCACTCGCCACCAAGGCTGAGGGGTAGTTGAGGATCTCTCCGTAGCGGGGCAGCCCGGTCAACGACGGCAACAAGCCCACCCTACAGCGCTGCCGGCCCGGCTCGAAGGCGAACTCCAGGCTGCGGGCGTCCAGCGGGTTGCTGGTGCCTCGGAGGCGCTCGACGACGAGGGGCAGGTTGCGGGTGACGATCTCCAGCTGGGTGAAGAGCACCTCCACCTCCAGCACCAGGGGCAGCACCAGGGCGCTGCTGGGCGAGTCGTAGCGCAGCTGCAGGCGGACCCGGTCCCTGGCGGGGCTGCGGCCGCCCAGGTGGGAGTACCGCACCTCGCGGGGACCGAAGTCGCAGGGGAAGCGCCGGGGGCTCAGCCGGCCGGGGCGCTGCCACAGCGGGTCCTCGTCCAGCACGGCCAGGTGGCACCGGTCGCCCGGCTGCACCCGCAGCACCAGGTCGCGGGCGGGGTCCAGCCAGGCGGAGCGCCCCAGGGGCACCCGCAGACCGCGGTTGGCCACCACCACCACGGCGGGGGACGGCTCCGCTGCCCAGGGCGAGGGGACCGCGGCGCTGCCTGGCGGCGGCTCCGAAGACCCGAGCCAGGCGCAGCCGGCCAGCATTAGCAAGCCGACCAGCGGCGGCGCGGCGGGCAGAGCCCGCATGGTCCCTGCCGGCGGAGGGAAGCGGCGGCACCCCCCTGGCAGCAGCTTCTGCGATGCGCACTGCTCGGCTCCGCACCGCGCTCTGAGCCCAGCGCGCCCCGATCCGCGGGGGACCCCCGCCAGCCGCCGCGGCCCCGCCCCCTGCCTCCGGACGACCAATAGGTACCCGCGAGGGGTGAGGCGGGCTGGCGCGATTGGGCAGATATGCTTGCCAATCTCGCAAGCCGCGGCGGGGATAGCCCCTCCCTCCCCCCCCAACCCTTGAGAAGGTGGCGGGGTTTCCCTCCCCCTCCGCTCAGGTGAGCGCGGGCGGTAACGGCCACCGGTAACGGCCACCGGTAACGGCCGCCCGCTCCCCCTCCGCGCCCCCCCCAGAGCCAAGAGAAGGGGGACGGGGTCCGAGGAAGGTGCCCGAGGAAATCCGGGGCGACCCCGGGAGGAGAGGCTCCTGCCTTTCTTCTCCTCGGCTACACCCCGGCTAAATGTCCCCGGGGCACAGCGCCTCAGTTCGTCCGCGCTGTCACTCCTCCGAGGCGACTGGTCGCTGCAGGGGGGGGAATAAAAGTATTTCTGCCCTCTTGTGTCTGCAGTTAAAAGCGTATTAATAAGGGTCTGAGCTCGCCGGAGTTTCTGCGTTTTCAAATTCCTAATGGCAGGCTATGAGTTTTTATTATTCATCTTCTCTCACAGGTGCTAAATTTCTTTCTTGTTAATTTGAACGTGACCCGCAGTCTGCTTTAACACGGTTTTCTCAAGAAAGAAAAGCAACAAGTACTAAATTAGTACTAAGAAGTACTAACCCGAAGAAAAGAAGGCTGTTTGGAAATGACTTTGTGGAAACACACAATGCCTTCTTTTAAAATAATATCACAAGTAATCCTCTGGTGTTGGAGCAACATTATGGCATGCAACCTTGTTTTTTGTATAGAAAACTTGAATGTACAATTTCAGGTGTAGGCAGGGTCAGTCACGTCTACATCTGTCTAGGCGTCAATTCCAGCAGGTAATTCAGCTTGGTTTGGGGCAAGGAGATAGCAGTGGACATCTGTCCTACAACACTGGAATTACTGTAATTTGTGAGATATTTTTGTATTTTGACATATATGCAGAAAGCTAATTTGTTAAGCAAGTCTATACGGAAGCATGGGCTCAGATGCTGCTGCAGAAAGTAGTAATTTAAGCAGTTAGCCAGTAACTTGAAGCAACAGTAATGCCATTCCCTACTCTTAGGATGCATTCACCCTGGATTTCAGCAGGTTAATGTCTCCTTTCCAAGCCTCAAATGAATATAATTCAGTAGAAAAAAGTTGGGTCCCACGGTCAAGGATCTTTCATAGTTTCACAGCCATGCTCTGTCCTTGTTAGAGATGACAGTGCTCGGGATGGAGAGATTGGAATTGCCCAAATGTAATGATAAAGTCTGGAGGTCTGTTTTAAAACAAATAAGCACACACATACACAAACAAAACAGCACAGTGACTTGAGAGTGCTGGTGTGATTTAAAGGAGTGTCTGTTTTCAACAACATGAATATGTTAACTTTTTAAAGGAGTGTGTACTATCTTTATTTCATGCCAAATTTAGACTATCACAGAATCACAGAATTGTAGGGGTTGGAAGGGACCTCAAGAGATCATCGGGTCCAACCCCCCTGCCAAAGCAGGTTAAAATGTTAACATTAAGTTATCTATGTTAACATTATGTTATCCAGAACCAATATTCAGTAGGAATCTTCTCATTTACTGATTTCAAGGGAGAAAAACTTTCTTTCTTTTCAAAATAAGCTCCCTTTTGCAGACTTTGCAACTCAAACTGTGTGTATGTGTACATATGTGCATGTGTGTGTATATATTGAGTTAGTGAAAAGGGCAAGAAATCAGTGTCTAGCTTTTTTATTTGTTGTTCTGTCAGAAGAAAAAAGCATGTGATGAGAAGTGCACTTTTTCAGGTTTTGATATCCTTAGACTGTTAGAGATAACAGGTAAACATGTGCCTTTAAAATATTTTCTTTTTAACAATGATGTGTCTTGAACCATATTTGCAACAGAGCCATCTCTTCTATGTTAAAGTCAGTCCAATATTTGTTGTGAAGTTTATCTTGAAATAATATTCAGAACATCTCTTCAATTGGTAAAGACAGAGAAATCTGATAGATAGAAGAGTAGCTTTTGAAATACTTGTATTGAAAGTGAATAGAGAAGGGCATTTCAAAAAATAATTTTGGGGAGATTTAGCTTCTCAACTGAAAATATATAAATTTGTAAGTGAAAAGTAGAAAGGGGATGGGATGTGCCCATCTGCTAATAATTCCCCAGGACATATTGATACAGAAATTTCTTTTTTTTTTTTCCAGGCAGTTGGACTCAATGATCTTTGCAAGTTTCCAACTGAACTATTCTGCTTTGCTCTACTCTGCTCTGCTCTACTTTACTGTACAGTACCAGAATTTTGGTGGATACAGGTTCAAGTTCTTTGATCTCTGTTATCTCCATCATCAAGCAGTAAATCTCTGAGTACCAAAAGCAGAAGTCCTCTTTATTTTTAGCGGTAGCTGTCTTGTCAAACAAGTCAATGAGCTCTTGCTCCACAGTCCAAATAAAAAGTGCTAGATATGTTTTGTTGTTGTTGTTGTTTCATTTAAAATCACAACATGAAATGAAAAGTGCTCTGAATCGTGGAGTTGATAAGAATTTTGAAGGGATTTTTCTTGGCTTGCTAACTGGTTGTCTTGTGCCAACAGTTGTGTTCAAGTCATACTTGAAAGAAATTAATCTTGGCTAAATTCTGATCTAATTATGCAGCTGTAAATCCAAAGTGGTTTCCTACCAGTTGTCACTGAAGTCGCTGTAACAAATCAGAATTAGGTCCAATAAAAAGTCCATCAATCTTTTAAAATATATTTCTGGTGAATACAGTGACTGGTATTTGGCCTGGGAAAAAAAAAAAAAAAAAGTCAGCATACCCTTTCAGAATGCTTGCAGCTCTACTGCACAACTATGCTGTATTTCTGAGTGTACACAGAAACAGAAAGCTTGAAGACAAAGAAGACCTGTTCTTTTAACAGAATATTAATCATAAAGTGTGCTTACAGAAATCTAGTCATGGACATTTCTTTCTAAATAAATTACCTGCTGAAGTTCAGCAGGATAAATCAGTGAGTCCTCTATTATTCAAGTTATTTGCTTTCTATAAAACGAATGCAAATCAATTCCTATTTTAAATGCAATCCTTTCTGAAGGCATCTGGCTTCTGGTTTTGATGCTGAATCATAAATTTATACTTCTTATTGAAACTGACAACTCCTGTGTTCCCATGTAAGAGAAACAGTGTTCACTGTCTACATAAAATTTATCGTTATTAAAGCCTGCCCTCTGTTGATATGGTATAATCTTAACATCTTAACTGTAGTTAAGTCTGATTTTTGTTATTACAGTACTTTCATGAGGGTTTGGTTCTTAGTTATAGAATTAATTCTAGAGATGCTCTTAAAATAAATCATTCAAAAAATTATTGATGACAATTCTGGGAAAGGGGGACTAAATTTAACATCCAAATGTCTGTTTTTTCTTTGTTCTTTTCTTTTTTCCTTTTTTTTTTTTTTAACAGTTTCCAAGTAGATAGCATCAGTGTTTCATAACCTACAAGTACAAAAAGATTTATTATCTCTCGAACACTGTACATAAACTATGTTGCCAAGTTAATTGGGAGAGTGAGGGGAGAGGATAGGAACAGCAAATGAGATTTATAGGAGCATTTAGGCACATAGTTATGGTATAAGCAATTTTAGTATTACAATTCAACTCTGAAAGGCCACTCCTTGAAATCCTGTCTTGCTTCTCTTCTCTGAGAAGCCTCATGAACTCATGCTTGCTTGCTTCATATGTAAAAGCTAGGTATAAAGGAGCTTACAGTACCTACTGTGGCACAGAGAAAATTTTCATCATCCACAACTTGACAGGTGATTTAGTGTACAAAGACCCAAGACCAATCAATGCTATATAAATAGCCTGCTATAACAAAGTAAAAAATTGAAAAGGTTATATCAGCCAGATGAGGGAACACCTCAGTTCCTTATGTATAGCTGTACTTAACCAGCAGCCTTTTGGTTGCTTCCATACTCTTTCTTCTTCTCTTATTTCAGTAATAAATTATCATGCATGTGGCTACTCAATATATCATCGGGTACCGTCCTCTGCCTGCGTATGTGGAAGAGTATTGCTAAGCCATAACGTTCAGACGTTTTTTCTGCCAGGTATCTCAGAGGCAGGTTGTTGACTCAAGAATTTTCTCTCTTCCTTCTGACATTTCTTCTTTACTATCACTTTTTGTAAATATGGCATTGTCTTGAGCCTGTTCATTTCTTTCATGACTTCTGTTGCAATCCAAATAGCTGTTGCCCTGCAGGCAGATGTGTTCCTGAAAAGTCCAACACCACTAAATCTTGCATCCAGAGCTTTATTTCCCTTTGCCACAAGTAAATTTTCCCTAATAGTGTGAAGAAACTTCACTGTCTTGTATCTGGATTAGCTTTCATTCCTTGTTTAGTGAAACTCTTTTGCAGTCAGTTCTCAAAATTGTATTCTGTTGATGGTGAGATGAGTATAATGCTGGTTATTACATCTTCATGTATGTACCAGCCTACAATTACTTCAAAACCCCATCCAAAATCACCCTCCGTGTTTCTGAAGCTCTTTGTAGACTTTTGTACCTGATGATGTTTCTCCCACTGTGGCCCCAGTAATTGTTTTCACCTGCCTCGCACTGGCTTTCTGCCCACCCTCGATGTCCCCAGCACTATTTTTACTTCAACCTTGACTCTTTGAAAACCTACTTTTCAAGCCAACCTCCTTCAAGCTCTTTCCCACTTTAGATCTCCTCAGAAGCAATAAGTTTTCCTTTACATTCTTTCTCCTCTGCCTTTTGATCACTCTTACTCTTTTTGTTTCAAAGCCAAAATACAACTTCTTGATCTCCTATTAACAATAAGAAAAGACTTGGTAATTTACTAAAGTAAATAAGTAGTTCCGTTGAGCTTCCTTACCTACAGTTTAAGTCCTGTGTTTGGACTCTTTGAAGTTTTTTTACTATGGTTATGGAACTTATAACATTACTTTTAAATGTGCACTTATATGCATATTCTTTGATGTATAATGAATACAACAGTATTCTCTACAACAGTAGAGATACAGTAGGCAACAAAACTTTTTCAAAAAAAAAAATATTTAGAGACCTAAACTTTTTGAGTCCTGTGTCAGATTTCCTCTGGACGAAATCGGTGAGTGGTTGGAAATGTTCTTGGTAGGAACTGCCTAAATGCTGTCACCAATGACAAACTCATCTCAGCATGGAATCTGGAGTAGGTAGTAGTAGTATCAGCATGCGTATGTATTGTGCTATATTTGTGCCAGTTATAGACATTACTGAAATCAGTGAATCAACAAGGCATTACTTGTAAGACACATTTTACTTACAGGTAAATACACCATCCCTGGTGGAGATCAATCAAATCTTCCACATCTGTATAATTATCTGAAGTGCCTTTCTTTTTTTTTTTCCCAAACTTGATACCATGTCTCTACAATTTATCTACCTAAATTTATATTACCATCTTTTAATTACAAGTCACTGAAATTCCACTACAGTCAAGTGCTTATAGATTTCTTAGTGAAACAAGTAGGGAAACAGTCCATTTAATGGATACAAGGTCATATCCAGGCTAAGTAATTTAACACCTTCTGTCTCCCAAATGTCCTACAAATACATATTTTCTTGTTAGGATACATGCAGCATTGTGATTTAGATGTAACACTAATCATAAAAGAAGTGTTAATGAAAAAAAAAATACTGCTATTGCAGAAATCCTCTGATGTCTTATCACTTGTCTTAAATTCATAATGAACAAAGCCTTACAAAATTTTGTTTTATTAGATGTTCGATTGTCAAAAAATATTGATATATGTTAATTGCTGAAAAAGGATTGTTTACAGCTAAAGCTTAACTAAATATTTTCACTTCTACCTATCAGATGCTATAAAAAATAAGCTTTAGATAGGTCAGAATTTAACAATTTGGGGTCAGCCTCAGCGTGTTCAAACACTGACTCTGCATTAGCTTTCACACAGTTTAAATCACAGTCTTCACTCTTAAACTAGTATAGAGACTTCCTTTATTCTAAGGGATATTTGGTGGTGGTATTTTTTTGTTTTTAAATCTGTAAATATATGCTTATTGTTATAAAATCACTTGGTCAGTGCTGGAGTTAAAGTTATTTAACTGATGTTCTCTGATGCAATGTTCTCAACTAAACAGAAAGTGTGAGGGGATCAAATGCTAATTTTCATGGCAGGGCTAATTATAAGTCCACATTAGATGGACTTCAAATTGAAGAAGTAGGGATTCAAATTAACTTAATTCTAGTACAGATCTTAAAGGTGGCAGAGGCAAAATTTTAGAGCAGTCCATTGACTACAGTTTAGTTAGTATCTTTGACTAGTAGTGGGGAGTTTTGGCTGTTTTTATTTAGGTGTTACCTCCTTAAATAAGCAGAGGAAGACTTGTATATAATAGTAATATATATATTCTATATAATATATATTCTAACAGTTTTAATAGAAAATTACTGGAAAAAATAGAAAAGCCTGTGACGACATAACCTTGTTTTATCTCTTGGCCTGTCATAGAAACAGCAAATTGAGAATACTTGCCCAAACTTAACTTTCTTATGATAGAAATCAATTAGAGGGAAAAGTTGGCCGTTCCCCTAGAATGAAGCCATGCATCCTGAAATTTCATTCAGAGGGTGGTCTTCTTCAAGCATGAGTTACAGTTGTTAATGATTTTCTGCATGTGTTTCATGTTTAGATGAATGATCAGTGGTGGGGAGAGATTGTATTGCACTAAGTACATACAATGTCTTAAAGTAGCTTATTCAAACAGCCCATCCATTTTTTTTCTAGATCTCAGTGGCTGAGAGGCTTTAACAGCATGAGCATGTTCTTCTCAAAACAACTGCAGCAATATCTAGATGTATAGTACTGTCTTTCTGTTCTGTTTTGGATGGCTGCTGGTCAGGCCATCCAAAGAAGGAAGCAGTTTGTCAGTGTAAGTTGAATTGTTGATAACAGTGCAGTAATTCTGCAGCTGACAGAGAGTTACGTTTAGTTAAAATATTTAGAATTATTTGAATTTATCTGAGACAAGATGTTGATTTTCTATCACCTAAATATTTTTTTGCACACACCCATACTATAAACATAACATACTATGCATTTTATGCAGTATACAGTCATGTTCCACGACAAAGATTGTTAAACTAGGTCCAGAACTTCAGACAAACAAGCTGTCAGGTATCCCCAAATTGACTGCTTTTAATGATTCACGCACTGCGGCATGTGTCAAAAAATGAAACAAATTCTTCTGAAGGATGATCCTGCCGTCTCTATGTTGACCTCAGATAACCATTAAAATTGCATATCAAAGTCTGAAGAAACTGTTGCTTTAAGTGCTTATGATATGCTTCACTGTAATTTTATCTCTCTTGCTTTATAAGAGAAATTTTACCTAACCTTTGTAGCTTCAGTTGTCATAACAAAACCATCCCACACAGGCATTTTCATTGTATTGTAATTCAAACAGCATGGCTGCCAAATACGCACGCATTTTCATGTGAGTATAAACTACTGGCCTTTATGTTAGACAGCCACAGGCTGGAAAGGGAATGAGAGCTAAGTCTTAAGACTGAAAAGAGGACAAGAAAGAACCCTTCCGATTCCATATCCAGGTACTGATGTCAACCACTTACTATGTTTCCTTTCTCCACAGTGACTTTCCTAAATCAGCCATCATTAACTTTACTTATATTACTGGAGTTTTAAATCTCTGATAACTTGGAGTGGCATTATCGCACCTAATTCAGTAAGTCTAGGAGTTAAGCATTGAGTCCAATCCACGTGGACATGGTCCTGGGCAACCTGCTGTAGGTGGTTCTGCTTGAGCAGGGGGGGTGGACCAGATGACCTCTAGAGGTCCCTGTCAGCCTCAACCATTCAGTGATTCTGTGATTATACACAAAATGGGTGAATACAGAGAGATCTTAACGTTTTGAATCCGATATTGAGATTTCCACTCAAAGTTCATACTGTGTTCAAGGAGTTTTGCCAAGATAAGAACACAGGCAGCTTAAAATATTGCAGATAAGGATTTTATTAATGTGCAAGTCATATGGATATAGGTACTTGTTTCGCTTGCCTACCTATTACAATGATTCATTTGTAATGTTGCAAGTTGAACTCCAGGCACTTTTGTAAATTTGTTTCAAACCAGTTCTCCAGACTTGTAGTCACATTCAAATAAGTCATCAATTAATGTCAACATACACCACAAAATAGGAGCTATTCGTAAGCAACAACTATAAAACCTCTGGATCAAATTTATTGTACTTTACAAGTTATGCAGAAGGTATTAATCACTGGCAAAACTCAACAGTTAATAAGTAATAATTTCAGGTTACAGCTCATTTTAGAGGGAAGATTTGTGAAGGCACAAGCATCTCTGAAAAAAAAGGTGCATCATGTACTCCCCACAGTTAGGACATGACAAGTGGCTGCACTTAAATGGAACCCCAAAACTTTGGCAAAGCACTTTCAGATTTCCCATCACAACATGTATTAGTAGAGGGCAACTGGAAGAATATGATAACCAAAGCTGAAAGACCCTTTGGTCCATCCCCACTTTTAACCTAAGTTTTGGAGCAAAATGGGGTAATGGCATTTCATTAAAAGGACAGTTTTTCAAATACATATTCAATAACCTTATGTGATGCCAGTGTTCTGTGTCACTCGTCACCCCTTTGGACACAAAATACACAAAATTCTGACCATTTATTTTGTGTGTCAGACTTAGACTTGCTCCTCACTTTCTCCATTGACAGTATGTTAAACCTGGGTGTATTGGACCAGTAGGAGGAGATTTGAATCACTTCTCTCTCATGATATTAGAAATAAAGAAATTTCAACAACTACATCATGTCATAGAGCAACTCCTTCTATAGTCAATGAAAGGAGGCGGGGGTTAGATTCATCTCATTCTTTGAAAGCTGTTTGAGAAGCGCTCATCTCCTTCAATCCCTCCTACGCGGAAGTTTAAATTCCTGGCTTAGACTCAGTACTTAACTCCTAGACTTAAAAAATTAGGTGTGATAAATGCCACTCCAGGTTATCAGAGATTTAAAACCTTACGCCTATTTACTCCAGAGCTTCTGTTTTTATTTTTTGTTATTATTTTTAAAAGTACTTCCACAAGTTCTGCCATTTCATGTATACACGTATTCCTGAAAAAGCAAAATCCCTTTTTAAGCATCCTCAGGCTTACGTGTGAGGCAGCTCTCATCAGTGCTGATACAGAATGGAATCCAAAGCCCAGGTGTTGCAGCATGTTCCATGGTTGGTGCTGTGACCTTTTAGATTTCTGAGTGGCTTGTTTACCAGAAAGTAAAAATAGTTAATTATCGGTTTCAAAACATTGCCTACCATTGGGATGTCCCTGTGTTATATGACTTGGAAAAGCCAAATTCATGCTTGACCCAAGTCCATTGAAATCAAATTGGATATGGATGGCCAAAGGGGCCCTAGAGAAAGCAAATAGTATTTGGCAGTGAGTGTCTCTTTCTGGATCCAATTAATGACAGAATTCGCAATGTATGCAGCTACCTTTCCCACTCTTAAAAGAAGTTAGCTATAAAACTTCATTTCCTTAAAAAACAAAAGAGCTATTGCCATTAACAGCTTAATTAGCAAACATGCACTTAACAAATGAGGGAGGGGGCAGAGGCCACCAGTACCTGACCCACTATAAAGATTAGTATTGCTACAGCACGTAAATCTGTGGTTAAGCAGGTAAATCAAGATCTCCTACAAGGACTACACAACAGGGCCTAGAGAGATCTTGCCAATTGCCTCAGATAGCTAAATAAGTATTTGCAGTCAGATAACCTCCATATTTGCAGTATACATGGCATTTCCAATAGTATATTTCAGGGAAGTAAAATTGGCAGCTTTATTTGAAAGAATCTCAGCTTGAAGGAGAGGTATACGTGGTCGATGCACATGCTTGATTCACAGTGCGCACAGTTTTTTGAGCTGGTTTGTTATCAGAGCTTCTACACTCACTAAATTTCTGTATACAATGTTGGGACCCTTAAAAGGGGTGGCTGTTTGAAAAAGCCCCTGATTATCCTGTATCCAGGTGAGCACCTTTGTATCTTTGCACCATTTCCAAACATGGCAGATTTTCCCACTACTGTTTAAAACTTTGGTATTCTGTATGTATTCTTAGTAAACAACATTTTATTTTATTTTATTTTGGTCAGTTCACATTACATTATGGATTAAATCCCATATTGAAGGTCCAAATCAGCAGCAAAGACATCATATATATCCACAGGAGAATTCTCCTGCCTTAGTGTCTTTCATCTATGAAATCATTTGAATCCAAGCAAAATCTTTACAAAGTAAGTCGCCATTTCTGCATGCAGTATTCCAGGCCATTCATTTATATGATAAACTTAATCTCTTTAGCGTGTTTCTTACTGTTACATATCACAGTTTAGATTTGCTTTTCTTTCCCCTTACTATATATTGATAAGAGGCCAGTAATGATTACAACACAATGTTGTCCTGAGTGGTCAGTCTTAGTTCAGAACATATTTAAATGCCCCAGAAATTTTACAATGTTTCATCTCATGAAATATCTTGGATTTGTGAAAGTTAAATTTCTTCTATCACTTTAACATCTCATTTTTCTTAAGTCTGTAGCTGTCTGAGGTACAGAATTTGCTCATATATCTGTTTTTCCATGAACACACTAGGACTTCTTAGCTTCAGATGTGAAATTTTAAGCTGAGAAGAAGACCTGCTTGCTTTGTTCTCCAGTCTGAAGTCAGCGAGTCCAGAATGTTGTCCAGTGTGACTTCATTGTTGCTACTGTTTTTATATGAAGGTGCCAGGAACAGATAATCAGTGATATACCATAAAGGTCATAAGTCTTTTTTATCTGTTTTAAGGAAGAAGTAAAAAGGTTAATATGTACGAGTAAAGCCCCCTGTCAGGAGCCACGAGAGGTGGGTTTTATGCTTTTAGCAGTCAAACAGGATTTAAGCTGTTTCTCCCTTTTATCTGAACTACCAGGCTACAGAACAGTTTGGGGACACCTCCTGTCCTTCCCAGTAAAGCTGGACTAGCAAAGGGCCTGCTATGCAAGATTAAAAGCTTGAAAGGAGGAACCCATTATCTTCCAATCTAATGACTGGAGACTCAACTCCCTTGATCTCAGCCCCGCAAATTAGACAAGTCACGGGAAGGAGAAAAGAAATACTCCTGGGAGCTTTTCTTACTGTCCACAAAAATATCAAACCCCTTCAAATGAGTAAACTCCCACAGGGTAGGCCTGAATGGAAACATCTCATTACACCTAGCTTCTGACGCCTATGGTAAAGATACTTCTGTGCTCGTCACTCCAGGCTCCTGTTTTGATCAATGGAAAGAAAAGGTGCTTTAATTTACAGTTCTTCTGACCTACCTTAGATATGTACTTTATAATAAGATGAATAATGCTCTGGAAGCCTCTCTATCTCCATTTACTACAGGAAAAGCCTGGGTGAGTAGGTCAGATTAACCACAGGGATGAAAATAGGCAGAAACGCCTAAAAGAGGATTCTTTCCACCCTAAAGATTATCAAAGACGAGAGGACTGAATCACCCTTTAGCAGTGCCTAGCTATATATAATGGGGAGCCTGAAAATATCATTTATAATACATGCCTAATTTTTACATGTTTGCAGTTATTAATCTTTTTTTGTTATATGCTATGAAGGGCACAATCTCTACAGAGGAGACAATATTTTAGTGGCTTTTAGAGGTACCCTGAAATTACAGTAGTCAAAACAAATATTTCTTAAGAGAAACAAATGGTTCTGGAGGGTAACTTGTGAAATACAGTGAAACACAGTGCATTTCATATTGTTCTTGTTTTTCTACAGTGCCCAAGATTGGGTGCTACCATATCTGAAATTTTGCACATTACACACCACAAAAACATGACCACTGGTAGACTGTGCTGAATATGGAATGGGACAGTCTACCCTACCAAGAGTGATCTTTTATGATATCAATATACATATGCATAAATATGTATATAGGCATATACATACATATACAATTTTATTAGTGCTTACCCAAATGGGTAAGCTGTATGGAAGTGGGGCAGGCTACTTGTGTTGCCTGATTTACACAGCCTTCTAGCTTAACAAATCTACTCGACTTTTAGGAAAGAAGCAGAATCTCAGGATGAAATAATATCTCTGTTAGATTAACACCATGTTGAAATACAATCTAACAAACTGTAAAAAAAACAAACCTTTCATGAATGCTGTAAGATACAGTGCAACTTAGATTAATTTACAAACACTTTAGGGGTAGATTCAGTAAAACCAATGGCCAACCCTTACTTTGCTATTATTGGACAAATCTCAAGAAGAGTCTGGAAAAGTGAGGATGCTAATTCAGAAAGGAACATCTTAAGTTTAATTTAATATCCTAGTTGTAATGTAGTCAAAATGAAGACAACTGTTCTTGCAAGGTTGTACATCTAGATCATGACCAACTAACTCCACAGATTCGTAAACAGATGAGTTTAAAAACAACCTTCCTAACTGCTAGCCAAATCTCAATATTTCACTTGAAATAAATACACTCTTTACTATCAATGCTGTAGAAAAGTAATATCTGAATGTTCTATAAGAAAGTTCTATAAACAAAATTAATTTGGAAATTTGGAAATGCTTTACTAAAACACTTTGATTCACCTGTGACATTGGCCTAACAAAATATGATGACAGTTTGTGAAAGATAGTTTTTGAAAGTTTTCCTGGCAGAGATTCACTCCTGGTAACATAATCACCTGACTGAATCAGCATTCTTTAATGCTGGGTAACTTTCAACCAGGTCTGTTTACATGAACCCACAAGAGACACAGCTTCCGTCTGCCAAAGGGGAAGGACTTCAAGATATACAATCAAAATAACATGTGGAGATGTATGATCACATATTAAACTTGTTATGCCATGCCAAAGCAAACTTTTTCCTTCTTGCTTGATCAGTTCTTAAACCCAGGCTCAGGAACTGTGCTGCTTGCACACATTCTTTATCCATAAGGTGCCAGCATGCTGTAGCCCCTCTGTTACTAAATTCAGGAATGCCCTTTTTTTGTTATTCCAGATTTTGTTCAACCTCCTGTGTCTGGATGGCACGATAATTTTCTCTAATTGAGAATGTGAATTGAGGAACAAAATTCATCTAACTGAATGTAGGTTTCTGCATTAGAGAGAGTTACACTGGCTTCTCTTTAGAGTCAATGCAATAAATGTTCCTAGAATTCACTTAATTTAAGCCTAAAGTTGAATCTAAAATATGTCAATATATATATGTATATATATATTATTTTTTTTCTTCTTCATAAATTAGTGAGAATTTAGGAAGGTGGGTACCTTCGCCATAAACACTTACAGGCAATTCAGTGTAACCCCACCCAGAGCATTCATTTCTTACTTCACTGTAAATGATGTTAAAATTGTTGTAAAATCCACTCTGATACCACTGATTGTGATGGAAATATGTCTGCTTTGCACCCCTGTAGATAAGATTAAATCTGAGCCCTAAGCATATACTTTGAATAAAGTGGAATCCCATGCATGTATTTCACATGAATATTTATCAGGAGAAATTGCTCAGAAATTATGGCTCAAAGATCTCAATGTGAGACAGCCCTGGACACTCCTAAATTATTTAAGAGTGATTTGCAAATGCACAATAAAATTGCATTATAACTTCTCTGAATACTTGACATAGTTTCTGACTTTGTGAATTACAATAGTTTAAATACTATGAAAAGCATTTACATGAATGCCTGTAATGGTCAGATCTTCATATTAGAAGCATTGCATTTTATTTATGTTATAGCTTCTTCGGTAAGTATTTTTTTAGAGATCATTAAAGCTTAAAACCTTTTATGTAAGTCTCTTGATATGCCAGGCAACTGTGAGTATGAAGTGACCTGTGAGTGTGAAGTATGGTAATTTATATTATAATAATAATGGTGTTAAATCTGAAATAAGTCCTTCAGAAAACTTTTCCTATTTCTGAATCAACACCAAAAGAAACCCAGTGGGTTGTAACTACTCTAATAGTATTCTATAGAAATATGATTATTCAGGTAACTTGCTGCCAGACATAATTCAGCTTTGTAGATTATAATGCATAAATTAAACTGCAGCTGTAATAGAGGTTTAAGCCTGCAAGAACTATACAGGTAAGAGTATCTATCTCTGCACAATTTGTGGTCTTACCATACCTCAGATAATTGCTGTGTCTTTGGTTTGTTTTTTTTTTTTTTTTTCATTCTTTTGCAAGTTATGACATCATTTTACCACAAGGACAATGACAAAATAAAGGGAATTCTAATAGTGAGAGATAGAGTTATAAGATATACGAAATTGTTTATAGGAAAAAAAAAAGTGCTAAAAGAGAGAATTATGACAGCTTGACAGCTGTTGGGAGTATGGGATTTTTCCACTCAATGAGGAGTGGAAACTGTCAGGAAAACAACAACAGAAAAAAAAAAAAAAAAGCTTAATTAACAAAACACAAATATAGTTTAAAACATAGAAGGAAAGGTCCTAAATATGACATATTTCCTGTGAAGTAATCTACACAGAAATCTTAGGAGAGTTAAGGGATCCTGACATCTTCTTTTTGTCTTTTTTTTTGTCTCCCTTACATTACTCAAGATAAAGTAATACTCAAATTTGGGCTTGGTCTTTGTTCTACAGAATTATTTAAGAACATATCTTCCACAGAAATAAAAGAAATTTAAGCTTCCAAACACATTTACAGCTTCAGTCTTTCGTCCTCATCTCTTTCCAGTGCCTAACCCTTTGAAGAACCACCAGCCTTCTTATCAAGAAAAAATCACAAAATTGTAGGAAAAAACAGAACTAAAAAGGATGTCAGGTGGTCAAGTAGTCCACCTCCCTGCCCCACGGTGGGATTAACTCAACCTAGACCAAATACCTATTTGTCTAATGCAACAAAGGGGATTGCCTGGGGAGGCCGTGCAATCTCTGCTAGTCAATCATAAATAGAGACAGCACAGATCAAAACCTCTTACTCTGCCTCTAAGCAACCATGCACACATGGTGCCCTCTAGGAGGGACATGCTAAATCCCAGATCCTTAATGATACAGTCTAAAGGATGAGATATCAGTTAAACTCTGTTTGATGGTAACAGATCCACCTGACTTGGCACAGGAGAGACTGCAGTGATAAAGAAGGCTGCCTACGCTAAAACATGTATTTATATCATACACTCTTAAAGGATATTTCTTTGCATAAGAAATAAGGCCAGGTCAAAAAGAATGTTCTTGTCCATCATTTACTTTTAAAATAGTGGCTACATCTCAAAAGAAGAGAGTTGATGGAGCATGTGCTGCCTCAGGAGTGGTTCCTTCTATAATATTCTTGCTTATGTGTGTGTGAAGGACTGATGTTGCCCCTAATTGGACTTTGCAGAAATCAGAATACAACTGTGTTATCAGTGGCTATTTTTTTTTTCTAGATTTTGGTTATTGCTTCTTCTAGTTTTTTTTTTTCTTTTTTTTTTTTTTTTTCTATATTTCATATCTGCTCTCATTTCTTTCCAAACAGGACTGTCTGACAGGATAATTAGCAATATGGCTTTCTGTCCTCATGATAAATATCAGAACTGTGCTCCTTGACTGTTTTTAAGGAGGTGTCTTGTATTAATAAAAGACTTTTAAGGAAGTGTCTTGTATCAATAAAAGGCTTCTGCACAGAAAAATCTGAAGATTCAAAAGAAACAAAATACATAATAAGTGAATTCAGCTTTATGTGAAATATTACTTTCTATAAGCAGTAGGTGTACAGGACCCACTACACAGAGTTAGATTCATTAACAAGTAGGGTTTTGTTATTTTTTCCTTTACATTCTAAATACATTTTACTGTATCAGTGTTTCCCAGTGAAAAAAAACACTAGAGATAGAAGAGCAAACAAAGGTTTCCTAATCTTGCTGAGCTTCAGTGCAAATATGCAGTTTGAGCTGTATTCCAGAAGTGCTGTTTAAGTCTCTTAGATGCATATCTTAGCAATCCTTGCTAAACTCTTGCCTTACGTGCCAACTAAACAATAGCATCCTGCTTTTTGGCTGGAGGGGTCACATAGACTGTCCTGGAGTAATTCCAGGGCTGTACTGCCTGAATTTTCTGTAAAACATCCAAAATGTGCCCAATATATGGCCAAAATGCATAATTTATTTATTTTTTTTTCTGCCTGGTTGCATACCAGTCCCAATGTGAGCATTCTCATGTGACAAGACTGATTATTTTGGTGTCCTCAGAAAGGAGGACTGCTAAGGCAGTTCTGCTTGTCTCCATAGCTGAGAAAGATTATGTCCAGGAAAGGGGTGATGGCCGGAATAGAATATTTTGTTTGATGAACCCCAGTTTGCTAGTCAACTCCTCCTTTTACCTTGATTTTGTGCAAAAGGACATACTGTTGCTAGAAGAATATCATAAACCGAAGCCAACACGATTGGTAGACTGTAGGGCTCATGAGAGAACTGACTGAACTTTACTCACTTCCCTTCCACCCAAGGGCACACACATATAAACATCCCCCACTCTCCCAGTTTGATCTACTTTTACTTCGAGCAATAAATTTCTGCCCTAACAAGCAGTCAGAGTGAATGATGGTATCTGAGGCTGATCAGACCACCCTCAGTTATCTCTCAAGGGTTGGTCTGTCCATTTGTTAGACTTTGGCAGTACTTATGTAGCATGTCATGCTGGTAGTATATGATCTCTCAGGAAATGTTGATATAAAAACTCATTTACTTTAAAAATAAAAAAATAGAAATGCTGGAAAATCAAGTATTTAGCATTTTGTATCTAGACTCCATGTCCCCTCTCCCCCAGACTTGTTGGTTAGAGACCCTGAGAGTGGTTCAAGTGCCTAAGCAAAAGTGTCTAGCACTATCTTAGATGCCTCTGGTATCTGAGACATCATACTCGGCTAGTAAATATGACACAGGACCTATTGAAAAGTGCACACAGCCTTCTGGAGCAGCAGCGGCAAGACAGAATACACAAAGGCATCTAAGAAAAATGTCACTGGGCATGTTTAGGCATCTGAATCCCACCCTTCATATTCTCTCAGATCTTCCTTTCCTGTGTTTGATGTAAATCAACTATTAGAACCACCCCCCAAAGACACACAGCCAACCTTCTTGGCTGGTGAACACTCAATAGCAAAGCTCAGGCCAGGGGCTCAGCTCCTCTTCTTCACTACTATCAGATTTAGGAGTCAGCAAGGTCTGCTGTTATCACCTGACCCGTCCTGCCTCAGCTTATTAAGAATAAACAAGCAAACAAAAACAACGATCTAAGGTCTCCTCCTTCACTGTTAAAGAAAACAAACAAACAAACAAACAAACAAAAAAGCACACAAAAAAAAAAACTCAACCCATAGCTCAGCTGCCAGCTTGCCCAGTGACTCTTTCTCCTTCCTCTGGTGTCTAACCTGCAGCACGTACTTGTTGCTCTCATTGTCTTATCCTTCTTTCTTATCCTTCACTCACCCCGCCGTTGGCTTCAGCTACTCTGCTATGCCTCTGGTCCAGCCAGACAGGAGCTGTAAACATTACCAACTGGAGGAAGCACGGAAATAAGCAGTACAGCCATTTCTGCACTCAGTCCAGCTCAAGCCTGATCCTTGGGGTCAGACACCTGAGCTCTGAAGGAAAGAGGACAAAGGAGCCCTTCTTGCTCAGGAAGCTGTCCCAGGGATATATCACTAATTCGCTCTGCATGTTAAGGATAAGCCTCCTTGGGCCTGATGAAGATCAGAGAAGTAGTAGTGAAATATTCCATGTAATTTCAGTAGGATCTGGGATTTGGCAATGCCAGCAATGACTAAGGATGCCTGACACTTTATGAGAAACAGCTGGAAAGAGTTGAAATAACTCATTCAGATTTGACTGGATCATGGTCCTTTGATAAACCACACAGATGCATACTCTATGGAGATGTGCAGGGGCTTCTGAAGGCTGCAAAACAAAGACTGTTAAATATAGATCTGAAGGATCTATGGATCAGGGCAGGTGGGAGGGTAGAATGGAAGTAAGGGCTGGGCACCCCAGGTGTTAACAGCCGATGGTTTCTTTTTGCCTATGAAATGTTGAAAGTTCTTTAAATTGGGGGTGGAGGGAGGAAAAACAAAACAAAACAAAAAATGTCTAAGGAAACTAAAAAAAGATAGCTTTTTTCCTGGAAAAGGAATTGCAGCATAGACAGTATGAGATTTTGACTTGAATCATAAGTGATCATTTGTGTATGAGTAATTTGTTTCTTCCACACTTCTTGTGTTAAATTGAAAATATCTATTTTAGAAAGATCCTTGCCAGCAGAGGGCTCAAAAATAGCAGTTACAATGAAAAGTAAGTCCCCATTTCTGCTTATTTTATTTTTAAAAATCCAAGGGTAACTACAACGAGGCTTGCATTTTCTCTTACATTTGTAAGCCAAACAAAGAGGACAAAGCTTTCTTTTTATGTGTTACCTGACAGAATGAGAATTAATAATTCTAGACACTGTGTTTTAATGCTTTAAACAAATTTGGCAAAATGGTTTAGCTGTTCCGGCCCAGGCTATTACTCCTGAGTTTCCCCTTCAAAGGTTGTATAATAGTTGGGATTGTACAGTAACTAAAAGTTACTGTCTATTTATAGGCACAAGAACAAATGGAAGGTCTGATAACCTTGCCAGTGCCTTTACAGTAGAGCGAAGTTCTGTTTTTTCTCATGTACACACACGTGCTGGCTTGCAGCCAGCCCTAAGTATGTTGACTATTTCATATGCACACACACAAACATCCAGTGACAATGACAACAGTGAATGAGACAGACTTTCAGAGTTTTTCATTCAGTTTGGGGAAGGAAGAAAGAGCCTTCAGAAGACCATCTAATTATGATCATACAGGCATTACAGTCCTTTTTATCATATCTAAAATATTTCATTTAATATTCTCAGGAAATATACCTTCAGTACTTAAGAAGCTTGATTTACTGGACAAATATATTCATCTCTTGTAGTTTGCCAAGTCTTCTCATGTTAGAGTGTTTCTGAATAAGATAACTTGTAATTTATGTATATTTTAATTTGTTTGTTTGTTTAATTTGTCACTATTAAACATGAAACAATCCAATTTACATATATTTCATTTAATGTGAGGGAAATTTTGTCTGCAGTGGACCAGCACCACAGAGGAACACAGAGAGCCAACTCACTGTATTGTTTCTGGTGGAACTCCTCTGTAAAGAGCTTCCTACCTTTACCCTGGGCACACTGAGAAGGCAGGGAACTGACAGATGCTTTCTGATGTCAGGCACCATTGCCCAAGCACTGCATGTACTGTCAAGAGCAGCATTGCTTCAGTTTATCATACTCCTGGCACCACAAAGGAGTCATGAGAGTGTCACAGCTCTTGATATATGTCTACAGCATGCAGCAGTAAACTCTAAGTAAACTCTAAGTAAACAGCATGCAGAGTAAGCTCTAAACCTAACTACTTGTGTAGTTCCAACAGAGCAACCTGAAGAGCTGATAGAGCAAGGAACAGCCCTCATGGGCGCTGTCCTTTCTGTCATTAAGCAGAGGTAATTCTCTCAGCTGGACAGCAGACTTTGTTTTGCCTTGCCATAGTAAAACACTTAATGGTGCTTGCGGATCTGAGCTAGTATGTCCAGGGGTATTCTGTGCTATACACCAGCACACTCTGGTCAGGATTATTCCACTGAAATTTAGCAATTTATTTTCGGTTATTGTATTAAGAATGTAATCATCCTCAGCTCTTTCAGCTTAATGAAAGAGGATTGGTACTTTGAGAGGACAATTCATCCCACTTGTTTAAAGTACTCATTTTAGGGTTTAATTAGGTCTTTCAAAAGTGTATATTTTTCTCTATTAACTGTACAAGAGCCTGTGAATCTAGCCTAGACTAAACATCTAAGTTTTTAGAATGTTAAATTTTGATAAAATGAATTCAGGTTATTTTCAGACAAGCTTCTGCAGGTAAGCTAAGACAGGTATCTGTCTTCACTATTGGAATGATTTCTCTCCTTGTCTATTCAGGGAGTCAGCGTCTTCTGAGCTGGAGAGGAACAATCATGTTGCACAAAGCAATTAACTGCAATTAGTCTTAACTGCATTGATTTGGTCTTTGGAAATGCCTGCTTCTTGTAATTGCTTATGGAGAGAGACAAATTAAGTTTATTCTCTTAATCTAAGTGCCTGTTTTAAGGCCCTCAAATTAAGAAGGATTAATACAAACCACAGCTCTAAGTCAGGGACCTGCGTCCTGTGTTGTGTGCTGTATCCCACCTCAGATAAAGCCTTTCTTCTCAGCTCCACCAGCAGGAATACTACAAGCAGGTTGTCATACCTTTGACTCTGGCATGATGGTTTCACTCCTCATTTGTTAAAAAAATATATGGCAAATTCTAGAAGAGGAAACAGAAGTTATAACACCTGAGCTCATTTCTAATTATCCTGATTAAAAGGTTCATTACACCACATTATACACAGAAGGGGGGTTGTGTGTTACTCTTGCAGCACAGTCCCATGGGGCTGAGCACAGCAGACAGAGCTGAGGGCAGGTCACAGGGTCCATCAACAGCTCCCCACACAGCACGTAATGAACCAGGGCCAAATCCCATCAAGGGAGCACAGTATGAAGCAAAAGGAGTCATAGAATCATAGAATCATTAATGTTGGAAAAGACCTCCAAGATCATCTGGTCCAACCGTCCCTCTACCACCAATATCACCCACTAAA
Source organism: Cygnus olor (assembly GCF_009769625.2). Lineage (NCBI taxonomy): Eukaryota > Metazoa > Chordata > Aves > Anseriformes > Anatidae > Cygnus > Cygnus olor. Next base: position 182,669,645 of record NC_049169.1, read on the forward strand.
CCATGTCCCTAAGTGCCACATCAAGATAGGGCTAGAGGCAATCTACAACATATGTAGGAGGCCTCCATCCAGCAGACAAGGTACCTACAGCACAGGTGCCATATTCATCTATGAGACAGGACCAGTGATAGGCACACCTACAGCATGGCTCAGGCAAGGTAGGGGCTCAGGCCGGAGCTTCAGTGGAGCTCCTAAGGCAGTGGGCAGGGATGCAGGTCCCAGGTGAGGCTGGATGTTATGGTGCCTTCAGGCCCCCAACAAAAGCTGGCATAACTTTTCTGAAGATTGGCTGAAGAAGCATTGAACTTCCATTGTCCTATACAAGGAGACAGGGTGATGATGGGCGAGGGAACATTTCTTCTTAAAGACTGAGAAATGAGCCAGATTTTCTCTGCAAGTTTTTCCCTGGTTGATAAGGGCCTTTGTGGCACCAGAGCCATGAGAAGACAGTCTCTCTTTTGCTCTTAGATGAAATGAAGCAGCTAAATGACTAATATAGTGGTGAGGACTGAGAGGAGAGCAAACATGGCCTGAAGGTGACCAAAATAAAATAATAGTGTGGAAATAGGAGAGATTTTTGTCCTGTCTGGACAAGGAAGAAGAGGAGCAAAGTGTGAATGTGGTCAGAAGGGTCTATAACAAATAGAGTGTGGGATGATTCAGGATTCCCAAGACTGGTCTGTTGTCAGCTTTAATTACTGCTGGCAAATATGTCTCTGCTCCTTTCTCTTGATTTATGCAGAAATTGACAAATGTGCTACTAACTAAAAAGGACACATCTAAACTCTGGTGATGAACTGTATGGGTCGCTATAATGCTACATAATGGATTTGCTGGAGGAGGTCAGTTTCCTTTTTCAAAAACCCAAGATTTTCCATTAACATTCCCTCTCTCCTCTCTCTACTACTTCTACTCCTTCTCTTGCTAGATTAATAGACAAATAAATCTGCAAAGTCAAACATTCATAAGTAAGTAAATGCCAAGGTGAACATTGCTTTTGTAGGAGAGGAGAAGAAACCTCTGCTGATCTTGCCACATGCCTGCATGCTCAAAGGCAGATAGCTTGCTTGTTCCCCTAACCAGTGGGGAACAGCTGTGGCAAAACCCTTAAGCGGTACATATGGAAGTCTGCCCTTAATCCAACTGAATATCCTTGCATACAGGGCAATCACAGGTTCATCCAAGATAACAACGGGAAATAAATAAATAAATTGTCTACAGCCCAAGTGATCTCTCTGTTTCATCTCTTTTTCTTTCTTCCTTCCATTTGCTTCAGAAGTATCCTTGGATGAATCCAAATAACTACAAAAAGGTTGCTGCCATGCTCTTTGATGGATGTGCTTCAATACTTGAAATATACTGATCAAATTCCCCACAGTCACTTTCTGAAAGTGATAGTAAACAAAGCCTCATCTTTTAAAATTTTTTGATGTGTAGCTTTCTACTAGGTCATATTAAACATGTTTTGGCATCAAGTTAAAAAATTCTGAAAAGAGTAGAATTAAAATGTGTCATAAGATGGATAGTGTGCATATCCGTGTGCAATGGGAAACCTTTTTGTACCATTGCGAATATACCTACTGGCTTTGTAAATGCATGCTACAAATCTTGTCAAGCAGGATTGCAGGCTCAAATAAAATTTCTGGTCTCTGATCTCAAATGGAATGTTTTAGTGTGCTATTATGTGTTGTTAATTCATGACTAAATATTTAACAAAGTCATAAATTGGGAGGCCTAATTTCCTGTGTAGAAGGATGTTATTCCTATCGAGAATTTCCAAGTCACTGAAGCAAATTTGATTTAGTAGTTTAGTATTTAGGCTCTATAACTGGCCTGTGGGCAGTTTGATGCTTTTAGTCTGACTACAAGGTCCTTGGAGCAATTAAGTTTAATCTCTTCTGGGAAAGATTCAGCACGTACAATCCTCACTGAAGAGACAGTGGGAAGTGCTGAGCCTCTGAGAGCTGGGAATTAGCACTTTGAAGGACTGGATCTTTATCTTTCAATATAAATTGAAAACATTTTTACTGGCTACTATTGTGGCCTTTCTCATTTTAATCCCAAAATGAAATCAGCTGTTCCCAGAAGTTTTTCCCTAGTGTCACCAACAAATTATTGAATTACCTGGGAAGCTGGAAACAGTTAATTGATGCTAGGAAACAAAATGCATTTTATGTTGTATCAAATTTTCCTCTTTGTTGTGGCTGTTAGTATAAGTAGCAAAGGTAAATTCATTAAAACATTGAGTGGGATCTTTCCTGTTCAAATGCAGACCTCTGCAGTGCAAATAAGCACATCCAAACCAGTTCTTTAGATGGTCAAAGGAAATTAAGCCAGTTAATAAAACCGAGGTTGGGATTCATGTACTCCTAAAATAGATGCCTACATTTGGGTAGATGAACCTCATTTCAGTGGTTAGATCTCTACTGGCTACATTATGAACTTAAATGTATTAGATACAGGTAACCATGATCACTTGGATGGGTCCCATGCATGCTACCTTTAAGACATTGTCTTACATAAACAATTGTATCCCAATGCTTTCTCTTTCTTGGAAGACATTTCTTTATGGATATGCAAACATATACACAGAAGAGAAAGATGGAAGTTTCCCACTGTGTTTAGGTGTAACCCATTCACGAAGGCAGGGTGCACCTGGCCCATTTCTATCTATCTAGAAATTAGCACCTAGACAGTATTAAACACCTTGCCTCGCTCAGTGGAAAGAGAAGCTCAAAGTGGGTAATATTTCCTTCCTCCTTTAGAAACTTATTACAGGATAAGATGAATCTAGACAACCTTCCTAGATTGCACATACAGCTCCTTGATGATCAACATTATATGGGATGTACCCCAATCAAAAATGCTGTTCTATCACTTACTTGCATGTGATAGTATTTTAAAGTCAAAATCTGTGCACTTCCTATAGATGTTTTATGACTGTTCTGGTCCCCACTGCAGTCTTGACAGCTTTCATTCATAGTACATCAACAGTCTTTGAAATCCCCTCTTAAGATTTCTTCCTTTGTTCAATTGTTCTTTGCTTGCAATCATATTCTCAAATACTACTCTTCATATATAAATCTGTCTGAATTTTGCTGTAAATCATTCAGAGAGAGAAAAAATATTTCTATGGGAATGCAGTTTTATAAATAATATCCACTGCTGTTTAATTTTAGCATGATTTTGAAGACAGAAAGAATATGTACACTAAAACAAATGTTGTATGGGTGCAAGTGAGAGTGAAATTTAACTGAGTGGTGGGATGGGAACCCTTCCAGTGAATGGTTGCATAAGAATGGAAGGCCCTTAAGTGGGAACAAAAGACTGTGTTCCCAAGAAGTAGAGATAAGCAAATGCAAAATGCAATATTCTGAAAGGCTTTATTTTGATCTTTCATAATTGCTTTATTTAGACTGGAGGGGCAGATGATATTACTGCCCATCCTTAACACAGCCCTTGCATACTTTGGAACCCTCCAGAAGTTCATAACATGATATGATTAGCAAACATTTTCTCAGCTGCCTTGCTGTTTGCACCACACACACACACAGCCTGTTCTAGGGCCCACAGGGTAATGCCAGAACTAAAATAAATAAAAATAAATAAAATAAATAAATAAATAAATACACTCCTGCATAATCTTTAAAAAGAAATTTGAGGGATAAAATAAGATAACTCTGTGGAAAAATATTATAAAATATGTTTTCTATGATCAGAGAAAGATGAAAAAACATTTCATCTCTGAAGATCGAATCTTGCTCTCTCAATGGGTGCATCAGGAACAGGACAGTCTACCTGGTCCTATATTTTGTGCTGATGTGGAAGATATAGAAGAAATCTTTAGGAAAATGGAGAAGCTCATCCTTAATGTTCAGTAAGTCCTTGGTCTGTAGGTGAAATATTGGGCAGGGACACCAGTGAACTCCAACATAACTGACTTGTGTAGAGAAGGCTCTTGCTAGCTGTCAGCCAGCCAGCCAAAAGTAAAAGGATGTAAACCAGCACTTAATGCTGAAAGGCGGGGACCAGTCATGTTAGACACTGCAAGGTGGTGTAAGAGACTTGAGGTGGTTTGAAACTAACTGGTCTTGTTAAAGTTCATGCTTCTAAGTAAAATAAAAGGGCCCGTGAGCTTGCATGGTGTTGTGCCTCATCTTCTGCAGAGCTGCTGGCTCTCTGTGCTGGACAATTTAGAATAGTTGTCTCCAAGACATAGCTTGGGCCTGATTTTGGAGGTAGTTCAACATCAGGAACCCTTCCAGTAAACACCTTTGCATGCCATCTGCCACACTGCAGAGTATGCAAAACTTATCCAGTAACATTTGAGGGGAGGTGCACTATTATTGCACACACTTTGAAGAGGAAAAATAACAATGATCTTGTTCATTTTAATAGAAAAGAACTGAATGGAATAGTTCAAGCTGGAAGGGACCTACAAAGATCATCCTGTCCAGCTGCTTGACCTGTTCAGGGCATCAACCATGTCACTAGGAAGCCTGTTCCAGTGTTGGACCACCTTCACGGTAAAGAAGTTTTTCTTAATGCCTAGTCTGAACCTCCCATGGCACAACTTGGAGGATGAAACTGGGGGAAAATGGCGGTAAATGCCTGTGTAACATGTCCCAGGCTAAGCTGATGTAATGGGGTCAAACCCTAATAGGAGCAGACATGAGCCACATGTACTGCTCATCTTGCACCCAGCAATCACTCCCCAGAGCTGATGCTCTCAGCGTAGATACAGCGTTGGTGAGCAGTGCCTGAGCAATAAGAGGTGACAAAGAAGGATGGATTCAGTTATCCGAGCTCTGTGCTGTAATGGCAGCTCTGTTTCCATTACCAGATATACTCGGCCAAAGTGGAGACATACTACTGGTATTTCATGGTTGTCCTCTGAACAACCATGTTTAAAGGACAGAGCAATGCCTTAGTTAAATTCTTCTTTAAGCAGTGAAATGTGTCTGCTAGTCCTTCTATTCACTCTCAGCACAAAAGTTAACATTACAAGCAACAGGTAAAAATGATAAGCCTAAAGCTTAAACAATGCTGTGGTTTTGCCACTTTTTCAAAAGAATGCTGCTTCACTCTGCAAGATAAGATCCCTTCCTAAAATAAGACACTAAATATCAGTTAACAATTTTATTTTAATATCTGCTGTGACTGACATTGTCAGATCAAATTTAATTTTCTGCTCTTCTCATTTGAATGGGGCTTTTGCAGCTGATTTTGCAACTACAGATTCTGGAATGGACAGAAGATCAGGTGCAGCTACCGCACAGAATTATGTTCCACATGTGCTATCGAGTCTAGTTGGTATCATACCAACGTGCCAAGTTTTTTTCTAGCAATGCTTAAAGCAAGTCTGAACTGCAAGAGGGATGCCAATGACAGATTAAATAACGTAGCTCTGCAGTCCTACAGAAAGAGTTTAGGGAACAAAGTTTTTTCTTCCTATCTGGTGTGGATTTGTAGAATTGTGTTATCACCTTTATTTCCTACCTCTTAAATGCTCAGTCTTTAACCATCAAAGCTGGAAAAGTCTACTGACTACAGTATTAAAAATAATTAAAGTAATAAAAATGACACTGCACATGACTTCATGCACATCCCAGAGTGAAATGGAAAATTCTAATTTCAGTAAAGAAATTAAAAAATAATACAACAACAAAAAAAACCTTCACCTTTTGTGAAGCTTCTATTTTCTTTGAACTATTTTTTGTGTTAACTGTAGACTCTATTTTATTCAAGAATAGTAAGATCTTGTTTTTCTCGGATTCTGGCGTTTAGAATTGTAATATAAAATTAAGTGGAAAGCATTTCAAAAGCTCTCAGTAAGCCATTTTCATTTTGGAGAAAAGTAAAATCTAACTATCTGATATATTTGCTGGAGAGAGATATATAGAGAGCCACGTGAAGGAAAAATGGACAAATATTTTTAAAGCATTATGAAAGCCATAAAGTTGATGTTATAGTTGTGATTTTGTGTGTGTGAGTACTGTACCAATCATTTTGAGCTGCTCCTTTTTTCTTCTTTTACTTTTTTTTTTTCTCCCTTTCTTTCTTATCTATTCAAATTAAATCTGCTTTCTTTGTTTCCGTAAAAGAAGTTCATGACTGCAAATGGAAGTAGTAACTTTTCATTAATCTTAGTGCTGTCCTTAAATACTTTGATCATACAAATGTAGATAAGGTGGTTTATCATGTAGAATAACTCATATGGCCGAAACATCACTTTTCTTATGTTAAAATCCATGAGCTAACACATTTCATAATAGATAAAGTAGAATCTATCAGTTTTAATACTCAGGGCCAAGGAAAACTCTGAGAAAGCTTGTTCAGAATTGTTTTAGTTAGATGACATAAGCACACTTATCCTGAATGCAACTGCTGTTTCTGTCTTACCGATAATTTTACCCTTTCTACTGCAGAAAAAAGCAACCCTACTATTAGGGTTCTTTTTATTCTAGATATTACAGAGAAGTAATTCAAAGCCTTCTTATTGTTCATATGTACATTGCCAAGCTCTTTATACTCACCTGGTTTTGCTTCTTTTGGCAGGTTCCCACAACTACTAGGTTCATAGCCTGTCAACTTTATCTTTTTTTCCCCCATTTTTGTAAGTTTTGACTCCTCTTTCTTAAGCAAGTTCCATTTTTTCATTTTCCCCCTGACGCTAGCTATTGGGCTTCTCCCCCTCCCCCAAAGGGAAAAAATAAAAATAATTTTTTTAAAAAATTGACTTTTGCTTTCCTTCCCAAATGTTGTTTTTAGAATGTCAATTAAAATGTTAGTATTTTCAAAGTTTTTTTTTCTTTTTTTTTTTACATTTTTTTCTCCCTTACACCTCATTCATTCAATGAGGTTCATTCAATTCATTCATGATCGTTCTTAGCTTCTTAAGTACTGTTAATCACTGTGGCTTTATTGTTTTTATAGCTAAAAATCACTGAGCAATGCTCACTTTCATTGACTGAATGTTAGCTCAGTGCCTCCTTATCTGTCATGAAGAGCTCTGTCTTGGTGTTTGCCCTTTTCAGCTGTAGGAATACAGCAATTAGGAGACTGTCATCTCCGCATTTTGAAAATTCCAAGGATGTTGTAATATTAGCAGCATAGGGACCTTCAGACATTTCCTTTCAGCTTGAAGTCCCTCACAATCCTATGACAGATAAATGGTAAACAAACAAATAATCAAACAAAATAGCAATCACAGCAATAAAAAATGAGTTGGATTATTCTCCTATCTGTCTTGCATGCACCAGATGGGACTACAGACATTTGTGGTTTGTAAAAACTGTGGTCTATAAATATTTGGGTTAATTTGATCCTCAGCTTTCCTTGCCTTGGAAAAGGTAAATCTATTATTCACATGATATGCTACCTCTTTCCCCATATTTTAATCACTTTTTTACTTTTATTTTTATTTGGATGTATGTAGTAACTTTTCCAGTATGAGCAATTTACATTATAACTTCTGGGAAAAAAAAAAATATTAAAAAGTTGTATTCTGAATCTTGGCTAGATTCTGTGCTCTCAGCTAATGGCATAGCATAATGACAGCTCTCCTTCCTCAGTGGAGACCTGCAAGCACACTCAGACACAATCAACTTTTTCTGCTTCTATACCTTTAATAAAGCAATGAGATTTTCTAAGTACAGCACTTTGAAGTATCTGAATATAGTTAGTTCCAAGGCATTTGCTTGCTTAAGGCAAGAATAGCTAGACCTATATTTAAATTCTTCATCTGCATGCCAACTCATACCACGGATATGTTTTCATATTACACACCCACTGAACTCTGCAGAAGAGTAAAGATGCTATCTGGGAAAGAAAAAGTGAGCCAGCTGCCCGAATGCTCTCAGCTAAATAGAGAAGCTGATGAGTGTTTTTGTCATGTGCTATTTTGAGAATTACAATTTAGAGTAAATGAAAAGATAAATGGAAGGGACGCTGACAGTACTGTCAGGGACGTTGGTCTCGAGGGTGATTATTGTTATAATTCCCTATGAATTTCTCTAGCAGTAAATTCTGATTTATCATTTTCGAAAGAAATTCTTATCAACTGAGAAATGAGAACATTCAGTCGTTTGCCAGCGTGTTAACACTAACTTTGAGTTTGAGTGACAGAAATGTGAAGTGTCTTCAACCAAAGCTTATGAAAAGCTTAATCTGGGAAGATGCACATTACTTGAATGGCCAGTTGAAAATTATATGATTTTTCCCAGTGAAGAACAGCATGGCTGCCTGAAAACTATGCAAGATCTCGTCAGCACGTTATGGAAAGGAAGGAAACTGCATGTCCCTCCAACCATTTTGATGCCAAGAGCCTGGGCAGTTGATGTGCAAGCTATACAGGTGCTCTACAGAAGAATGGCTCAGAAGGTAGACCCTCAAGTGTGCTGGACAGGTGACACAGAAAAAAAATATTACAGTGAGATAGTGTATTTTTCATCAGCACCTGTGGATCTGGAGTTCAGTGTGCTTTAGCATGTCTATAATTCTCCAGGGACGAGGAGGTTTTACTTGCAATATGGTGCTTTTACTTACAGATCGTAAGAGACCCAGTGTTGGCACGAACAGTTGTTCCATGCAAGGAAGGCAATACAGGGACCGGACTGAAGGAAGTCTCTGCTGCATGCTCATCAAGTAAGATACACTCTCAGAAGCCCTCACTGCTGTTTAGTAGTGCCATTATTTGTCTCCTTAGTCTCAATCCAGTTACAGTCTCTCTCTCATCTCTCAGTATTGGTTCCTGTATCCACGAAAAAGTAAGAATTACAGCTCTTCCCAAAGAAAGATGAACCATTAATGGCACACTCTGGTGAACTATGCTTTGAAAGTGCAAAATAGCTACTATTCCCTTCCCCCCAAAAGGAATAAAGGCAACTAGTTTTCACCATCCCATCCATGGCTAGCAGAAAAAAATGCTGTCTGGATCAGTGATTTCACGGGGTGCCTGTGACCCACAAAGTTGCAGTATCTGCAGCTGTTCCATGAGCCGTGGCATACTTTAATTAAAATTTGCTGATAAGCATGGTCTACACTCTGAAATCTTGTGAGGTTTGGCAATGTCTGAGAATCAAAATTCCCCAGGACAGGAAAGCTTCTGGAGACAGGAGAACACAGAGGCTGTACACACACATGCACTGTACAGCTTTATGCTGCTGCTTATTTGCCTGGTATTTGGCTATTTATTGGTAACCCAAGGATGATGACACACACTCCATTCCTGAAGTGAAAATTAAGAACGAGAGAGGTCTAAAGGAATATCTTGTACTTGTAAGCACTGGGGTCTGTCAATGAAAAGTAAGGTGTATGTAGAAGCTGCTTGTGGAAGTGAGTTGTCCCCTGAATCCTGTGTCTTAGCATGTCTTTCAGGCACGCAGTGAAACCTTATATGCTTTTGTTTTCCAGCAACTTTTTACATAAGCCGGAAAACTCACAAAGAGAGGTATAGTTTTCTAAAGAAATAGCTAACACATGGTGTGACAAATAACAAGGATTCCCTAAAATATGAATAAAATGAATAACACATTTGAAATGATCCCTGCACCTTAGTCAGTGGAAAAAAAAGTCCTGACTGAAGCCAACTGTGAACTTTCCACGCTTCCACTTAGAGATACTGTAAAGACAATAAACCAGAGGAGTACTTTGAAGATATTAAAACACTTCATTTTTAACCCTCAGCAAAGTGGCTGTCTCAAACAATGCCTTTGATATATGCCAAGCTTGGAGAAAAGTTCTTCTCTATCATAAATTCACACACAAAGCTGCAAGCAGATTAAATAATCACACCTTATTTTGCCAGCACCAACAAAGCCTGATAACGAAAACATAATGTAATTTTTAAGGAAAGGAAGAACAGATGTTCCAGAACATGTATTCTGTTACAAAGGATACTTTGTATACTCATATAAAGGAAAATGCTAATTTTCAATGTGTTTAAATGAATCTAGGACATAACCACGCAGAAAATAAAATTTCATGTGAGGCATTTTGCTTTTTTCTTCTCTCCTCTTCCACTCCCTGCCTTCTGATCTGCCCCCTCACCCAGTAAAATGTAGATTTCACTGTAACAGCTCCATCTCAGATCTTTGCTTCCAGAATGTAACTGGGGAAGGATTTCTCATAGTCCATCTTTAAAACGAAACATGTCACAATCCATCCAATTCCTGATTGCAGGACTGACCTGCATGGCTGCATCCCTCATGGAGGAATGATAAAGACTCCACTTCTGTCTGGTCTTCAGTGCTGATGAGCATTGAAAGGTTCCCTCCCTGTGCAGTGCTCCCCATACTGCATGTTGTTGAAGAAGCTGTAAACTGATAGTCTTTCTATGAGGGATTCCCCCTTCCTACACCCATCAGGATGTCCGGGGCCTTGATGAAGACTAGGAGGAGGAAGCCATGTGGCTCTTCCATGGGCTATCAGCAAAATCAGCTGTCCAGGCTGTGGCAGGTTCAGACGGTCTATGGGTTTTAGCAGACAGATTCAACACTGGGGAGCAGCTCTTTCTGCTTCCCACAGATGACAGGACCTTCACATTAACCTAAGTGACTCAGTCGGTCCCAAGGTGTGCCTCACCAAGATCCTACAAGTTCATTCTCCACACTGCCAGGATAGATAGAAACAAAGATGACTTTGAGAAGTTTGTTTAGTCTAGGAATAGAAAAACATAGGAAGAGATGATAACCTCTTTCAAACATATAATGGGATATCGTAAAAAAAGAAAGGAATAAATCCTTCTCCATATCCAAAGGGAAGATAATAGCTAATGGACCTACACTGCAGCTGTGGAGACACTGACAGTAGTGGAGAAAAAATCTAACTGTTAGCACAGGGAAGCACAGAAATATATTGCTGAAGGGGAAGGGGGTCTCTATCACGGTTTTTAAGAGTAGGGTAGAAAAATGTCAGACTACATAGAAATATGTCAGAAAAGACACAGAAAAAGCTGCACTTTCCCTGAGGCTGTGGAAGTGACTACAACACCTTTCAATGTCCCTTCCTGATCAGCTGTCTACAAGTCCACAAATTAAAAAGCAGTCATAAATATTGTGAAAAATAAGTGCTCTTAAAATTTTCACACATGTATCATGCAAAGAGAGTGAACCTTTTTCAAAAGCAGTGAAACATTTTCTTCCTTAGGATGTCACATACACAGTGTGGCACAAGACTGAATTCTGTCTTTCTTATTTCCATCACAAAAACAATAATAGTTTGAATTGAAGATTAGAAAATAAACTTTTGGGCCAAATTCTCTGCAGGTACAACTGGCCTGGCTCCAGGAGATTTATGGTGGGTGTTGTTTGCCATGCAGGGGCCTGGACATTTGACTTAAAGTCCCCCCTTGACTTCCCTAGCCTTTGAATCCAGTCCTTGAGTGAGTCTGACTCTCTGCTCAGAGGGTGAAGGATCTGCACAAACAAGCCGGAGTGCTTCAAGACGGCTTGAACTGTGGGAGCATTCATGGCTGTGTCTAATTAAGCAAATACAGGGAGCCAGAGAAAAAAATGGGCAAGAGCAGTTAAATCCAGGAAGAGGTCAACCCCATCGGTAATTAGCAGGATAATGGATCAAAGAACTCCACTTAGCACAGGAAATATTGAGCACCTCGTCTTTATAGCTGAATCTGATAAAACTTGGGTTATACATTTTCTACTAAATGAACCGGAGGCAGCCCCAAACAGGAGGCTATTGTTTAACCTCTGTGGGAATTTCAGTTGGGTTATTGCATGCTTGATGTGCTACAGAAGAGCAGCCCTTATGCCACATACTGATGTGGGTCTAATGATCTCTTATCTTGACATCCACAGTGGTTACTCGAAAAGCAAAGAAAAATGAAAGCCTTTCAAATGGCTTTGCCTCTAAAACACTAACTCTCTGTTTTTTTTTTTTTTTTAAATGTTGTCTTTCTCCTTTCTCTTCAGCTTACCCAATAAATATATCCAGTGCTTTATTTTAACAGATTTCTTTTTCAAAAGGAGTAATGTGCTGGTTTTTTATTACACCCTTCGAAAGCTTAATCAGGAAATTCTGTTCAGGCTGAAAATGTCAGAAGTAAAAGTGAAGAGGTGCTTTTGTGACATTAATCCCTAAAAATTACCTTTCTGCAAATACTGCATTATTCCAGACCTGTCCCTATTGACACTGTAGTTTTAGTTCATTGCAACATCCTAGTTGAGGAAATACACACGCATCATATTTGCTGGAGTTAGTTTGAAGCATGTCACCCTTTATGTTTATACAGTGAAGAAATTAAGAAAAAAATGACAACTAAATATACAGTGTTAAAAAAAAAAAACTGTTCACAAACAGTTGCTATTCAATAGATAGAACATTACATACGTTTCACTGTTGATTGCAAATGGAAAAAAAGATCTGCTTTCATGTTTCTCTCTGGAGAAACTACTTGACATATCCTTATGGATGACTTCAATGCAAATTCTCTGCATCTCTCTAATATTCAGTGGTGTATCCAGTTTCTCCTCATGTAAGGAGGAACACGTAAAATTAGGCTTCTCCTCTGACCTTCCCGGCAGGACCCTGCGTCTATCCATAGATTATACAGAATAAACTTTTATTTCTCCTTTTAAACACAAGCAGCCCTTCATTTTGGGCTCCAGCATAGGACGTGTGGATCAGCCACATTCAGAACAGAAACCATCTCCCTCAGCAACCGATCTGTTGAAGAAGACACCTTCTTCTTTTGCTGTTCCCTTCTCCTTGTAGGACACATTCTACCACTGCAACTCCTGAGCTGCACTCCTGAGGCCACAGCATACAACATTTCGGATACTGGAAAACCATATGGGGCTCCAGTCTCAGTGTCCCTTGCACAAACTGGACCTGCCTTAGCAGCATTGGAACAAGGGTAGTGCCACAAGCAGTGCTCTGACCGTACACAGCATATTCAGAAGCCCCTCTGATTTTTCACTGTGAAATAAAGGCTCTCTGTGTTTTGTGGTCATTAAACTGGAGTGGACCACAGTTTCTAATCAACAATAACAAAAAAAGAGAAGGAGGGGTGGAGGGGATCACAAAAGTCAATTACCATAAAAGCCTCCATAGCAACTAAACTGACTGGTTCTTTTCTTTTAAGCCTCCTTCTAAATGCCATGAGCACAAAACATCCAGGCCTCCCTACAGCTCCTCGGTGCCAAGTGGATTAGGCTGGCAGAGACTGTGCTGGTTTAATCCCCTCTAATGCCTTGCACCTTCAGTCTGATGAGCAGCCAGGTCCTTTCGCTCCAGTTCCACACTGAGCTCATCAGCCATAATGGCTTATCGTTATCATCAGCAAGACAGAGCTGCTTTTCCCTGTGTTCCAGGCCTTCATTCCCTTTAAAAGAGCTTAAGAAAAATATGGGATTTAACCGAAGTTTTTCTGCTCCCACTAGGTCAGCAGCAAGTTGCCTAGTGAAGGGTAGTAGCATTTATGCACATTGCCCTTGAAAAGTGTAAATGAAAGCTTGGAAACAAAAGGCTGATTCCTGGCAAGTCCTGGAAGACTACTTTTCACACAGCAGAGAGATGGCATTCACTCACATCTGAAGTGTATCCTGCTAAAGTCCAAAACCAAGTAGCATTTCACAGGCTTTCCTGTACGACAGAAAATGGTATGACAGGTTGGATCATACTTGTGGTTTTGGAAGAACCAGGGGAGAAGGGGTATTCTTCAGCCCTAGGAACGGTGGAGGTCCCTGGGCTCACACACACACCACAAAAGCCATTTCCATAGGACATTTTATTCCTATTACTGGGGCAGAAGTGGAAACAGCAAATCACAGGAAGGGCAGAAGATACACTGGTAAATCTGGAGACCTATCCTCCACCTGCAGTGCTGGACATTAGAGCATAACACTAAGCCTGTTTTAGGAAAAAGGATAAGCTCTGTTTACCACTCAGCTGGGTTCCTGCAAGTCTTCATTGCAAAAGCATGGGCAGTTCAGTCCACAATTTATTTCTACTTTTGTATGCCATGGTAAGTATTGATATGTAGGCACATGATCTATTATACGTGTGGTAACTGACCATCACTTCTGGTAGTTTCAAGGTGTTCCACGCTTAGCTAACTCTGGGTTTTGGTATAAGAACTCGTGCCCCAAGAGGGCAGTTCAGGTTCCACAGACAGCAGCAACACTAAAATAATTTCCACAGACAAGGCATTAGGAACCACTTTTACCAAACTCTTTCTCATAGGACTTCTCTGAGGGAGCCCTGCCTACAGCTGTCCTACTATCACTATCAGTTATGGAGGGGAAAGTGTGATAGCAAGAGTGAGAAACAGGCAGGTGTATCCAAGTAAACCCTGGCTACACAGAGTGGGAATGGGATGAATTTGGCTGTTTATTTTAAATTGTCGTATTACTGACTTTTGACAGATTTGTACAAAAAGCAAAGCATAACTCTTGTAAAAGTTACGAATGATTCAGAAAAAAAAAGAAAAGAAAAAGATAATTCATTGAACTAAGATAACTGGGAATAGACTAGCTTTTAAACAGATGAACCATTCCTCAAGTCATTTTTAGAAACATTTGAATGTTTTAATTCCTTATCCCTTAACTTTTCATTGTTGCTGCAATGTCAGCCTTTTCACACACAGCTGTGAAAAGTAAGCTTACTAATGTCCTAACATGCTATGAAATAGAAGGGTTTTTTTCTTTATTAGATAACCTTTGATACTAATTATCATAGGATATAAGTAAATATTTATTCTCATACGAGACTGAGAACCTCTCCAAGATGTGCAAAATTTAGCAAGCCAAAATGCAGTTGCGGCAGTAGCTTCACCACTCTGAAGGAGCAAGTCTGAGCGCTATCATTCCAAACAGTGTTGATATGACAGGGATATCTAGCAGATGAATTTCAGGACTGGCTTTTGTACTTGATCTCAAAGTCAGTTACTTTTTTTAATGATCCTCAAAATTACTTTGAGAGCAAGCATAACAGTCATTCTCAACATTCACCTGATAGATAGGTCTAAATGGCTGGCAGTAATTAAATCCCAGACAGTTCTTCGCTATCAGAAATTACCATGCTGTTTATATATTCACATAAAATCTTTGATACAGTATTTACAGATGAAGACAGATACAAGCCAGGAGTTACTTCTTGCCTTGTAGATCACATATACCTTTGCACAGTCTTAGCCTAAACTGCCTGAAATAGCACAGCACAGCAGTGTTCTGAATCATAGAAGGCAGCAGAAGGGTGGAAAGTTTCACCATTATAATACATGGAAATAATTTTTTCTATTTTACATGCCTTGCTAGGCTCTGGGGTGGGGCAATGCTGCAGCTGTCCTGCATACCAGCCTGATCCGTGCCAGAGGCATTTGTATCAGCCTCTGGCATTGCTGACTGTAGGGGACAGAGCCATAGTGAACTGGGCTTCAAGCAAGCAGACAAGTTGACAGCTGACAGTGGAAATGATGCTGGAGATAGAGGGCTGTTGTCATCAGGACATCGTTTTCTTAGTTCTACCTGCTCTCAAGTATACAATTTTCAAATCTTCCACAAGTTTTGGGGTTAGGATTCCATTCACCTAGCTGTAGCTTTTCAGAAACTGATTGTAAATGCTAAGCTGTGCCTATGTTTCCCATATAATCAGTAGAGGTAATTCACTTTTCTGTTATTAAGAAAGATTGAGTTAACACCAGGGGAACTTCTTTTTATTTACTAGAGAAAGGTCAAGAACACTATCTAAGACCATGACTGGGGCCAGCTCATGGACCAAAACGCCTGTATTCTGGTGTCTATATATCATTTCCCATGTGTACAAGGAGTCTCAGCTCCCATCATAATCAAGGACAATCCAGTCAATACAGTCACTAAAGCCTCAGAAACGCATAAATTCATCCTGAAGTAGTGACAACACAGCTGAATGACTCTCCAGGATGCACTGACATTAGCAGCCAGGTCTCCCCTACCTGCAAGGGACGCTTGGACATATTAACCTCTTGTAGGTACTGATCTGTGAGCTCACTACCACCCAGAGGTTTGACTTGCAGTTGTCCATAGTCACATTACATGAATCTGATTCACTCGAGTGGAATTCAGAAATTATTAAGCTGTACTTTTACTACATGTTTGGGAGTGAGAGATATTTTTGCCTGGTCACAGAATGGTGTCCTTGATTTTGACAATGAGAAACAGCAAGGTGAAACAAGTTCCTCTAGTCTCAAATAACTTTTCCTCATGGACACTCAGTGTCATCTACAGTGTCATCTATAACATGGTCTGAGCAAACATCCAGTGGGAGAAAAATAAATAAATTAAAAACAATAATAATCCTATTAACTTCAAACAAAGGAGATTCTCAGTTTCTAAGTGTGACCTATGGCAAACCAAAGTGTTTGTCACCTCAGCAGCTCAGACAAGTTTCTAAGAAAGGGTTGAAGGAGGATGTCTGTCTGAAGGACAAATTGTCTTGTACCAGCTTTATTTTTCTGGATGAAAAATTCCTGCTCCACAAGACCTTTGGCCATAAAACAAGAAGGACATAAAACATGAAATGGATTTCTTTCTGTGTTTATTGAAATTTGATCATCTTGTTAATAAATCTCCCTTTAGAATGAGAATGAAGCCATGCTGTGTGGTCTGTAATTAACATGATCAGTCAGTTTTCAATCTTTTCCAAAGCTAAGGGTTTATCGGTGGTGACATTTGTGTGTGATATTTCTGTGCATTGTTGGAAGGCAAAATTTATCAGTGTAAGGGTACCGGTACTACTACATCAGCTTCTGCTCTGTCTTTGGGCATTTGACTCTGAGTGCTTATAGCATATCTCTGAATGCTTTCCTCAGCTCAGAGTGGAAATAAAGTGTCTTTATGACTTCTTTGCAAATAGCACACTTTTGCTCTGTTCCATGATTTGCTTTTGAAGAAAAGCTTTGCTGTTATGGTAATGAAAATGTGTTTTTATAGAAAAAAATATGACTTGGCATCAATGGAAACTACTTAAAATCACAAAGGGCTAAAATAAATGTTGACCCTATGTTTTAAACTAATTTAAATGTTTGTCATAATTGCTTATCTTTGATTGTATGGATTGTAGTAATGTGTTTCAATTTGTTTACGGGCTCCCACATAAGATCTGAGTAATCAGAGCACGTGATTGAGACGTGGGGCTCCTCCTCTCTAACGTGAAGGATGGCACCGTTGTGGGTCAGAAAACACAGGGCACTTTTGGCATATTTTTCATTTGACTAGAGGAGGCAACATTTTGTAACAAATAAAGAGAAAATAAGTCATTTTAAGCTGGTATGAAACAAGGTTTGACCAGAGTGTCAGGCAGGGCTGCTGAGTAAGCCAGGTAAGTGCCGAGCAGCTGCGGCTGCAGCCTGGGGGCATGGAGCAGAGCATATGCGGGCTATGAACTGATGTTGAGCTGCACAAACACAACAGGCAGCCCCGGCAGTGGGGGAGGTGGAAATGGGAACTGGTTGTGGATCCTGAGCTCAGCGTGCATGCATGAATGCTCAGACCTGAATGACTTCCACGACTGCCCTTCAGCACGTGTCAAGTGAGAAAGGAAAGACTTTTCCTCCTCTGTTTTCTATACACTTTAATGTTTTTATTATCATCTGGCAACTCAGTTACAGTTTGCCACTGAAAAAGCTTTGCATTGCATTATGGAGAGCTGGCATGTAAACGCAAAAATTAGCCCTGTTCAATAAAATACCTACCTTCCACTTAATTTCACACAAGCCACAAACAAAACCTGTCAGTAGTTTTAATCACATAATTCATGAACCTGGGCTGTGTTTTCAGATAAATATCCCCAGAAAAAAAACAAAACTCTTCCCCAAGTAAAGAGCATGTTTAAAGTGGTGACAATGAATGAGAAGATATGTTTTGAAGCAGACATGCAGATTACTTTCTTGTCATTTTTTGCATATTTTTTTTTCCTCAAAGAGTATTCTCTTTATTTCAGGGAAAAAAAAATAAGGGGGGTGGGGTGGATGGATGTTAAGAAATATTACTTCTCTATCATCCACAGAGAGAAAACAACAACAGAAAAACCCTTCCTGGCTCCAGAAATCCATTCACATATTTTTTTCCTTTATCCACACAAAATGCTTATGACTATGCAAGCACCACAGTTTCTGCAGCACACATGACAAAATCCTTCTGCTTTTCACAAAATTTTATTTTTGCTTAAGATTTCATACAGGCACTAAAATGAGGCAGGCTGTAAACACTATGGATTAGGTCCATTTTCGGATATCTCATGTTAAGATTAAATCTTAGAAAACTGGCTTTTCCGCTTTCCAAACACCTATCAGAATACGTGTTTTAAACAGAGCTCCCTGAACTACTTCAAATATTGTCCAGGTTGAAATTTGTGTGATTGCAGATTTCCATTAATTTAGTGTACAAGCTGAATGAAAGCAAGCTGAAGAATGTCTGGGTGTGCTGCAAGCCCACCCATGGGTTCTCATGTTTTCCCTTGTGGCACTGTCCTAAATCAAACGTAACATAGTTTGCATATCAGCTTCTTAGACTTGTAAAAATCTTTGAAAGCAGAATTTCAATATCTGAACCCATTATTCACACAGGTCCTGTCCCTACCCTCTGCTACCTCCCATGCAGGTCCCATAGAATATAGAAATAGAGGCAGAAATAGAAAGAAAAATGCAGATTCCTGGGATTTCATGGGAAACCCACTGATTTAAGGCAATGGTTCTGATCCTTGGCTTATAGCATCATTGATGAAGGCATATAAAGAAAGCTAGAACAAACTTTTTTTTTTTTCTTCCATGGGCAGGAGTTGAAGATAGGATGAACTCACTGTTTTCACACAAATAATCTGACAATTGGGAAATTCTTGTGGCTATATTGTCTTCCTGAACAACCTCTGCTCTCTTTTTTGCTTTCCTCTTTTTCACCTAGTCCTGAGTTCTTAATGCATTTAGTTCCTTCCATATTGGCCTTTTGCTCACCTGTTCCAGCCTCTGAAGAGAATGGGAAAGCCACAGAAGTAATGTAAAATGTCTCTTGTTTCTTTATCCACGAGGGAGCTATTTTACTAAGGGGTAGACACATGACCAATGTAAACAAATAGCCTGCTACAAGAACTAGCACATTTCTCTTCCAGCATATTCAAGGCCCATAGGATAGAGAAACTTTCCTTCTTGGACTAGATTAGGAGTATCCATTCGCTGAGGAGAGAAAAAATAAAGTCATTTTCCCAACTATATACCTTGTGTTGATTGCTCCCCATGGTTTGTTCCCTCTGACAACCTTTTTAGCACAGAATACAACGCGTGGCCCAGCCTCCAAGGTTCTTGGGATTTCTAGAAGCCAATGCAAAACAATGCCTTATGTTGCCTAAATTGCAAATGCATGAGACACAGAGAGACAGATTTGTACTTTCTGATGATAGTGGGTCTGATGCCAATCCAGGCACTTTTGAAACTCCAAATTAGATTTCTGGCCCTAACCTTTTTGCTGTAGTTGAGTGATCAGTTACCATCGCAAGAGCAATTGAATCAAGTTGCCAACTGAATGCTGGCAACCCTAAGCAGTCAAAAGCACAGGAGGCTCTTAACTGAAGAACACATTTAATACTCAACAGCTTTCTATTAAAAAAAATATAGAATTTGTATTATCTACTCACTGGTTATTATGCCTTTAGGGTATTCTTCTCTCACACTGACAAGGTTTTCTCTCCACCTCATTACAAAATTTAGTAATTATTATTTTTTAATTTGGATTTTGAATTATAAAAACAAAGGGTCTGAAACAGTAAAATCAATGAATAGCATTATGTAATTATATAAAAAAAAAAAGAAACCACAGAAACAAGAAACAATTTATATAAATATGTGTATAATATTCCTAATTAAGAAACCGAAGAACAAAGCCCAACTCTGGCTAATCAACAATTTCATTTTTCCTTATTCTGGTCTAGACTGCTTTAGCTAATTTAAACCTGTCACAGATTTAAGATTACAGACAGCAAAGGAAAGGCAAACAGGGAGCACATCTGTCAGAACTGATGTACATGACAGAACATGGCATTCATGTGACATGAAAGGTTTTTTCCACCACTGACTTAAAGGCTCATCCAGGCCTACTGATATAAGTGGCTGGCTACTACTACCTTGCAATGGTGGAAGCTAACACAGAAATGGAATTAAATAGATTATTAATAAAAGTATTCTCTCAAACTGAGACCATATCTGAGCTACTCACAGTTACCACATGCTGGGAAGGAGAAAAGGAGTTGTATAGAATTTCCTTGCTGATCTACCCCAAACATCATCAAAGCAAAACCATAAGGTTGGTGCCATTTTCACTAACAAGTTTCTGCAAGCAGGACTATTATCAGTGCTTCTTGAGTCCATCATTGTTTCGGTGTGCTTCGTGTTTCAGCCTTAGTTTTTTTGTGAGGTTGCAAGTGTACTAAGGTGCTCAGAATAGGTGCTTGTCTTCTTATATCACCTAGAATCAAAGTAGAATTTATTCAAAAATATTCTGAGCACATTAAGTTAATTTTCTCTGAATGATGATGTTTTTAAAAAGTGAACATGATACTTCTAATAACTATTTTTTCTCTGCTTTATTTCAGTTTCTGACTATTTCTTTCTCTGATTTTTGCTTCCTTCATTCTTAATTCAGATTTTAAAACAACATTTCTTGTTAAATGTTTCTTGAGGAGAATGAATAGGAACAGTATTTAAGTAGACTTAAATTCTTGTTGCCATGATTTCTTGAGGGTTTCCCACAGACTGGAAACATTAAGTAGCATTTGGCTATATTTAATCTGCAGTTTTTAATTCTGGTGGAACAACTGAATAAAATAACAGACTCAAATTCAGATGCTCTCTTTCATCAGGTAACAAATGTTCAGTACTCATGCGTGGTCTGGCTGTATTGCACTCCACTTGTGCCATGCATAGAGGTTGGAAGAAGCATAGTCTTGTACATCCCGGTTTCTCAGTCATTCAAGCAATAGAGAAGTTCATTGTGCTGTGGAAAAGCCTGTGGCCATTAGAAAGATTCATGTTTCTTTAGGGTGACAGCTGAGCTTCATAGACCAAGATTTTTGTGCTAGAGCAGAACAAGTAATGTCTGTAAACCATAGCAGCAGCTAACATTTGCTGGGGTTCCTGGAGAAGGAAGGTGGTGAAAAGAAATTCAAATTATTCTTGTGCAATTCAAGTTGCTTCTACTACACCAGTGAATCAGTTCAAAATTTCACATAATTGTGAAAAAAAAATTGTTAATTTACACTTCAATCATCAGTTCTGGAATTTATAGTTTTTATTCCCTCAGCAAGTTTCTAGAGGAAAGCAAATTTAGTTCTAGGTGGTTTAGGATTTGTGCAGATTATTTATGATTTTTTTCTCTTTGATTGTAAAAATCAAAATTGAAGAGGTTACAGAAGCAATTATTTTTATATGTCTTGAATGTAAACAATTTTTACAGCTTTTGTTTATTTGTTTGACAGTGTAAATGTGCTGCATCTAAATAGCATCCAGATACTAGACTTTGAGTAAACACAAAATCCAATAGAAATCCTAAGAAAACAGTCTCACTGGGCAGATGACAACATGTTTTGTCCAGGTCTTTGGTCTGGATAATCAAGGGACCAGGACTGTGATCATGCAGAGTTGCACATTCCCCTTTCAGTTCAGACATAGGCAAAGATTTTGCCTATGCATTTTTTACTTCTGAAATACCCTTGGCATATCATCAGGTGGAAGAATGCCTTAATTTCCAAAGTAACTGTTTCTGTGATCTTGTATGTAATGAAAAACAGGATACACACATAAGCTCTGATATAGCTATGAAATCTTTCACAGGCACTTAGAAACATGTCTTGTTTTGTTTTGTTGTTTGCTCAACTTGTTTGAAAACACAATGCTGTTTTGATCATAAAACCCATCTCTGGAGCCCATGTGAAATGGGCCTCCCTCCCTCCTTTTTGCCAAGGAAAAGTATCCTGTGGAAAATGAATATTTTGACCTTGCCTGAACTCCAGATAAGCAATCTCAGAGCGTGCAAATATCTGCAGTTTCCTTTTAGGTGTACTTACAGTAAGTATTGAATGTTAGATAGTCAAAGCATGCAGTCACTGAGGTGATACATGAATGACATTCTTTAACCAAAGGAATGCTTGTCAGAGTAGAATAACAGAAAAAAAAATAAAAAAAAATCACATATGCCAACTTAAAACTTTCTAACAATTATAAAAGTCTGTTTAAAGGGGTCTTTCCTAAGACTTGTCAGAATTACAAAGAGTAAGGTACTTTTGCTATAGTTCCTCATGAGTGCCTCATTTTACATGTTTGCTCCAAGGGAACAGGCATATAGGTGACTAGCAGACTTCTCATACCCGCTGTCATGCAAGAGAGGTAATGACAGAATTGCAGTATTTCTTGAGGGGTTTTAGCATTCAGGAGAAAGATCAATGGGCATGATCACATCTATTCCAGTCAATTTGTCTATGTAATGAAGAAATTAAATTCATAGTACTCTATTTTGTTTGTTTGTTTGTTTGTTTGTTTTCTCTAGAGGACTCTCCAAAAATAAGGGATTTAATTTGTACAGCTCTACAGACCTGGTTGCTGATATACAACTGCCTTGTAGCTGCTGAATGACACTGGCTATTTGTCATTGCTCAGTAACATAGAATTAGACTCCAGCATTTATATACAAACCAGAAAAATGTCTGCATGATTCACAGATGCCAATAAGCTTCATCCCAGTATCCTTGAAATGGCTGAAAAGGTCCAATTTTTACTAGAAAATATGTTTTATTCTATGCTCAGCATGCTCAAATTTGAGGGTAAGGAATTTCAAGGCCTGGGAAGAAAGCAAGTGGAGTTATGTCAACAGCTGTGTTATAATTGACTAGCACTTAAAGCTCCACTCATTTTTTCACCCCAAATAATTAGTGTGCTGTACGATCCATTTTTCAACCTTTCTCCTCCATCCACAATTCTTGATGTCCCAGTTCATCTTGTAACAGGGTACCATCACTTCACTTTGAAGATAAAATGATCACATTTGCAAACATTGGACTGAAGTGAAACAATCTAACAAAAGGTTCCTGCATTGTCAAAAGTAGTGGTTTCAAAGCATAATCACTGAAAACAAAATGTAGGCCTGTTTCCGCATCTGGTGCAAAATGGATTACACCATGTCATGCTTAGAAGGCAACATTGATTTCTTAGTCAGGCTTTTTGTTTGTTTTTGTTTATTCTCTTTTGTTTTTCCTTGAATTTCTAATTCACCATTCTATTCCCTTATTTCCTATAGCTCTTGGTTTGCTTGCACTGATCTCAGATTTTTGTTTTCTAATTTTTATTTGTTATTTTTGTACACATCTGAACAATACAAATTTGTAGCACACAGCTAGAAGTCCTAGTTATTTCAGTAATCTTGATAAAGTCAATCTATTTAAGTTGATTAATCAAATTCCAAGAAGATAATTCTACCTTTCTGAGAAACCGTGTATGTGATGAAATTACTTCCTAAAGTGTCAGGAATTTAAAGGTCCCCACCATGGCTTTGCTTCTGTTCTTTATGTTAGAAATAAAGATATTTTATACCTGAATAAAAAGACCCAAATATTTACAGGTGTTATTTAAATGACTTAACTTTGTCTATAGGTCAAGTTTTTAGTCTAAACTTATCATACAAAAGTCAACACAGAGACAGAGCAGCTCCAAGTGTTATCCTACTAACCTTAGATGTTTATCTTAATATAGGATAAATGGTTCTACAGAGATACAAATTCATGTTAACTGCAGAGGATGACTTAACGTGTAGTTTAGACTAGCTGGCTAATTTCTGTTGCTGAAGTTCAGAGAAATGATTAGAACATAGGTTTCTCCCTGTGCACCCCTCTGTACCCCTCTCACCTCTCACACAGTTGACCATGTTGTTAAAATCCATCATGGTATTTTCAGACAAAAACTTTAGGAATCTCAGAATCTCAGCTGATTTTTTTTCTCCCCTTGAAAAAAAATATGCTGGCCATCATATGTGAGCCAGCATTTATCTCTGGTAGCTGCACACTGGTATCTCATCTCAGAGACACTACCTAACATATGCAAAGAACAAATATTTTTTCAGATACTCTACCATAGTTCTGTAAATGAGGAAAGTACAGTTTCTTTACTGATGATACGCCTAAACTGTTTGTGAAATCCAAGGAAAATTCAAAAACTATCCAATAAGTTTACTGGGTTGCATTTTTGCTAACAAGTGATTTCAGGAAGTTACAAATACAGTCGGAAAAAAAAAAAAAGTTAATCCATGAAGCCGTTTTTAAAGAGCTGAACTGAATATTTCTTTTACACCATATCACTAAACTCAGACTTTTAACTCTAAAATTGACAATAACACTCCTTCAATTTTTCTTGAAAAGTTTCCAAATAGTGACTTCATAGCTGATATTATATTTCACTACCTCATCATTTCATGCTTGTTCTGAAATAATTGCAAAAAGCATGCTTCACCATATATTATTATCTGATGATATCCTTAATAACTGACATACAAGTGTGGTGCCTAATGCAGGGTAAACACGTACTTGCCTGAACGAGCTCTCTCCACATGCCTGCTGGAGAATGGAATGCAGATGGCTGCCTTAGCTTTCTCCCTGACAGGCTGCAACTCTTTAATCCATGCATTTGAGCACTTTACAAGGTCTCATGCAAAGCAGAGCAGACAAAATACACTGCCCTAAGTAACTGTGTACTTAAGACTACAAAATCCCAGGACTATGAGCCTTGGTTCCTGAATACCACATTGTTAGAAAGATGCTGAGCAGCTGAAGATTGATGGGAAGAGCATCAACTCTGGAGAGAAATAACTATTTTATGGTGGAACACTAGAAAAAATCAGAATAGGAATGACTAAGGAATAACTAAAAATAGAACATGATAAACAATTCAAAATATCTGAATATCGATAATGTCAAAATGTAGACATGTATGGAGACGTAGAAGATAACTGAAAGTGAAGGGATGAACCTAGAAAAAATAAAATGTAGTAAACCAGCTCTAGCATTCCTGTTAATAAGTTTTGCTTGTGTCTGACTCAGTTTTCCCAAGCCACAAAAATAGAGTGGAAAACACACCCTGGAAATTGTATTAAATTTGTAAATTATTTTGTTAGTAAGTTCCTATAACACTATAACTCTCAATTTGTTCTTAGAAAAAAATAAAATAAACTTGGGAATGGTAAAACTTAAAATATGCAATATATACGTTATATCCCACCAAGTTTTTCATTCTAAGTAATGATGTTAGTACAATTTCAAAATTCAAGACAGTAAATCAGGCAGTATTTGAACATAGCCTAGAGACATGAGACAGATCTGAGGTCAGAATAAGAGATTTGAATGTCAGAGAAAGAATAACATGATGGATAATGCTGCAAGATTCTCATACATAGATTATTTGCCTTCTGAAATTATGTAAAGAAGGAAGAGGAAAACATTGTAGCTTTGATGTACGCAACAGTCAAAAGAGGAAGTACAGGAGAAGAAATAAGAAGCTAACAATGGATTATTTAAATTGATACCTAAAATGCAGATTAAAATTAATTTATATTGTATTTGAATTCAGCAAGGTAACAGAGCCAGTGTACACAAGACTACAAAAATGAGAGGGAAGTCTTGGCTGTAAAGGCAGATTTAGTATTCACTGTGACTGAATATGATCTTTGGAAGATCTTTAGGGAAAGAAAAAAGGGACTAACCACAACTACGTTGAGAGAACAAAAGAAGACCAGCTTGGTAAAATAGCAGAACACTACAAAGTCTGTAGGTTTTCCTGATCATAATAGTTGCAATGTACCCTATTTTTCAAATGCTAAGTAATGGACAGAACAGGCTGCTTTGCCTCAAAGAAAAATCATAGGAGTACTTAAATAGTAGTTTACCTAGTTTTGATGAACAAATTTGGAAATTGTAGAAAAACACCTGGTCTGCAAGAGCAGGGAAGCTGGCAATATAAGTACTTTGTCCAAAGCATCAGCAACCAAGGAAATATTGACTGGTGAACACATAATTTGACAATGCTGCAGTAAAGTTGCCTAGTCAAGAATATCATTTCAGTAATTAGATGATATGAACATTTTACGTGCTGCAGAAAAGCAAGCAATCAAAACACCTGGATGTAGAAGGCAGGTGAACATTAAAAATGCAAACTTCTATATTCTTAAAAACAAAACAAACAAACAAAAAAACATATTTTTGTTTACTATATAGACCATTACTTTTGGAAAAGTTATTTTTACAGAAAAGTTCTTTTAAATCCTATAAGTTTTATGAATTTTAGTAGATGTACTATGCAACTATTTTTCCTACACCTTCTGCCAGTTTGCAGATAACAATGTCCTTTACAGAAAAAATTAACAAATCTTCACATGGGTCCCATCATCTCCCTTCTGACTCTGTGGCATACGTAAGCAAATCATCCCACCAGTACTCCTCAGCCCATGTGTTTGTCCTTCTTCACAGTTCTCCAAACTTCTACAGCTTTAGGAAGATCACCACCACTTTCCCCAAGTCCCATCCATTCAGCTTGCTTTTAGTACAGCTTGTCATAATCCCAAATTAGGTTGACAGGGTACTACTACAGAGAGAGTACTTTGCCCTTCATTCCTGTCTAGGACTGAGACAGAGAAGAAAATTCAGCTGAACGGTGATAAAGCCTACATTAAGTGACTGATAGCCAAGACAGATGGCACCAGTTAATTATAATGCCTGTAGGTAAAATATACATTGTCCTGTTTGCCAAGGTGACCAGCTAAACTCTTATGGATAATAAATATATTTATTGATATTAGGAGAAGATTATACAGTTACTAAACCCCAGCAAACAAATTTATACATAACAATGCATAAAGAATAATTTATCTGGATTGAGTGAGTCATAGTAATTAAGATTCTATCTTCAGACATATTTCCAGAAATCTGCTTAATGTAGGATCCTAAGACTAATAAAGGGACAGTGACTCTCCACACTTACTTACATTATTTTATCTGTTAACTAAAATGAAGGTGTTCTACTGTGTGATCCTAGGCTGAGGCATTTCAGGCTTTCGTACTGCAAATGTTTGACAGCCTTTGATGCCACCTTCTGGTTTTAGTAAGTATTAAGTATAACTCCACAGCAGCTGAGCCACATGGAGTAGCTCTCAAGCTGATATATACAAATCTCCTTACCATTTCTACACATTTATTGTGCATATAATGCAGCAATCGGCTTCTAGCTATTCTGTTTGATTTTTTCATCCTTTGTCCCCAAGATAGAAAGTATCCTTTTCAAATAGCAAACACAATGAGAGTGAAAACCCTCATGACTTTAAGTCTTAGCAGCCAACACAAAACACAGTGTATGAAGGGTTTAAACTTGACTAACTAAATTCTGAAATGTATCTGTATGAAAAAAATCTGTGGTTGTCTTGCAGACAAGCATTTACATGTATTAGAAATAACCGTGCTCTTATGGCTTGTCTGTATGCAAGCAAGAATTTCTCAGTATGGACTTTCTTCTGAAGATAATGTTTAGCAGATAAGAAGCTAAAATACTGTTGTATTTAATCAACTGTAACAGCCAGAGGCAGTCACCTCTAACCGTTTTCTGAAGGTGGAGAATAACATACTACAGGGGCAGCTTACAACTCTGTAATTCATTGATCTAACTCTTTACTACATCTGTAATTCCTGCCATCTGAATAAATTTAGTATGTAACGTGCATTTGAAAGGTTTTTGCTGTTGTTTTGCTTTATGCCAAAACACTAATTTCTGATTAAAAAAAAAAAAAAAAGAGAGAGAGAATACATTTCTGCACTAACAAGTGATGCATTGTGCTAACTTAAACTATCACTGATCTGATTTCCTGCCTTGTGCTGTGCTCCTGGAGAATGGGAAGCAGAGTGCTGCTCTCTGTCCCTCACTATCTGGATGTGACATTATGCCAGATGTATCAATTGCTCACCTGTTTTTCTAGTGAGGAGAGAATTCACTACAGTTGTGATTCAGCTTGCGAGATAACTCAGTCTTGATTCATTGAATGGTATATTGATATTGATTATTACTGTTTTGCAGGTTACTCACTAGTCTGGAGAGCTGATGCTAAGAAAATTCACCTGACAGACTTTAGTAGTAGCTTGTCACTGTTGTTCACTTGGGCTAGTACTTTCAGTTTTTAGAAATGACATGGACTCTTCACTGTTACAACACTACAGGACATTATAAAAAGATGTGATTTGTTGTTTGCTTTTCTGTTTTTAAAGGACTGTATCATGCACAGCATAAATACAGAACACATTCTCTGTGTCTCACACAGTAGCAATGAAAATAACCATTTCTTAGAGATAAGACTGTGGGGTTTGAGGAACATAGTACAGGACTATAAAACAAGGCACTAGAATTTGTGTACACCTACAACAGTCTTTATTTCATCTAAAACCAACTATCTTAAAATTAGATATCTAATCAAAGTAGAACACCTAGTCTTCAGTTAAGAGCAAGATAGATATCTCTAGAGAGCTGTTTATTTCATCCTAAAATGTATGTTCAGACACCACATGTTTACATCAACAGTTAGGGCAGAAGCTTATACAGCAAGCTGACACTAGGCAGCTAGTTTTCATATGACTAGGAGAAGAGGAGATGAAACCTGTACTGAAATTTATGATTTTTCTTTTGGTTTAACGGTTGATGTTAATTATTTATACATAACGATTTCTTCAGTTTGTGTCCTTAAACTATAGAAACCTTAACAGAGAATACATCTTACTTTCCGTGTTTAGATTATATATAATATTATTGTTACAGGTTTCCATATTTAATTTATTTTTAAAATTTCCTTACATATGGTGAGAAGATATATGTGTGGTGAGTCAGAATAAAGCTATAGTCCTAGCCCATGAGATGCCTGTTGTCCATTGTTTCTGCCTTTGTGTTTTCACAGAGCTGTTCCTTAGTCCAGCTGTATTCTTGATAGGGAGCTTCATTCCTTATACCATGAGGGCTGGACCAGATGTCTTGAACTGTTATATAACATTATTCTGACATAATTTAGAAATGAAAAATCATTACAATCATTTTGTCTCTTCTTTTAGAGGTTATGCTCATGTACACTGCTTCAGTCACAAATCTGAAAACAAGCAGTCACTGAAAGGGTAGATAACATGGCCATAGCTTTAGTCCCAAGAAGTAGCACTATAATGCAATAACAGGCTTTTAGTTTTTCACTCCAGTACTTTTGGAGATATTTTTGCATCATTACAGCTATCACTATATTTCTGCTTAACATCCCCCATCTCCGAAATACCACTCCGAAATCTCCTGTGTCCTGCACAAGCAGTGCCTCCGAAGTTGTTGGGATGTGTTACTTTGACTGGGCATTTGGAAGCAGGATGTCCATAACACCATTGGTTTTATCATTTGTGAACCATTCACCGTGGGGAGTGTTCCTGCGTTGCTCACAGAAAGCAGAGTTATCCCTTCACAAGCCCCAGGGAGCTAACATGAGTATGAACAGGGGACGCGTCCAGAAGCTCAGGGTGACTGGCTGACCAGTCTGAACTGAAGTTTTGACCAGGGTGAAGTATTTGTCCTCAAATCATGTCTAGATGACGGGAAAAATGTCACTGGAGAAGCCATGTGCTTGCTCTAAATTAGCCCAGGCTTGTTTTTGAGAGGTTCTATAGTAAACAGGACTTGAAGGAAGAATGAGAAAGTTGTAAAATACTTCTTCTGCAAACACTGTGGGAGTTCCTTTCATCCTGTGATTTTCCAAAACTTAAATGTTTGAAAGCAGTAGTTCATTTGATTCATCCTCTGCACCTAAGGAGATGTTTCTGTTTCAGAAGAAAATAGCTCAGCACTCTGTAACTTTTCAAAGAAGTCAGAGAAAACTGTAAAGAAAATGTGCTTAAATAATATTTTTAATGCTCGCTCGTGTCCTATTAAAAACACCTCTCACATTACTGAGAAGCTTTGTATAACATAGGCCTCCTTGTGTTTGTTTCTGCATACTTTTTCCAGAACTGTCAAACTGAGCTTTTTCTTTTTGTATACAACAGCCCCAACCTTTGAAAGGACAAGGTTTTGAGAGCTGTCTAGAGCTCGAGCTATTCTTTCCCTACTACAGCATACTTTTTTTTGGCCTGATGAGTCAAAAAGTGATCCCACAGAGCCATTATGCAGTACAGTACACTCCATATGTTCTATTGTTAGGAGACCTGGGTTATGATTGATGACACTGATACCCTCACAAGAAACAAGGGATGGAAATCCAGACAGCAGCGTCTCAGGAAATTCTTGTCTAGGAACTTAATGTCTGAGCACGCTGAGCTGGAAGAAATTAGTTATGAATGGCCACAAATCCCCATGAAAGCTTCTCTACCTACAGGCAGAGTGTAAAATACACTACTTGCTTGTATTGGTGCTCAAGATGTGACTCAGAGAAGAAAGGGATGTCAGAAATAAAAATGGTAGGTAGAAGGCAAAAGATTGATGGAGAATTTCCACAGCTTGAGAGATTTCCTTAGCACAGTCAGAAGCTGTTTTTTTTTTTTTTTTTTCCCCACTGTTTGTTTGTTTTTTGTTTCCCCTGCGTCCCACAGAAGCCTCCATGTTAGTCTTCTGGGTGGAAGAAAGTAAGTCAACATGAAGAATGATAAAAAACCATCTCCCTACATCCTGTCATCCTGCAGTCTTGCCACACCATGAGTAGAATATGGCCTATTTTTTTTTAATATTCATATTTTTGTTAGCAAGGTGTGTGTTTGCTTCCATTATTTGAGGAGAAGAAAGTTGAAGTGAAAAGCTGTAAAAGCATATCTCTATTTGAAAGGAAAATTTCCCCAAAGTTTGGCTCCTACTTTATAATTAGTTACCCCAATTTAAGCTAATTACTTATCCATCCCTCCATAATATTCCTAGATGAGTCAGTTTCTAGCTTGTTCAAAAAGAACAAAGTGTTGTCAAATGACTTTTGTAAAAATTACATCCTTAAAGGTATTCTAGTATAATTCTAATTCTAGTTTTTTTTTTTTTTTTTTTTCGTTTCAGTTTGTGAAGCAACCCCTAACTGTGCAGAGCAGGTATAAACTGTTACTCAAATGCAAATAGTTTTCTACAGAGCAAATGCAAAAACCAGGTGACCAGTGAAACAGGTTCTGGAAATGTTGTCCTAAAGAGCAAACATGCAGAGCTGTATTGCTGACATCTGCAAAATGTGCAAAGCAGTCAATGCTATACATCACAGAGAAGCATGCTAACACTAATATGAGATGTCTTTTCTTGAGGGGCATTTTCCCTTTTGAATCCTGTGAAGTTCCCCAAAGATTTTTGTCTGAAAAAAAACCAAACAAACATTTTTTCTGGCATTCCTAGGCACCAACTATAGAAGCAATAGAAACTGTACGAAATAAAACTGGAAAAAAAAAAAGTATTTTGTACTAGACACGAGTGCTTCTTCAGAAACACCTGCTTCTTAACAAAATTTCAAAGAAACCGTGGTGTTATGGGAGTCACCAGCTACACATCAAATTGCCAAATGTTTCAATTACTGGCTCCCAGCCCCTTTGATTTCCCCCAGTATGCTGTGGGAGAGCCAGGGGAGTACTTCCAGCAAGGCTGCGTTCTTGGCTGAATGTAGCTGAGGAGAGGTCAAATGATGATAAAGTAAATATAAACTCTTAGTGTCACTTTTTCATTGCTTCTCACCAATAACTTTTTAGGACTTTAAAATCTAGAGATAAAGCATAACATAACCTTACTCATACAAATAAAACAGAGATCAAGAAACGTAACTGTTGGCAGAGGGAGTTAACATATTACTTTAAAAAAAAATGCATGATAACTCTCACAAGAAATGTTTTTTTTTTTCCTCTCACAGCAATGTAATTATCAGACATTTTATTTATTTATTTATTCTACTCAATTTTTGAGTCAGGACTACCATGAAATATACACCTTTCTTTGATGAAACTGTTAGAAAAAGCTTGTGTTTAACTTATCATATTTTGTACCTGGCTACTTAAAACACCTGCACCATGTATACCAACTTCCTTAAGGGGTTAGTGAGAGTAAGGATACCTTGATAAAAAACCATGAGACAAAAATTTGAATATACATTTCATGTCTGTACTGTTGAAGGGTCCCAAATATCCTTGGAACCAATGGAGCTACCCCAGGGTACTGTTCCTGCAGTCTGGTAGCAAGACACTTCAGGTTTAAGAGTAGCAATATGGACAGAGGGAGTACAATGCTGTTGGCGTTTGTTTTCATTTTCTCCTACGCCTAGGATATCTCCAGATGCAGAATCATGTCTCAATAGACAGGATTGCTACAGGACATAGCTTGAGCATGGGCTAATTGTCCTGTCAGTGTAGCATATGAAACTTCAGTTTGCCTTGCATTTTTTCACTTTCATACTTCTGCTGCTGCATTACAACTCTCAGGCTTGACTGTCAAGCTTGAATGCTGATGGAGATGGAATTTCCTGCAGAACAATGTTTGCAAAACAGACCAGAACAGCCTCATGCCAGCTTTCCTTCAGTAATTCCTAATTTCCTAATGACATCTCTTAGCCACTGACTTCTTATATTTCAGTTTTATCAGCACTTTCTGATGAGATCAGAAATAGCATCTGTTTCTGGCTGAGGACATCTGTATCAGATGCACAAGCGCAAAGGGAGTATCAGCACAGACTTTTATGGTTCCATGCATCTGAGGCAAGTCAAAGAAGTCTTCCTGCTGAAGAAAGAAAATGAGGATGGAAGAAAGAGGACATAAAAAGTGAATGGGAACAATCTCTTATGCAAAGAGGATTGTGTAGATGGGAGTGGTTTTGTCCCAGCCATCCGAGAAAAAAGGTCAATACTTAACTGTGCTGTGTTCAATTTACATTTTTTAGCATAATTTTCTAATATATTTATTTTCAAACAACTGAATTCCCATGACATCAATGTGAATTTAGGTACCTAATTATCTCTGCATCTGGTCTCACATAACTTTTTGGAAAGGATAAATTACTAATTTACTACAAGAAAAGGATTACAACATGATTTGGTACATCTCTAGAAATTATTGCTTTGCAAACGACTGAGAAAGTTCAAGCAATATCCCAATATCCATATTACAGTGCCTTGAAATTCAAGAAAAAATACTAGTCACAATGAAATTTGGGTGGGGAAATAACACCCTAAGAGTGATAGCATAAAGAAGCATACCATCTCAAAATAAATAAATAAATATATACATATTAGCTATTCAAGGCAGATTGTGCAAGTCATATTAGAACTCTAAACCCATTCTCACATCCCAGTTTGAAGCGTTCCCACATTTCTGAGACATTAAAACTCAGGCAGCATTTAAGAACAAATGAAGCACATCTTTATGAGAGAAGCAACAAAGGAAGTATGTCTTTATTACAGAGAAGTGATCTTCTATTAGTGGTTATAACAAGGGATCAAATAGTCATTGCACCTGAATCTGGCATTAGAAGAGTAATAACCAGTCATGACAAGGCCTATTTCAGTCTGCAAATCCTTCACTCACAATGGAAACCCTTCGATCCTTTATTTCTCTGCAACAAATACATTTATTTCTGAGACCTGTATGATGATGTCTCAGAAGTTAAATTTTTTCTTGAAGGAAGCAATAACTTTTAAATACGTGCATATGCTTTGACAGAAAAATAAATTTAAATATGTGGAAAATGGATTCTACAAAATTGGAAAAGCTTGCAACTATTGTCCCTCTCTCCTAACGGCTTGCCCAAAAATAGAATGGGTTACAGCAAAGGGTTATGCCAGCGCTTGACAGCTGCAGGAGTGATAAAGGATCTCACCTATTTTCCATCAAATAATGAACATTTTTGTCAATTTAATGTGCTAACTGAATAATTCCACTGGAAACATCAGTAATCAAAGAGTAACTCATTTTGACAATGCCTCTAAAACAATAAATGGCTTGGACACTACTGTGTATGTAAAGTATGAGTAATTGCACCAAAGTCACACTTCTAGGGTAATGTAATGTATATCTTGAAATAAATGTAGACTGAAACCAAAGTACAATCTTGGCACCTTGGCAAGAAATTAATTTACTTTAAGTGACACTTCAATAAAGTTCTATAAAGCATTTATTTTACAGTTTTGTTCTTTTCACAATGAAATCTTTGACATGTCCATCTTTATGTAATTCTACCTCAAAAAAAAAAAAAGTGAATTTAGATGAAAGGAAAAACATTAAATGCTGTAAGTGGCTTTTAGTAGCAACTTAATACATGCTATTATGCTAAATTGATTTGAAGACTAAATATGCCTTGCAGTGGTATGAACTGACCTCACCTTGACACTTTCAGAGAAGCTGGTACTGTCATATTAAGTTAAACAAGGTGCTTTTGAAAAAGGCCATGCTTTTCTTCAAGTTCTGGAAAAGACTGAATATAGAGAACCTACACACGATTAAGAGGAATTGTCCTAACCAGTCATTCAGCAATAGCTCAGTAATCTGGGTAAGAAAACTGTGATTTTACTTGCAATCACGTTTTTTTTTTTTTTTTTTTTTTTTTTTTTTTTTTTTTTACTTGCAATCCCCATACCACATTCGGATTTAGTCTTGAGAAAGAAATTATGATTTGGTCATTTATAGAAGTAGCTGCAGTGTCTTGGAGAGTTTTACGTTGCTGCAGTTAACATTGAGACATCATTTACAAGGACTTGCCTCATTTTAGTGTCAAAAAATTATCAAAGGTTTGCAGTTATCTTCTTTGTAAGATCAGAAGTGGTGATTAACAAGCAGACATTCCTTTTATTGGTTGGAAGTGTCTCATCTTTTTCTGCATTTTAGCAGAGAAATGAGCAACTCTGTTCAGAGCTGCTCTACAGATGTGTGTTAAGACTCAGGGTACAGGTTCATCACCTGCATAAGACAGTCAATGACTACAAGGCCACTGAAAGGGTCCTTTTCTCCCCCTCTTCTGCTATGTGTTTCTGCACCTTTTCACCCTTGCTGTAGCAGTGCCTGGCTGCACAGTCAGGAATTCAGCCTGCTTTCCCCTCCGGGTGTCTCTTCTGCTGGCTTAGTGCTCTGATCAGTAGCACCGTCATGAGCGCTAACACAAAGGAGTCAACAGGGATATGTGGTCTAGGGCAGGATAGTTTCTTGTAACAACATCACGGTTTCCATCTTCAGACATATGAAGGGATTATTGTAGTCCACATTTCCAAATTTATCAGGGATTTGTTTTTAATACCTGGGTTTAGAAAAGCACTGAAGACACAGGTAGCAATGAATATAATGTATAAAATTCCAGAGAAATAGCATAAACTGTAATTTAGTATGAACTTCCTCCACATTGTTGCCTGGAAATGCCTGTCATGGACTCAAGCATCCTAGCATGACTGAGATAGAAAAATACAATATCCACTTCCAGTGGTTTAGCCAACACCTATGATATCATCTCCAGCATGCTGTTTGCAAAGGAAGAACTAAATCTAGGTCTGCAAATCCTCACATCCCCCTCTGATACAAGCGTAGATGAAGGTTACATACAAAGCACTTATAACCAGTCTCAGAAAAGGCTTCTATCAAAGGCAAAGCACAAAGATTATTTCAGAGATCAGCAGTTATTTATAACACAGGCACATGTTACAGAAAACTTCTGCATTACTGAATTAAAGTCTAATATGAGAACATTTCTTATTTTTATATAATGTGAAAGTGCAGATTTCAAGGCTCACATACCTGGATTTATTCCCAGACACTAGAACATCTCTGAAATACAACTTGCACTCTCCTTTTAAACATTTTCTGCCCAGAATGCATAGGATGCAGAAAACACGATTTTATTCCATCTAGCAGCAGTCTCTAACTGCAGCAGTAGGGGAGGTGACACTGGAACCAAGTACTTTCCTCTGGTGATGCTGGTGTCAGGTTCAGCTTCCAGACCCTGATTAGATTGGTCTCTTCTTCCACAGCGGAAATCCCTGTGCCCTGGATAACACAGGGCTCAGGGCTGCAGACCATCTCGGCCTCTTCCTTCACCCTGCACATGAATTACCTCAAATTCTCCCCCAAAAGAGCAACTTCACTACTTCCAATTCCAAACTAGTTCTCTTCAACATGTAATGAAGGATAAGCTCTGAATCTCAGCAACAGAAATAGCACTTAAAATAGAGAGGAACAATTTGGTGGGGATGTATTTAACAACAGAGATGGTGAGCTGTTTAGCCATTACCTGGTAAGCCTCACAGCAGGGAGATTGACATGGTGTCTTCAGACTCAAATTACCATTTTGCTAGCATGAGATTTGCTTCAGGTGAAAGCCATTTCTCTGCCTTCTGTTCTGATAAGGTCATCTGTGAGAAGTTAGGCTTTCTGGTGCCCACACACACCAGCTGTACTCTGTCACAGAGCTTCTCACGATGATTTCTGACATTCATCTCTGCAGCAACCAGCTGGGATATGGCTTGTGACTTAATGTCTGGCATGGGCTAAACTATTGTCCATGCTCTCTGTATTGCTTTAATGAAAGTATTCCTCCCAGAAATTAGAGGGT
This sequence comes from Cygnus olor, assembly GCF_009769625.2. Classification (NCBI taxonomy): domain Eukaryota; kingdom Metazoa; phylum Chordata; class Aves; order Anseriformes; family Anatidae; genus Cygnus; species Cygnus olor. The sequence continues at coordinate 182,706,202 of NC_049169.1, forward strand.
ATATTGCATATAGTCACAAACACGAAAAGAAGATTTTTATCAGTCATATACATTTATTCAGTTAGAAATTATTTTTTGTTATAGACTTTGTGCTATATTAATTTATATGCCTGAATTTGGTGGGGGCAAAACCAGTCAAACCTTCCAGAGCTTATGTCTTTTTCTTCCTAGGAAAGAGATTTCTTAAGGACAGGAATGCCCCATGTTGTTCAGAGTCTCTGGTACAATCAGAAAAATCATTTTCTGTGACAAAGGTAATGCTGCACAGGCACACAGCACGGACAGATCATTTGGTGTAATGCTCCTATTTGCTCTTGTAGTAGAATTTTGTGCCAGGACTGTACAGGTAAACAAGTACCAGAGGCTCAGAAATCTTTTGCTGTGTATAATCCCTAACTTTCTAAATGGTCTCTCTATTTTTTTTTCTATGTCTTGAATTATGGTAGTTCAATGCATTCCTCTTTGTGCAGATAGCACTAACTTTGCTGTAGTTCCCTTAAAATAAGTCCTGTACCTATGTAGGCCTGGTTTGATTATGCCACTTTAGGCATACCTTTCTCAAAACCACAAACAGAAGTGACTTAGTGGAGTGAAGATATTCTGACTTCTCTCTGAAACACAGATAGGACCACTCTAAAAGCTTTAATCTATTAATCACCTATCTTTGGATCCCATCCTCTCCGATGGTCCTTTTCCCTGAGACATGACCTCCCTTATGACCTAGTAAAATTCTTCATAAATCGGAGATGTAATAAATATTTGAAACTGCTGCAAACCAACTCTTAAGATGCAAAAGCACACATTTGATCAAAAGAATTGGAACAGATCTGTGATAAACCATCACAACCCAGTTTTCAGATACAGTCTGTTTAAATACCCCTCATCTACAGAACAAAGACAGTGTTAGTGATAGTAATAGGTGGCTGAAATCCAACACTGAGTCAAGGTTTTTTTTCCCCTCATTCTCCCTAGCACTGATTAGTTGGTGTACATTCCTGTACAATCTACTTGGAAGATTTAAATTACACAGTGTTTGCTAAACCTGACACTTGGCCAAAGAAATACTTAACAGAACTAATACAAGGACTAGGAATCAAATGACAGAGTCTTGCCAAAGGTGTCATTATCTATTTGATGAGTGACAGTTTAAGCCTCACTTTGCTGCTGGTTTCTTTTGAAGAATTGAGGCTCCAGAAACAAAGTTCATAACTTGACCATATCCTGAGAGCTGTTAATTAATTGTTCATGTAAGCATGAGATTGCTAAATATCACTCCCCTCCAAGTTAAATGCAAAAATGGCTCCATTCCTTTGATGCAAGGAAGTGTGTGACTCACAGAGAAAGATAAATGTTGCATTTCACATGGTGATAAGGAAAGGTCACCAGTGCAGACTCCATGTAATATGTAGGAATCTTTTACTTATTAAAGAATCTTTAGTGGAAATAAATATTTTGATCCTGAAGAAAAGATTGGTTATGGAAGGCAAATGTGACAAATTAAAGTCTATAATACTGCCTTTTGCTATGTTTTCAAGAAGAGAGAAACAATTTATGACCAGCTGTGGGAAGGATCTGTAATTCTGCACCATTCCCTTTTGATTATTAGTGCTTGTCTTTGGGCTTCTGGCTCCCAGTCATAGATTAGTGCTGTATGTATGGAGGCAAGGAGTATTCCTCTGTAAACTCCAGCCATTCAAATATTTTTCAGCCTAAAATCACAGAAATTGCTAAATCGCTAAAATCACAAAATCGCTAGAACCAAGACTGTAGGCATAGTTGGGTCTTGACAGCAGATTTTCTGTTGAACTGCAGCAGGAATGAAAACTGACCATTCAATAAACCATACCTCACTTTTCAGTAACTACTACAACTAAAGCTGGAGTTGTTGTTAATCGGTTTTTGGTTGGTTGGTTGGCTGTCGTGTTTGTTTGTTTGTTTGTTTTTCTTGTGGTAGCCTGACTGTTATTTCACAAGAGCCACTAGAAGTCTTGGAAAAACATTTGCCAAGTCAGAGATAATATGGTCAAATTCTAGCTAATCAGCTACTTACCCTCATGTTTGGACTAACATACATCTTTATTGAGGCCCTCCAAATGGTGGCATGGCAAATTTGCAACATGAGGAGCTCCTCATACCTGCAGTACTACTTCAATGCCCTCCTTTATCTCAGTTGCTGAAATTTGCCATTGCTCTGATCTTCCTGGACAGCTGAGAACAAGCTGAGGGTTTGCCTCCACTGCCTCCTGTCATCAGCACAGCTTTGTAGACTCCGGTCTGTCTATCAAGGAGCTGTCTGCATATTACGTTCAAGTCTGGAAAGCTGTCAAGGAGAACAAATATCTTTATGTCCCTACATAATCGGATGGCCCAACTTAATTGGATCTCTGTCTGTGAGCAGTGTTTCCAAGTAATGTTTGTGGAGAGAGGAAAAGAGACTCTGCCTTTCCCCTCCAAACCCAAGCCACAGAGAAGAGAATTCTATGACATTTTAAAGAGTGCATATGCAAACCTAAAATAATATAACTACAGTTCTCACTCCACAGTGCCCCACTGCAGGGCATAGGCAAACAATATGAAAGCATTTTCATTTTTTTTCCTTAATTTAATTTAATTTAATTTAATTTAATTTAATATCATTTTCTTTCATTTCAGCAGTGCAGCAGCTTTTCTAAGGGCGTGAGCTCAGACCATCCCTACTTGGTCTGAAAATACTTCAAAAAAATTGAGAGATACTTCCCTCTGCTGGTCATATTTATAAAATGGTGTCCTCTTCAGGCAAAATAGATGTTAAAAAATAAACAAATGGTCTTCTTTTGTGCTCTCTCTGCAGAGTTCGGGTAGCTAATCATGGCACCTAGCTTTGAGCATCTGACTTTAGGTGTTGCCCTCTGGAAGCAGGGCTTCTGCCCCTTCTCTAACAAGTGTACAAGGAACCATGTTCCCCCACATCAGTTACTGCAATTAGATGACTCATGTAGGTAGTGTAGGCACTATCCTGTAGTTCCAAAATACTTTTGCAGGTAGTCAGTATCATCAGATAGTTCAGGCCCACATAAATTTCAATGAACAATTTTATCAGTTTACATAACTATTAGCAAACCTCCAGTTTACCTCAGAAACATATTCCTCTGTGCTTAAGACTGCTATACTGAGGGAAATATTGTGGAACTAAACTGTTTCTAGGACATGTCATCATGTTATCAGGAAGATGTATTACTAGGCTGTGTTTTGAACTATTTGCAACTCACTGTTGGGATACTCTGCCAGAGTATTCTTGCTGTATCTCCAGCTTATTTAGTAAACAATCACTTCACAAATACACTAGGAAGGGAGAGATCAGCATTTTTAGTCAGTTTGCTTGAATGACAGTTATTCACATTCTGAGGGAAAATGGTAAAGACAGACAAAAATTATTTGCAAACAAGCAGAGGGTTAAGAACTGCAAGAAACTGATTGAGTTTTAAGACCACTGTCTAATTATGGTGTATTTTGTTGTTAGAATAATTTGCTGTCTGTTTAAGAAAAAGTTTAGATGATTTAGCGGGTTAATGGCCAGTATTCACTGTGTTTCTCCATACTCAATGCACACACCCACACCCACACCCCATTTTTTTTCATGTCATCAGTTTATTTCATGAAGGTTCTATCCATCTTGGCTAGCTTGGGATTTTGGTATTCAAGTCCATAAGCCCCAATTTTTTAATATTAGAAATCAAGCTCCCTCTTTGTGTTGGACAGTAGCACGTTGACATTGTTCTTTTGTGTCTGTTTATTAACAGCTGTATCAGTATTCAGGGTTTCCCAGCTTTGCCCTTCTGTAATCACACATAAAATTAGGTTATCACAATTTACAAACTGTTAGTCATTCTTATTTCCTTGTTATATGATAACATGAGATAGAAGCAAGATGGCTAGAAGTCTCATTCACTGAAATGTTACTTCAGTTCGGTGAATAATTAAGTAGTCTAGAAGCTTTACCTGCTAGCTCTTGTGTGTTCTTGATGCATTTTCTCTGAGTATCAGAAGATATACGATTCCTTAACTATTGACAAAAAATGTGTCCCCAGAGCATGATACTGATAGAAGAGACATCTGTTCACCCAAAGAATCTTCACAACAAGCAAAAGAAAGTTGTGGGGTCATGTTTGCAGTTAGCTTTAGAAGAAAAATTGCTGCAGATTAAAGAATTTTGTCTACAAGTTGCTATTCTCTTTCATTTTATCCCCAGCCAAATCTCTTTGCAATGCTTCCTCCTCCAGCTAATCATTTTATTCCTGTCATCTTTGTAAGATTATATGGCCATAAGCCTGTTGAGAATTATATACAACTGGACATTACACCAGAATAAAATTAATTCCACCTGCTAATGTTTGACTTGTTAGCTTTAGTATCCTAACACGTCTTTTGGCTTTTAACAGAAAGTAATACAGGATTTTGTATTACTAATAAACCCTTTGTCATGCATTTTTTAAGGTGCTTTGACTCAGTCACGGTATTCTACATTTCAGATCCAGCTGTCTTCAGGTGAGTCGCAGTGGGGACATTTAATTCCAACCAGGCTCTGCTCAGCACACTAGAGAAAAAGACAGGAAAGTGATCTCTTTTAAAGCCTCTCCTGCTTCCCCATATCCTTACACTTAACAGATCCTTACCATAAACTTTTAAAAGATGTTTTCATTTCATTTGCTGTATTCAGAGCTAGGACTCTGGAAACGATATACAGAAAAAAAAGGTGAAGCTTTACTGGAAGGTACCCTAATATATTGTAATTTTCATTTCAGAAATAGCTCAGAACTGCAACAAATGCATATCAGAAATTATCTGCTGTCTTACGTTGTAAAAAAGGTGGATTCTCTCTCTTGCAGAACGCTAATAACCTCTCTCTGCTTTTGCAAACTTAATCAAATCGGATTCAGTTAAATTCCTTACCTTCACTTTCCAGACTACTCAGAAAGCTAATCACTTCAGCTAAGGTACAACTTGAGTGCTCAGGAGCAAACACAAAGAAGTAGAAAGAAAGGATTGAATTAGTTCTCAGAGTTCAGGTATATTAGATTGAATTCTACAGAAGACCTTATAGAAAACCTGCTGAGACCTTAATAGAAATGAGAGATGTTCAAAGCATTTTATACCAATAATTAATTAAATTAGCACTTTAGAACTCTCTACAAGAATTGCAAGACCTATAGAAGGTTCATTTCTGTAAGGTTTTTCAAAGTAATTTCTTGATGACATGATAAAAATTCGTGTAGTTATTCCACTAATTAAATCCTGTTCAGTCAGGCAGATTTTCCCCGGAAAGGCAAAGTTATGACTGTGTCCCTTGAGTGATGTCCTTACATAGGATTAGATCAAAATTTAGATTCCAGCACCCCATTTTTACACTACGAAAAGTTGCATTAAGCAGATTTCATTTCCTTCACAGGATTGTCTAGCATGTTTCATGTCAGTATATAATGTATACTTGCATTTTCTTGTCCTCTCCGCACACGAAAACCAGTTTCTCAGTGGTAAGCAGGTTAGACAGAACCAATTTACAGACTTTTAACAAATGACATCCTAAACACCATCTAAGTTAAATATCTAGAAAGACACCGAGACCTTACTTGAAATAATATAGTTAAGGTGAGGCATGGCTGAATGTCAGTTAAAATTGGATGGTTATAATACAGGCAGATAGGCTTGCTCAAGTTTCTTTTCCTCATGAAATTGTTTTGACCAACTTCAGCTCAGATAAAACAGACTAAAGTTTGCTGTCTGATGTATAACAACACTAGAACTATTTTTTTTTCCCTGAGAAGTAACATGATTGATATTCTCTAATATGTAAGTCATAGACATTTATGACACTTTTCAAGAAATAAAAACCTTACTGATATAAAGAAAGACATGACTAAGAGGTCTCCAAGTAATGAGGTTCCAGACACAAAAAAAGTGAAAAAGATTTTGTTTGTTTGTTTTAAACACATTAATACATTCCTAGAAATCCTACTTTTTAGAGTCAAAGTAATACAAAGCTCACCTTCCCATGGAAGCCCATACAAAAGCCACCCATCACAGGTTCGCAACACTTTCTATCTATTGCTTGATTCACCACCCACCTTCATGCTGGTTCTGTCTCCTCCAAGAGCAAGTGCTGGATTCTGCACCTGGGAAGGGGCAACCCCTGGCTATACATACAGCCTGTGGGACAGGAGGCTGAAGAGCAGCCCCACAGAAAGGGATCTGGGAGTTCTGGTCACAGCAAGCTGAACACAAGCCAGCAGCGTGCCCTGGCAGCCAGGAGGGCCAACCGTACCCTGGGGTGCATCAGGCCCAGCACTGCCAGCTGGGCGAGGGAAGGGATTGTCCTGCTCTGCTCTGCGCTGTGCGGCCTCACCTCCAGCACTGTGTGCAGTTCTGGGTGTAACGAGGGCATAAAGCTATCAGTGCCCAAAGGAGCGGCTGAGGTCTCTTGGTTTGCTCGGCCCAGAGCAGAGTAGGCTGAGGGGAGACCTCCTGGCAGCCTGCGGCTCCCTCACGAGGGGAGCGGAGGGGCAGGCGCTGAGCTCTGCCCTCTGGGGACAGTGACAGGACCCGAGGGAACGGCATGGAGCTGGGACAGGGGAGGGTCAGGCTGGGTGTTAGGGAAAGGTTCTGCACCCAGAGGGTGGCCGGGCACTGGGACAGGCTCCCCAGGGCAGTGGTCACAGCACCGAGCCTGCCAGAGTTCAAGAAGTGTTAGGACAATGCTCTCAGATACATAGTCAGATTTTTGGGTTGTCTTGTGTGGAGTCAGGATTTGGACTTGATGATTCTTGTGGGTTCCTTCGAACTCGGGATATTCTATGATTCTATGATTTTTTTTTTATAAGTTCTTCACTCTTTTGCTAGGTGAATAATGAAATCCAGCTCTTTCTGGTCCCTAATAAATTAAATTTCGTTTCCTGACACAGAGCCCTAGCTGTGAACTTCAAGATTGTTGATCCAGTCCACATGGGTTCAGAATTGCACCAAAGAGATGTCAGAAACACTAATTCTTTGGGAAGGCCTAACCCACTCTACATGTCGAGATTCAGCTTAGCACACCTAAACGAGGTTAGACCTTTTCAGAAAAACAGCAGCTGAGACTTTCCACACCTTCCTGTTCAACCTCCTCCCACTGTTAGTAGCATTTTACAGGATTTTGCTTTGACTTCAAATCCTGTGCAAGTAGCAAATGCCTCCACACAGAAGCATTCTCCTCCTCATGTGAGGTATACTGAAGACAAAAACAAAAACAAACAACAAAAACAGGTTTAGCAGTCAGGTTTTTCTTTAACATTCAGCTGTCTGCTTTGCAGTGCAGTCTGGAGGCACTTTGAAGTATAAAAAGATTTTGGAGTTCTTTCACAAGCTTGAGATTTATGGAGTTATATGATGTGGTGTTTATAGACTGATGTAGAAAACCAAGAACATAAAACAAAAGAAGGCTGTATTGTGTATCACAACTGAAATAAACATAACATTGGTGAAATAAACTGTGGATTGGTAAGTGTATTTACCAATTTAGCTGATAGATAATGCAAGCTTGTTGCTGAATGATCTCAGTTTGTTCCACTTACTGCCAAGTCAATCATTCTAAGATACTGTGTTGTGCTGAAGAAATCTCAATTTTTGATACAGGAAAGGAAAACGTAATCTATTAATTTGACTGAAAAGAAATATAATACTCCAGCAGTCAGACACCTGTTGATGGATTTTGCTTTGCCCACTGAAAAATAATTTGTATCATTTTTTAAAATAATACTTGATTCAAACTGAGGAGACTAATATGATTTCAATAGAAGTGTTTGTCCTCAGAAGGCAAATAGAAGTAATTTACTACCTGTTATTAAAGATGACATCAATTCCTAACATACAGAGTAAAATTTAGCTTTTGAAAAGGCTTAGATTCATGCTTTACAAGTTATTTGCAACATTCTGGATAAAGGTCCACGATTTGCTTGAATGTCGCTTTACTTGTATTTCTTTAAAAAACACAGGAATCCTTACATCCACCTATACAATAACATACTAAACCTTCTGTTTCGGGAACTCTTTTGGTTAATGAAAGCAAAGAGGCATCACAGAACAGGACATGAGAGTGTTCAAAATAAATAAAGATTGCAAGTGACAGGAACAACTCTGGAAACTAAATTTGCAAATTAGCTGGCATTACTATTACACTTCATTAAGGCATATCAAGACCACTCTGTGCCTTTGTTCTTTTTATATCTTGGGAAAATATAAGAAGAAAGCAGAGATTAGATCTAATTATCACCTTTTCATGTTAGAATTGATTAGCACTTACACATGCCCTCATAGATTCTGTTCTGTAACAAACACTTGAGATGTGATAACATCCTGGAGGTCAAAGTGCCTTTAAATAAATCTAAATGAAAACTAAAAGGTAATCACCTTTATTCCAGTTTTAACTGTTGACAGTAATAGCTTGGAAACTGGTATTGAATATTCACATTATTAAAGAACACCTATGTTGGTATTAGTTTGGAACTTAATGCTTTAAAAATACTACTGAGTAGTAATTTTGTGTGAATGATGAGGGTTTTAAGCGCATTTTATATAGTGAAGAGGTAGATCTGAATTCCCCTTAGAGCTTGTCAGGGAGTTGAAGGAATGAGGCTGCTCTGCAAGGGAAGGTGAGCCTGGAGCTGAGGGGCAATGAGGAAGTCAGGGCACAGGCCCTCTAAGGGCCATGTCCCATGGTGTCCAAGCAAGAGGAGCATGGAGTCTGAACACAGGGGAGGACCCTCATGAGGTTTCTCCTAGTGCTTTCTCTCACAGCTCTTTCCTGGTGGCTGGACCCAAGGTTATAGGTGCACTGTGCCAGAGCTGGTCATCAGCACCTGCAGCCAAAGCCTTGGAGGTTGGAAGAGCCTGCACTAAGGGCCTCCTCAGCCCCACAAAATAGCTTTCATGCTTGTCCTGTGGGCTCAGGCTGTCAATGAGAAGATTTAGACCATTCAGACTAGTAGCACACACAGAGGGAAGTAACTTCACCAGTCAGTAAGAGAATATGAATATTCTTTGCGTTTGCCTGCCTTCCTTTGAGCTAGGGAAAGACATATGTCTACATTTATTTTTTATGTTCAGAACTTTTTGCTAAAGGATGAGTGTACAATTTTTTTTTTCTTTCAAAATTGAAGCAGACTTCATTAATTATCTTTCATATGTGGATCTGGGCAATTTAGTTCCTTTTAAGACTGAGGTGCTCATAGGCATGACCAGGCACAGAACATTGATGCCTTCAGAACTGCAGAATTGAAGATGGAGGCATTTCTGAGCTCTAGAGAATGTGGGCAACAATTCTAAAGATCACAGATTTGGACTTTGAGGTGGATTTAAGACTCTAAATGTCATATTACTCCTATATAAGTCCCTAAGTCATCTGGTGAATCAAAAAACTTGATACGAAGTGACGAAGTGACATTCCCATCTGAAGACAACTCTGTTCTTAGTATTTTTTTATGTTGCATTACAAACATAAGCTTTTTTTTTTTTTTTTTTTTTTTTTTTTTTTTTTTTTTTTTTTTTTTTACGTCAGGAGGTGAAAATTCTTTGGAAAAGACAGATCTGGTCCCATAGCTACATATATATCTCTTGGTGAGGGTCCACTGTTAAGAATGGTTGAGAATCTCAAGAGACAGCCAATGCCTTCCTCTGTCTAAGCATTTCGTGTCCCTTTCAGTGCTTCACGGTGGCCAGTTAAGGTGGCTTCTTGCACAACCTGTCATTATTTTGTGAATCCTGTGATTAGCTCTCCTGAGAGAATAGAAAACTATGGAATACAGGAGTAATAAATTGGCCCGTGGTGCCTGAACTGTAAATGCTTTGCCATCAGTGCATGTATGTGTGTTCAGCATCAAAGGCTGAGAGATATTTGATTTAAGGAAGTATCTTCGTGTTGGGTAGCATAATTTTTCAGAAATTAATAAAGAGTAGCATAAATTCCTAAACTCTGAATATGTGTGCAAGCATTATCAGATTTAAAATGCTTGGTCTCCTGAGGCATTATTCTGTCTGCAAATGCAAATCTTCCTAATTGTATGTGGGTATACAGGCTCCCCATTTAGTGGCAATTTCAGAGCCTTACTGATTAGAGAAGTCATTAACTTGTGCATATACTCCTTGGTCTGTGAATGTGCATTAATGCTCTGGGCAATGATAATGGCCTTGTTTTCATGCCAGAGACAGCTTTTCTGTTATTAAAATTTGTGCTTGGGGTTCAATTCTACTTTAACTCCAGATGCAGAATCCTAATGTATGAATATAGAGACTTCAGCTTAGTAAAATGCAGGAGTGATTTCATTAAGGAGATAGTTATATGGGCCAAGTTTTTCTGTCATGAGTCACGGTTTTGTGATCTACTTTTTAGCTGTTCTATAGAAGGCTTATCCAAAGGGGCTTGACTTTTCAAGAGGAAGGAAGAAAACTGCTCAAGGCCTCTTGAAAGAAGTCTTTGAAAGCCTTGTAAATATTAGAAGCAAAAGGGAAGACATTAAAACTGCATAAAGTATTAGCAGTCTTTCAATGCCTTCCTTTTCCCTTAAAATTGCTACTACTAATGTAATAAATTTAAACCAGAATATCATAGAAATGTCTCTAAATGCAAAGAGAATAAAATGTTTACTGTTTGATAAATATTGTGATAGAAACAGGTTTTAAAAAATTGCTTTCTGAAAAGAAAAATAATTATTTTTCTTCTAAATATAGTCTGAGAAATGCTGAAAAGTAACAGCATGAAAAAGAAGAATTGACAGAACTTTGTACATTCCAGATTAACTATATATTTTTGAAAATGAACAGAGCTCATGATTTGTAGTATTATCGACTGCTACACATATTTTCTCACATTAACTTCTGTGGGTCCCAGACACACTTTCTGCTTCTGTCAAATTTTTTGATCAATATTCAGAAACACTCAGCCTCATCTGCCACCCAGGTTTACTCTAACTTTCCAAATGTTTCCCAGAATTATTTTTCTTTATTATTTATTCTTCTTCTCAGGCCATGCATTACTGTTTTCTATCTGCATATATTCCCAAGGTTACTGATAACCTTTCCTACAAGGAGTTTAGAACTTGTTATAACTCCCTGGAGGCAGTCTCACCCATGATCAGTAGAAGGGAAGAATCATTCCCTTGACCTGCTTTTGACAGTCTTCCTAATGATGCCCAGAAGTCTGCCGGCTTTCTTTGCTGCAAAGGCACGTTGCAGACTCCTGGTCCAGTTGTTGTCCACAAGGACCTCTAGGTTCTGCTCTTTAAAACTGCTTTCCAGCCTGTTGGTCCCCAGCTTGGTGCATATGATTGTTCCTCCCTAGGTGCAGGACCTTACATTTCCTTTTTCTGGACTTCTTAAGGCTCCTGTCAGATAATTTTTCCAGCCAGTTGAGGTCCTCTGAATGTGAGCACAATCATCTAAACTTCTCCATGTTTTGTACTATCTGTAGCAGACACCCACCATCCTCTTTGGTCTGCCCTCTAATCCTGACCCATCAGTCCCTAGATGGCTCATCACGCATCCATGGCAGAGTGCCATGCTTCCCTTCTGCTCCCTTACGAAAATGGCAACCCCTCCCCTTGCATTCCTTACCTGTCCTTCCTGAAAAACCCACATCCATCCACACCTGTCCTCCAGTCATGTGAGATATCCCACCATGTCCCTGTGATCCCAATGAGATCATAGCCCTGCAACTGGTCTTCTACACAGGCTTCTAATTTCTCCTGTTTGTTATCTATGCTGTGTGCACAAGTGTATAAGTGTATAGACACTCCAGATGGATACTCTGTAATGCTGATTTGCCAGAAAAAGTATGGAAGGTCACCCCACAACACTGTCCTCTTCCTTATTTGTCTGCATAGGAGCCACTACGAGGCAAACATTTAGCCCCCTTTGAAGATTACATTCAAGTTGCTCACAGTTTCCATTGAAAAGGAAAGTCTGATTTCCCTTGACAAGCATTTTTGCTTCTAGTTTACTCTTCTGTATTCTTCTGGGAAATGCCTTAAAAATTGTTTTGTCGTGTTTGAAATCAATACACTTTTTCCCATGTGTTATGAATTTCCAGAGAGGTATAGTATATAAATCAAAACATATTTTAAAATGTTCACAAGCCACCGTGCTTTCATGTAGCCTATGGTCATTCAATAATTTTTACAAAGCTCAAAATATTTTATGATAAGAAGCTTGCCACTAAATTGAAACAATAACCATTTAAAAGCTATGTAAGTCTCTGTACTTGTTTTATTGATTTGGTTTCTTTTTGTGGACATATATAACATTAGAAATCAGCATGTAAATAAGAAGTAGCATCACATTTGAAAAATGTAAATTATTTAATAGACTTTTCTTACTACGTTTCAATTATAATACTATTTTTAGTCTTAAAAGATTTTGCTCCACAAATGGATTAATTTAGAATACTCCAACAATGCTTAATAATGAGAGGTAGTTATGAGTTGCTAATTTCATTTGTGACATTCAAGAGTGCTCAGATATAAGATTGACTTGGATCAGACTATAGTAGCTACGATGTTTGAGATAGTCACATTTCCTTCCACAGCTGGTGGAGAACAACATTTATCACTATCATTTCATATTGTCAGACATGATTTGAAAATGATAAGAATAAGGTTTACCAGGTCTGTAGTGATTAAAACTGAGTCATGCACTGTATTTGCTGTAAGAAAGACTAAGGTTAGACTATTGAATAGGACACTGTGTTGAAGCAGTATGCTTGTTTCCCAGGAAAGTTATGGAACATTAGCTGCTGAACAAAAATGGGAATTATATCACCAGGTATGGTACAAGTAGAATTAGTCTTGTCTTGGGATAAGAGAGTGGACCAGAGCACCTTTGATATTCCTTCTAGTCTGATTTTTCTATAATTTTGTCAAGTTGGATGTAATGCTCATCATTTTTTACTTTTACACTGAAACAATTTCCACACAAAATGATTATATATATCCACATGGCAGGAGTGAGAAATAAGAGCTCAACATCAAAGCTTGAAAGTAGACCTTACTCCTCCAATGGTTAAATTCACTCGTAGTTCATCCCAGAATTAATGTGCGTAAAAGCACTTTCTTGTCAAAATCTAATATTGTTTAAACATAAAACCATGATTAGAGTTGTGCTGATGTGAGTTTTTGTGGATACACCTGAAAAGTCCAACCCTGTTGCTAGAGCCCTAGAGCTGCCCTCATTTCATAGCACCTTGGTTTCCCTCCTTACATTACTCAGAAACATGAGACACCTCGTTTCAGTCATACTTAGAAATGATTTACCCTTCATGGAACTGAGTAACTCAGCATCTGTTAGGCACCACAATTCACAACAAACATCTACAACTGAGCTATTCATCTCAATGTTTGGACAAAAATCGTCTAATCCAAAAGCAGATTTTCAAAAGAGGAGAAGCACCCTCTTTCCGTGTCCTCCAATTTTCTGTGTCCTCCTCCTCCCCTCCCCTCCCCCCCCCCCCCCCCCCCCCCCGCTTTTCCCCCCAATTATAAAAGAAGCCTATAAGCTGATAAGTTCAGTCAAAGAAATGTCTCTCCAGCTTTTACCTCTGCCTGTGGAGATCTGCAAACTTCTTGTTTTTGTAGACTAGACTTCATGCAAAATGGAGAGACAACTGATGCTTCCAACACTACTTCCCCACAGCTTCTAGCACAGAAGTCCCCTTTGAGTGGTGAGTGATTGAAAAGAGAGTCACGAGCTACTCTGCTTGTGGAATAAAAGGCAAAGGCACCTTCACTATTTCCAGGCTGAATATCAGAAAGGAGATTTTTTTTTTGAAGCAACTGAAAGAAACGTAGAGGTTTAAAGACATTTGTCATCAGCAGTTCCCTGTTGGCTAGCTATAGCCAGTTTCCTGCTCAGCTTGTTGATGCTTCTGATCCGAACAGAGGGACCAGCCTCTCTCGGTACACCAAAATGTCCCTTTATCTGAGATATCAAACAAAAGGTCTTATTGATTCAAGGATCAAGAACACAATTCATCTGGCTTTAGCCACTGGAAATTGAATGTCTACATCTTAACTAGGTATCTCAGAGCCCCTTTGTAGTCAAAGAACGAGGTGCATGTTAATTTTCAGGTACATGTCATTTTAAGTTACAGATGTTAGCTCAGATGACCTGAGCTCTGGAGATACTTCTCTCCCCTGACAGCAGGGAGCATCTAGATGTCTTTCTCAGATACAGGTATATACATTGCAGACCTCCAAATTTACATAAAATGAACACAAAGATAAATAAGGTGAACATTCCATTTCCTTTATATATTAAGATACATAAGGTGAACATCCTATTTACTTTATATATTAAGATATATGGCTGGATGGAAACAGACATCCCAAATACAGGTCTTCCTACATTCCACTGCTGGTCTAAACTGGCTGGAGCTGAGGCAGCTCTGAATTGGAAACTTTGTAATTTATGAATGTGATCCTGAGCTTGAGCAAATGCATTTCATTTCTCCACTGTAGAAGTTTCTCCTTGAGTGGAAATGACTTGCAGATGGACAGTTTTCATGACAGCAGTAAGATTCAGGGTCTGTCTTTATCATTCCATTCAAACATGCACTTAGTCCTCTCCTAGACTTGCCCTTTAGCTCGTGAGACAGAAATACTGTTCATTACGCCCTTATAAGACGAAGGAGATACCCTAGTAAAGATTACCTATTGTTGAAGTACCCTTAAATTCTTTGATGAATTTTATCTATACTATTAACTCCACGTGACAACTATTAAGGCACTACACCCACAAGTACAAAGTCCAGATATCTGTCTCTAGATACAAACTGACATAACTTGCCTTAGCTAAGGGATAAAACCTGAGGAGCAGGCAGCTAAGGAAAAGTGTGTATTTTGTTTCTGGAATACGAGCACTGAGTTTTAGTATTCTCATAAGATATCAGACTTTCCCGATAACCCCACCAAATAAGCTGAAATCCTAATTAACTTTAAAAGAGGTAGATGTATGCTCCTTTGGTCTTGTGAAAGTCTCTGATTCCTGCGGATAATTTATCAAGGCCAGGCATAGGCAAATGATTTTTATTATTTTAAGCTTAATTAAGACATTAATATTTTCTAACCTTGGAAAAAGAATGGAAATTACTGATTTTTCTTTTTCCAAGACAGGCTATATTTAGCTTTAATGCATCTTCTCAGGTAATTATGAGATTCTTTTTTTTTTTTTTTGTAAGTCCATGAAAGTCATACTTTTCACTACTTTTGCCAGCAGTGAGAATTCACCCGGCTGTGTATAGAAAGAGAGATGAGTCAAATTTCTTCCTTAGTACATAACATATATCAGTTGAAGATCAGCTTGCGGTAGTGGTTCTAAGTAAACAATGTGCATAATGATAATTACTTTTTAATGATTAGTATAAGAAAATGCACTCATAAAGAAGTACTTATCATTTAAAAATGATTGAATTTAAAAAGAACTGTAATTCCACTAATGTCAATCAAAACTGAAATTACTGAATTATATACTGGCTGATATTTTCACCATCAATGCAGAAAGGAAGACAAATGACATTGTGAGGCTCCTGCAGAAAAGTGCATAACTAGGTAAGAGAAATCTGTCTCAGACCTTTTTAATGGTTTTTTATCTTATAAATATTAATACATTTTAAGATGCAGTTGATTGATTATTTGCTGTTTAAAATTAAAGAAAAAAAAAAAAACAATGACAGCTCAGACTTCTGCATTGTCCACTTAGAAGTGGGTCCAACTCCTACTGAAGTAAGGGATGAGAACATTTCCTGAGTGAGCTCCATCTCTCAAACATCTCTCAAACAGCTCCATCTCTCAAACAGCTCCACCTCTCAAGCATCTCTCAAACTCCTCCACTAAGGAGTTTAAACTGTTGTGCATCTCTCCTAAGACATCAAACTTAGCATAGGCAGCAATTTCCATAAAAATTTCCATCAGAAGAATGTCCTCCTCTTCCTTTTTTAATTAAAATAAAATGACCAGAACTATGAATGTGCATATGTAATTCACATTAAGAATGATAGGAAAAATATATATATATAATTTTTTTTTTCCAAAGAAAGAGGTAATCAACATTTTTAGGCAGTATGTTATGACTTTGTAAAACAATTATATATTTCCATTAAGAATCTAGGGAAATTACTTCCAGTAGTAAATAGAATGATTTTTCTTGATTTTTTTTTAAATAAAAGCAAAATGGTTTGAGAGCTCAAACCCCTATGTAAGGATCACACATATGTGATTGTACAAACTTTTAAAATAAATAAATAGAATTTGAATATTATTTAAAATACTTTTTTTTTTCACTAGAACCAATCATTTCATGCAAAGTTAAAGTTATTTTAGATTAAGGAAAACAAGACGAAAGTATCCAGGACAGGGAGGCAGAGACAACAGCATATGCCTTCATTTTGTTTCTGACTCACAACTTCACAGGGAGGCAGACTCTGCAAACATTTTAAAGCAGAGTAAAAGTTTATAACAAGGCTTTACCAGCCCTTCTGTGTAACAAGAGTCTCAATCCCAGAAAAAAGCAGGGAGGTCTGAACACAGCTCATTTCCCACCTTGTAAAAATCCCTGTTTGTAGAACTGGGTCAGCCAGTCTCTATCAACACAGTTCACAGAGGGCTGGCTCTAGTCTGACTCTCTTGGGGAGGACTGTAAAAGAGTTGGGAGTTCATACACCTTGCAGGATATTAGTTTTAAATTACACTCAATACAGTTTTAAAACATAAAAAAAAAAAAAAAAAGTTCTATAATTACTGACTTTGCTCTTAATACTGACTTTGCTCTTAAATGTGCAGTTGTGACCGCAGTAATTGACCCCATTGATCTTCTGCTGGAAAATGAGTAAGCATCTCTGGACTAAACCAAGATAAGTTACTGACCACTGGTTTCTCTTCAAAATCTTCCAGTCTAAAAGTACATGTCAGTCTAAACAGGTACTGAATTTAATAAATAGCTTGCTCTGTGTTCTCCTGCATCTCCTTTTTATCCTTTCTCTTACTGTTTTCAACTTTTTAAACTGAGAGCTGTTTTCTACCAAGGCAGTTATGCCTGAGGCTTGGGGATAAAAGGGAGGTGCCCTTCTGCATGTTGTCTCTGCTGAGAAGCATGTTGACAGCCATATCTATGGCATTAAAAGACAAAAATTCACTTCTGAGTCTGTTTTCTGTGTTCCACCTCAGGAGTTTGAGTTGAGATTTTGCTTTTTGTGGGAAACAAAGAAGATGCATGATGGGGGTTCCTCCTGGGTGTTCTCACTAGAGAACAAGTGTGCACTCATGAGATGCCTCTCACCATCTCTTGTTATGGGTCTAACGTCACAGTCCACTTTGGCAGAGCACAGTGTGCTCCATTAACAGTTTACCATCTGAAGACTGGACAGTGTTTGGGTACTCGAAGGTGGAGAAACCCTTTCTTGACAATAGGGAGTGGACCAGACAACCTTGTGAAATGAAGTTGGAAACAACCTGCCAGTACACATTTATTCTTTCCAGATGTATTAAGACCAGCTTGCAGCTGAAGGATACTAAGGTCCTGTCTGACCTATGCACACTGAAGCTGATTTCCTCATTTCAGGACTCCCAAAATATATGAGATTATTGTGAGGTTATTGCTAATACAGAAAATGAGTTATTCTCAGCAGAGATGCAAACAAGCATATCTCTCTTGCAGCAAAGCTGTGCTGGACCATATTGGCTACAGTCCTTGCTGGCAGTGGTATATCATATTCAATATGGTATTCAAATTTAATGAGATACATTGGATTTCACCTTAAACTAATTAAATAATCCAAATTTAAATAACTTTTAAAAACAAAAAAAGACATGGGTATGTACTCATTAATGGTTTCTAAATGTATTTCTAAATATATTTCTAAATGTATTAATTACTGAGGCTAAAGTGCTTAAGAAAAGTGCTTGTTGGAAATCTTTCCCAAACTGGACTACTCTTAATTCAAGTAAACATCGTGATTACCAAAGGCACTGCAATTACAGTGTAGGAGGCACTGAGTTGCAATATCAATGCCTAATTAAAATTGATTCTGAATATTGTTTGGCCTCTATTGTTCCATTAACACCTTATAGATGCTTAAGCACATGATGAACTTCAATCCTATTTTTATTCAGAAAAACATTTGCATTTTCAATAGTATAGACGCTAGCCAAGAGAAATCTGAGTGGTCCCATAGAACCAGCCTTGAAACACATTCAAAGTAATCAGGTAACACTTGTAGGCTGTGCGCGACCTCACTGTAAATTCACCAAGATCAACTGGGATTTCATGGTCTGGCCTTCTGAACCTGAATATTCTGTGTTCCCCTTTTCCTCTATCAGGGGAAGATCAGCAAGATACTAGGATGAATTAGATTAGTTCTCTGCCTCTGTATCACACACATTTATAAAGTTTTTGGCCCTCAGGGCAAAGGAAGTATTTGTTATAGCAAACTGTTTTTTTCATCAACTTAGATCATCCATTGTGAAAAATATTTGTCATTATGTAGAAACCAACAGAGACTTTGAAATGAAACAAAGCAGTTGTTCTCTTGAAGTTTTTTGGCAGTCACAGCTGTTACTGAAAATGTCAGTCTTTTTTTAATGTCTTTACTGCAAATAATAATCCTCATGTCATTTCTGCATTTTAGTATTTTGAGACCTTGGTTCCAAAACCTTGTGTCTTGGAATATATTTGATTTGAGAACTGGTTTAGAAGGGGACTGGTTGATTTTTCTCAAGAAGAGATGTTTCAAGCCTTTTTAAAAAGTATGTCAGTTTCTTGTGCACAGTCATTATCAAAACAATCCAACAGAGTGCGCTCATGTACTGTGATAGCTGAAGCTGTGTATAGTTAAAGCGTATAGTTTTATTGTATTTCTAGTTCTTCCACCTCTTTAAGTAATTAACTGTGGAAGCGCCATTCCCTGTCAAGTTTTACAATGACATATAATATCTCTAGAAGAAACAAGCATCGTCTTACATAATTAAATGGAGGAAGAGAGGGAATTCTAGATGAGAACAGTGGGAGTAAACATTCGTGCAGAAACTCAGGATTTAACAGCAGTAGTACAGGGATACACCAAACTCCTTCTGTGTTAGTGGCAGTCTTGATCTATGCCCTGGTGATTAACCCCATGGCCAGCTTGGGCATGGCATGGGATTTGCAGGACAGTGGTCTGGCAGGAGGCTGGAGGGACTATAGGAGTTCTGGGGAAAGGCTGAGCTCAAATGGGTTCTTCTGCTGGGGCAATCTTGCAAAAAGTTCTGCTGGATAAATGTTGTGCTGTTCAGATATGTGGAAGTTGTAGCCGTATTTATTTTTTATTTTTTTTCCCAATGAAAACTCTATTTGCACTAATGTGGGATGGATTTCCAAAGATCACAAACAATATTGAGCATTGGAGCTGAAAAACATGAAAATTGTGTTCATATGTATAGCTTCCTAATGCTAGGTTCCTAAATAGTGGCATTAGCTGTCTTTCAGTTTTGAATGGCCATGAGCTCTAAGCGATTACTCTCTCCATGCTGCTATATATGGAGGCAGGATGAGGAGAGCAAGGACTGAAGTGTTCGTGACCACCTGGAACCTCCTGTGCTGAGATGGCTCTGTCCCTGATCATGCTTTAGCTATGGCTACTC
The DNA here is from genome assembly GCF_009769625.2 of Cygnus olor. Taxonomy (NCBI): domain Eukaryota; kingdom Metazoa; phylum Chordata; class Aves; order Anseriformes; family Anatidae; genus Cygnus; species Cygnus olor. The sequence goes on from NC_049169.1 coordinate 182,725,869, forward strand.
TTCTGCTTGTAAGGGACTATTTCCAAATTCTTGTTTAACCCATCATTCTTAATGATGGAGAGGGAAAAAAAAATACTACTCAGTTGCAAATGTCTTTTATTAGAAAAGATAAAGGCACAGCTGAGACTATGATTTCAATGCCAAGTTTTAACACGCACACATGAACACATTTCCAACTTCCAGAGCAGGACCTTCACCATCCCCAAGCCTGTATTTTGAATAACACATGAAACAGACGAGCAAACTATTTACATGTGAAATTTCAAGTCCCCAGATCTCATTTATTCCTCAGCAATAGAATTTTCATTTTCTTTCTTAGCTCAAAATTGATAAAAACATATTTTATAGCTCATTCTGGTTGGGATTCCCAGCTGAACAAAGCACAAAGCATTCCCAGCTGCACAAAGAAACTCTTGCTTGTGTCCAGTGCTGCAATCTTTGCAATTATAGTACTGTAAGTCACATTATGGTAAACTATCATTTTCCAACAAAGGATTTCTTTGTATCATTCACACTCCCCTAGTCCAGGCAAAAGGGAAAAAGGAAGTATCGTGCTTCCTGTGCACTAATGTTCATTTTTAACACTTACTGCAGAAATAAAAAAATGTGAGCGCTGTTTGTCTGTGAAAAAGATCACTTGACATAAACTTTTGATCTCTGACTGTTCGAGAAATAAAAAGCACTGAAGAATTAAAAGGGCTGGCTATTAATGCCATGTGCCCAGTCCTACAATTATAGTTTCTTAGGGCACTCTGAGATACCAGTAGGGTGAAACAGACAAGTTCTGTTGAAGTCTGATCTTTCAGAGGCAGGGTGTAAGTGTTAAATGCTAACAGGGATTTTTTAGTATTATAGGGGCAGCTGGTCCTTAGCTGTGCTCTGTTGCAGTACAGCAGGGATGAACACAGCTTCAAAATGAACCAGACATAGCTGTGCAGTTCTATCACACAATAGAGAAGAGCTGACTTTATGGATTAGTACAGATAGGAAGCAGAAAATGTTGTTAACATTCCCTTATTCCTCTTAATGAATCTTTTTCTGATAAAGAGCAATTTCACACCATTAAAAAATCCCATACCGTTTATAGAAACACTGTCATGGAAATTTGTTCTTTGAGTGAAAAATCATAGAATAAAGATCTGCTCAATATAGGCAGCAACATGGCATGTTTTGATGCAATGCCTCACACATCTGGATCCACTAGGCCTGAATATTTCACAAAGGAAAATGCAGATGCAGCTATTTGAAAGCCACCATTACACAGCAGGGCTGAGGGATGCTTTAGCGGTAAGGTCACAGAACTAGGACTTTCCTTGCTTCTTTTCCTGAAGGCAAATAGTGTGAAATTACAGCTCGGAACAACAAAGAGGTCACTGTTGGATGCCATGCTAATTCACATTTCCAAAGTTTGGTGTCTTAGCCCACAGCAAATGCAACGGTTTAGATGAATCCAAAGTGCACGCAACAGCTCAGAGAGCTGATTTTGTGAAGGGCTCTTACACAGTTACCCCTTGAGGGAAATAATTTACCCTGTGCCTCAAAGCCCCTACACTGAAATAAAGGTATTATTGTAGCTCTGAAGGTTGTCAGCAGATAAAGATCATTACTGGTTCAAATTAGCTGTAATATCATCACTGTCATTAGTATGTAATGATGCCAACTTAGTTACCTAGATGAGCAGTCTACTTCATGGTACCACAGCCGTCCTGTTTGATAAAACCACATCTGAGAGTTACTGGGTTCTGAGATCTGAAAATGTAATCCCCATATCTCCCCAGTTGGTGGCTGCACAGTTCTGCCTAAAGCATAGGCAGGTCCACTTTGTCTCACCCGAAGAATCCCCGAAGACCTAAAGTGCTTGTGCAAAAGCAGTGTGTGTACCGAGATCCTGCCATGGAGGCTTTAGGCCTCTTTAGAGCCAAGAGGCTTTAGGCCTCTTCTCTAGATTTCAATTTGGTCATGCTGAGCAGTTTATGATAATTGGAAGTGATGTTCAAAACTTTAAAAAAATGTATTTTGGTGCAAGGGCTCGTGATCTTGCAAGATCTTACAACCTGCTGTGGTTAATTTTGACACTCATTGGCATTAAAAACAAATTCTTGCTATAAATATTGCCATTCTGCATCAATTATCATCAAATATCTTTAGATGTTCCTTGCTATAAAAAACCCGTACCATGTCTGGTATAGTACTAACATAAATATAGATGCAGAAAAATTAAAGTCTGTGGACACTGAAAGATTTCAGCAAAGTTCATTTGAGAATTCCTCAACTTCCCCATATTAATTTGATTGGAAGAATGTAGTGGATGAGTGACATCCCTCAATTTGTGAGCATTCATTTTGTTGTCAGCATGGCTTCTAATTTGTCTCACACTTAAAATGAACAATGATTTGAAATGTTTTAGTGTTTGTGTAGCTTTAGATACCTTTGAAAAGCGGGCCACTTAGAAAATGCCCATTGCCTCCCTTAGGAAATAAAGAGTTCAAAACCCAAAAGGCAGTGCTAATGGCCCATGACTTCTGAGAATGTAGGCCTTTTACTGTTACATTTCACTGAAGTCTCATTCTCAATGATGAGGAAATTTGCCCACATTTCGAACTAAGGATTAAAAACTGTACAGGAGCTGATTTGCTAGAAGAGCAAATGCTCTCCTGTACTTATTCACACATTTAGAGATGAAATTAAAATAAGCAAAATCCATGAAGCACAATTTCCTGGGATTCCTGTGTGGCTTCCCTGACAAATCAGCAAATGCCAGTTTTACACACTCTGGTGTTTAATTTCCCCAATCATCCTTTTTGTCTTTCTGACTTCTGTACTTCAACTTGTGCAGTCTCAACAAAGAGGAAAAAAGTGTATACCAATAACATTCACTTTGTTCATTCCACTTCTTGCAAGTGGAAGCATCTTCTGTTCTGTAGCCAGACAGGGACCAAGCTGGCATGTTTTCATTGCTGTCACTGCTGCCAAATAAGAATTGAAAAAGTCTCAGCTGCAACAGGTTATGTCTCAAGGATCGGTTTGTAATGCAGGCTGCTAACCTGTCTGATTTATGAAGCAGCTGCAGCATTCAAGAGCAGATCCTGTCAGACACATTCATCTGGCAATATTGAGGGAAAAAAAAAAAAAGAAAGAAAAAAAAAAAAAAAAAAGAGCAGATTATGCCCTTCAGAGCAACAATCAAGGAAAGAACTCTCCAGTTTCTCTCCAGAAACAACAATGATGCTTGGGCAAGAAATGGCATTTGCCTTCATGGGCCTCACAAATTACAGCTTATATTTAGACATCTGGGGTAATTGTTTCCAAAATTAAAACACTCAAAATTGTATTTGTTTGGCTGAAATCAGCTCCTTTTTCATTATTTCATTCAATACTGGCACTATTTTGGATATTCTTAGTTCAAATGTTGAGAGATTTCAGTTCTTGCTCAAATGTTCAAAAGTTATTACTGCCAGGATTCATTTTCAGGCAAATTTTAAGCAAAATATGACATGAAGATGACAATATAAACAAGACTTTGTAGCTACAAAGGATGGATAGGATACAGCAAAATGCAAGAGAGGAACTGATTTTCCTACTGAAGCTCAAATAAAACTGAGCTGAAATACGGGAAATGAAGTCTGCAGAGAGCTAGGCAAGCACGGAGGAAGTATCTCTGTGCCTGTTGGACCGTGCGAAATATATCGAAGGGCAATGATTACTCCCTGAGTAATCAGACATCAGTAATTTAGACAGGCAGTCTGAATTGGTAGTAATTATCGATTAGAAATTTCAGTCTGATTAATCAGTAATCATCAAGAGTTTGGAAATCATAAAACATACAGCATCTTCTTTTATCTGATTGTATTAAAAATTAGATCCAATTCTCTGAGTGCCACAGACATTTCCTTCTGCGTGAATTGAACAGAAAAGTTCTACTTCAAATGAGATAAACCAAAAAGCTTTTTAATTTCAATTTCCTTTTGCAAGGGCTTGTTGCCAAAAAGATCTTCTCGCTAGTTCTCAGTCGTCGGTGGGCAATTTGTTCCTGGCTCTTCTATCTTCTGTGGAAGGAATCTTCATCCCAGCTGCTTCCCTACCCAGTTTTAATTCTTCCCCATTTCTGTGAAAAGAAAGAAAGAAAGAAAGAAAGAAAGAAAGAAAGAAAGAAAGAAAGAAAGAAAGAAAGAAAGAAAGAAAGAGGAAGAAGAAGAAGGAAAAAAAGTGAGAAATACTTCTTTCCAATCCAAAGGCCCATATAATTCTCCGAGGCACAGAGAAGACACACACACGTTCAGGATATGCCACCACATTAGAAGAGGCAGATACAGTCTCTCCCAGTGTAGCTGCTCGTATCTTTTCCGTGACTGAATTATGCACATGTGGGTTTGTATAAATAGAAGAGAGCCAGAGTGGAGAAATAACCTCTTATTTCACGCTTTTCCAAAATGTGGGACTCAGAATGCATAAATACCATGAGCTCTTGCTGCTGCCCGCATTAGTATCTCTGCCCGCAAAGTGAAGTGTTTGAGCAGGTGGCTGGCAGCTGGTCTTGCCAGAACTACAGCCCTAACTTGCTGTTCGTGTTGGAGATCTAGCAGGGTTACTGAGATAGGTCTTTGCTCGTGGTGATGAATACAGAAATAGTACCTTACCAGTTTCATGGGATATTGAAAAAATCACTCCCACTAAATACAGAGAGCTTTTTCACCACCAGCCCTTGAAAAAAGGCAGCGCTAGGGTCTTGAACAGACACCATGTTGTACTCCCAGTCTTGGTCATATGGCACTGCTGTGCCAGCAGTTAGAGGAGATGTTGTCTCCCAAACTCAGCCCGCATGTGCTTTTGAATGTCCACAAAAACTACAAGGCCACACCGAGACCTATGAGCTCAGCTCCAGGGCAGTATGGCCAGCAGGTCTCCCTGAGGACAGGGATCATAAGAGCCTGGCCAACAGCACTGTCAGTCTATGGCAATTGTAACTGCATCAAAACATTTTAGGAGAAATTCATAAAAAGGTATATAGAGAGAAAGCATTCCAGCCTTACTTTGGAAATCTGAAGGAGCAGAAAAATAATCAATGGTTACACATGATAGCATAGCCTGCAGCATCCCTTGGATCCTGGCTTCCTCCCGTCCTGCTCTGAAAATCACTCATTTGCCCTTCAGCTCCTCAGAATGTGATCCAGCTGCTTGGGTCCAGGGTAAACACTGAGTGTGGTTCCCTGTATGGCTTAACTTACCTTCCCAAATCAATGTGGATAAAAGTGCAGTGGAGTCAGGGATGGCCAGGGCTGGGGCTGCCTTGCTTCCACCCCCACAGGAAACCACCAGCGCTGTGCCCTGAAACCAGGCAGGGCTCTCCGTGCTCTGCACAGCCTTTCCAAACTGCCCTGTAAGTCTTGGCCTCCAGCAATACGCACACTTGCTGGGATGGTACACACCATGAATCATATGCTATAAAATGCATATTTTTTGCTATAAAACCGCTGCTTTGGTGAGCTGGAGCACAACTCTTATGTTAGATATTCTGAACAAAATTAATGAACATTAATAGTTACACCTACAAAGCCAAGCCCTTTGTAGAGTGGGTATGGCCAGTCTACTCCAGAAGGGGCACAGCCATACACAAGACTTCTTCTTATGCCCAGTAATGCTTATTAAAGCTGATTAATTAATTTAGCATCATGGACGTAGCCATAAAGTCTTGGGACCTACTCTTTCACTTTGCTTCAGATGTTTCATTCAGCAGGTGGGCAGACCACAGCCCCCCTGTCCTGCGTGAGCAGTCAGCTGAGACACACTGAGATCCTTGTCACTGTAAGCATCTGGCAGGAGGAGATAAAATGCCAGCTGCTCCTCTCTGGTGCCTGCAGAAACATACCTCCTTGCAGCAAGAGGGAATGCTGCAGATGAAGATACATGGCCCAGGCTGCACAAGACAAGGACAGAAAGTACAATTCCGATTTAAATGCTTCTTAGGAACTCTGTTCTGCATTTGCTCAACAGGCAGACTCCTTCAGCTGGTGAGTAACAAGCTACGGCTGAGCAATGCATAAGCAGTTCTCCTAAATAGCTGAGTAGCTTTGCTCTCAATTTCCAATTGTTATCCAATTCTGCAGCTCAGGCTTGATATCTGTTTTCTACCTTCCCTGGTGCAGATGGTTTCTGAACTCTGAACCCGTGTTTGCTCTGACAGAGTGAATGCCTGTGGTTTTGAGCTCATGCTCAAATGCCAGGCACAAATCTCTAATCACATTAAATCCTGCTACTCTCTCTGCAGAGAAACTCAGCAACACATTCAAAGGCCCTCCTTTTGTTTAGCAGCATTGCTCTGCCCACAGTATCATCAATAACAGCATTAAAGCCCATTTATATGCACAGCTGGACACTCTGAAAAATAGGGTCTAATAGTCAATAGAGGAGCACTTCAATCATTTAACACTGTTAGCTATTAGAGCCTGTCAATTTTTTAAGCCGTAAAACCACATTTCCTGTGGTCAAACCTCATCTCTTTACTGTTCTGTGAGCGAAAGAGAGAGGTGTGTGTGTTTTTTTTTTTCTTAACATGTGTAGGCAGAGTCTGATTTTCTGAGACTGTGAATCATTACTGACACAGGTGGTAAATGAAGTGTAGGTGGTCAAGGCCATTGCTGGTCTACAGAATAAAATAGTTCAGTTAGAGGAGACCTACAGAGATCATCTAGTCCAACCACCTGACCACTTCAGGGCTATCTGAAAGCTAAAGCATATAATTGAAGGCATTGTTCAGATGCCTCTTGAACTGGAAAAAAATAAAATTAAAATAAAATTAAAAAGTGATTTAAGTCTAATTTAAAACAATCATAGGAAAAAAAGAAACAAGGAAGAAAACCATCCAGTGATGTTAAGAAGCAAGTAAAAGTGCACTTTGAGCCTCACTGTCTTTGTGTTGCTCTGGCATTCAGAGGCCCCAGTCAGAGCTAGGCTCTTGACCACTCTGCAGAAGGACATGCTTTTTGCAAATCTTAAATTCAGTATGTTTTGAGGAATCAGAATATGCCAGCCTGCTGAAAACCATGCTTACATAGCAGTCTGCTAGGACTGTGCGTTCACAGCAGATCAAAATTTCTGACAACATGTGCAACTAGCAGATAATGTGGGACCAGGCCAGGCTGTGCCCAAATATTATCAGACAGGTAAATGACAAAGAAATTTCTAATGTTTTTTGGTAACCTTTGAGTTTTCACTGTAATGATTTTATTCAGTAGCAGGAATATGTAAATATTTTATATAAAGATATATTTTACATAATGTTACATTTCTCCAACTGAAAACAAGCTCTTAATAAATGAATACACAGACAGGTAGATAACGGTGAGCAATGCAGGCATGAAATGCAGTCAGAAACTATTTTTCAGCTGTAATCTGCCAGTATCCAGCACATGAATGCTGTAAAGACATTTCTTCAGACAACTTCTAAATGCTTCCAACCACGGTTATGTGAAATACACAGTAAAGAAAAAGTTATCTTTAGAGAGTTAGCAAATGTAAAGCCGAACCCATCTGTTTAAAGGTTTTTGATGGCATTAGGAGACAATACCTGTTGGAAGGCAGCTGTTTGTAGCTGTGCCAGCTTGACCAAATCACAGGCTGTCACTTACCTGTGTGCAGTTCAGCGTGGGGAACTGGAAATAATGATCTCCATTTGTTAATATTTTACAGCCACTTCAAACACATATAAAAGACTGTTTGAGTTGCAAGGTAGAAGAGAAACAGGCTCAGATTCTGTCTTACAAATAAAATATCTAATGCTTCAGATTTTTACATTCCTGCAACTTTATTATATCTGCGGAGCTTTCTGATGCCTGTTAAACTAGAAATTGGCTCCATATGTGTGATAGATGGTACATTTATAAGAAAGAATTTAGCAGAAAAAAAAATGTATTTACTTTAAATATAGTATTGTCATAACAGCTTGGAATATTATCATTTGTTATATATATTATTTTAACAACATATACTCAATGTATAAATACTAGATTGTATTTCATAGTTTTAGTTGTTACAAATTTTCATCATCTTGTCAGAAAAGGAGTCTAACAAGTTAAACGGTATAATAAAAACTTAATCCATATGTAAAACTTCTATACAATAAAATCCAATAGCTTTTATATACTAAAAGTACTCTGCTTTGCTTCAGTTAGTTTTCTTTCTCTTAATTGCCTTCCTCATACATTTTTTTTTCTCATGCAGTTCCAGAAAGTTATAATAAAGAAGAAATTTAACATTTATTTTAAAGTCAGATTTCAACTTTATATTCTAACATAATAAAAGAGATTTTTACAGTACTTAAGATTTTGTAATATTCAGTTATACTTTGATGGCTAAGCCCCCTCCCCCAACCTGTCACAGACACAAATAATGAGAGGTTCCCATAGTGATTTTCACTGGAATCGTATGTAATCTCTAATTTCTACAAGAAGATATTAAATATTTGCAAAGAGAGACTGGGTAGCTGATTTTCTAATTGTGCTGCCTTTTGTAAAGAAAGCAGTATAATTCTACCATACTTTCTATTCAAAAGTACAATTCCACTGTTTTAAATTAAACAAGACGTTATTTTATTAAGAGAAAAAGCACAAAAATCTGCAGTAAAGAAAAGAATCTGGAAGTGATGGTGGTCAGCAGATCAGACAACTTTACATGTGATATAATCAGAAACAACACACATTTCCAAATATTTTGTCATACAGCACTTTGAATTTCTCTATAAGATTTGCTTTCAAAACGTTCCCCCTCTTTATGTAATTTCAGTGAAATTGGCAAGAGTTTTGTCCCCAGTTTCTGTTAGGATGTGATTCTGAGCACTGGTGAAAACTGAGACCTTCTGATTCACCCCTGTAAAAAATCGTAGTTGCCCTGAAATTAGCTGGCATCCTGAGTAGCTGTGGTCATTCTTCACATTGACAAGTTACTGGGATTTTGGACAGCAAAGGGGGAAATAAAGTGTCAAGTATAGGTAGCCAGGATAAACAGTAAACAAGAGTCAAATATTTGAAGTGCAGTCATGAAAACAGGAGGAAGTGTCTTCCTTGCACAATGCTGCAACCAAGAACAGGAAGAAAAAATCAGAAAATACAGATTAAAAAAAAAAAAAAAAAAGGAAAAATAACCTGACAAATCTTGAACGATATGGAAAACACTCAACAGATGTCAATTCACCTCATGGTTTTAAAATTCATTTGACAAGGAGATTAGAAAGCATAGAATATTGAGGTTCTAACTCTTATTTTATGACTTAAGAGATTTTTTTCTCTTCCAGTACTTGTGAGTGATGTCCCATCTCCCTTGAAGTCCAGGGCAAACTACATGCTGAGGTCGAGAAATCACATCATACAGGATTTAAAACAGTCATCTGCAGAACTGTTGGGAAACCTATGTCTGAAACCTTTTAACTTGATATAGAAAAGTATCTATGATAAATATATTCCTTTACCTTCATGTAAACTGCTCTCCTGATTGAAATTGCTCTGATTTGTTTCAGTGACCTCACACACACATAAACAGACTTAAACACCTTTTCTTTCGAAAGCGCCATGAATCTAGACTAGCACACTGTATATGCATTCCTACGTGGTTCAGCTTATGTGGGCCATACATAAGACTTGTGTCTTAAAACAGGCTTCAACTAAAACATTACTGACTTCATCAAATTTCCTGTGGAATGACACGATTCTCCAATTATAAAACTTTAGGTCTATGGTTAGGACTGGATTAATACCCCATGTGATTGACAAACCCTGACTGTCTCACAAACTCCACATTTTTTTTTTTTTTTTTAAGCAGGGCTCACGTCAGGGGGTCCTCAGGGGAGGGGATGGTGCTGCTTGTGTTGCAGCTCACGTTGGGATGTCATAGCCTCAGAATCATGTAACAGTGGTTGTGTGAACAGTGCCAAGGGTGTGAGTGGCAGGAGAGGGATGGACAGTCATCCCATACCTTTTATCTGACATACTGGGTAAGTTTCTGAGGTGGTCAGCTTTTTCCAGTGTCATCCCAGTGTCTATGTGCTCTCATCTTCACCCTAAAAGGATAAAGTCCCAATATTTGGCTTCCTTTTTCATGGGCTCTAACACACAATAACTTTTGCTGTGTTTCCTCAGTGTACAATACACGTTGGGGTAGCTTTATTTCCTGTGGTCCTCCCACCAAACAAAACAGAGCATGCATGAGAAGGACACTGAATATTTATGTTGCCTATGGATGCCAGGGTTCTGTGAAGGACATATGTACTTACTGCTCTGCTTGATTTGTCCTGATTATGACAGCCTGCAGGAAGCAAGCGCCAAGACACAGTTGAATTTGCCTGCATAGGACAGAAATAGACGGTATAATGCCTTTGCTTCCAAAATGAAAAAGTGTGCCTCAGGCCTGACAGCTACTTCACACTGCGAGAAAGTAGCACGTATGGCCTTGCCTCTCTCTCATTTGTCTGGCCGTGCTCCTTCAGCTGACAGAGCACTGCTCTGATGGCTGTCCAGGCAGCCTCCATGCTGGCACCCAAGGAGCACAGCTGCAGAGCCTGTGAAGAGCTCATTCCCTGCAAATACCACCCAGATAGGCCAAAACCAATTATGGCTGATGGGTATTAATGCACTTTAACATGAAAGAAGCTTTACTGGTGTAAGATTACATAACGCGTAATATATGCCTAAACATATGTCCACCGAACTGTCGTGATGGATTTCAGTTTGAGCAAAAGCCTATGGCTGTTTGAATTAAGTAATACAGTTGTTTTTAAAAAACTTTTACAGAAATAAAGAAGAAAAAAAAAAACACAAAACAAAACACAGAGAATGCCAAACAGATAGAACTGACACAGTCTTTCTTTTTCATGGTACATGCAGGATAAATTTGATTGGTTTTGCAGAATTCACCCTGTTTTTTACTGTTATCTAAGATAACACTGCTGACCCAAGTATCTCAGGCATTTTCTTTTCTGTGTCCTGGGAAATGTGCATAGCATACCTTCCATGAACCTATTATTAAAATAAAATTAAAAAAATACTATTACTAAATATAAAATGTTAATTTTAAGATGAAGACAATTCCAACCTAATACTAGGAAATTCCTTCAAGCAAATTACCCTGAATTTAGTAAAAACAATTGAAAACTTATGATTATTAGCAGTTCACCAAATTTTAGAAGAAAAAAAATAATTTAATTAGGATCTTAGATGCTACAATGTAAAAATGCATACTCTACAGCAACTAAGAGAGGTAAGGTTGAAAAAAAAAGAATGCATATGCATAAAATTATTGAAAGACCTAGATACTCGTTAGCTTTCATTATCAATTCCCATGTTATATGAGTTTTTGCTGTATTACGCTGCAGAAAGCTAATGGCAATTGCCATTGTCCAATTGCCGGATTCAGCACTAAAGATGGCCAGCGGATTAAAAGGTTTATCCCTGATAGACAACTGAAGGGCCATGGGTGGTCCTGAATGTTGTTAAGTGGAATAAAGTCCCTGTCATTCTTGTTTCCAAGGATTTTTAAAAGAAATAATTCAATTATCAATTAACCTCTTCCAGTTCAATCCTAGATGGAAGCACTGCTGCATGCTGTTACTATTGGCACATTTTTGTATGCTGTTGGTCAAATCCAGATTTAGTTTGATTATATTTTATTACATATCTTGCTAAAAGTACAAATGTAACAACTAGCCTGCTTTCGGGGAGAAAAAGTTTATTCGTATGGCCATAAGTGTGCTATGCCACTATCCTCCAACACCAAAAAGCAGCTCTGTTGGTACAGGCAAAGTTAAAAATAAAGACCTTGGGTGTAATTAAAACCATGAATTATGCCATCGGAGAGTTTCTGAGGTGACCCTTGCTTTATGGCTGAAGGAACACAGGGCAAATGCACCTTTGTGTGGCTGTCAGATGAAGGCACCTAAAGTAAGCAAGGGGACAGCAATGCCTTTTACCTCAGCCTTGTGGGAATTAGGGGCTTTCCTGTATTTTTCTAATAGTATTTTCCTAGCTGCCGGACAGCAGGGAAAAAAAAAATGCATTCCTTAATTCAGATTTATGTGATATTTCCTCATCAGAAAAACTTTATATATATGAATTATTGAAAACTTGATGGCATTATGAAGGGAAGTAACACTCTGTGGTCTCCATTCCTGTTCCTATACTAGATGTGCTGGAGAAAGGAGCACTCCATTGTCCAGTCCTCCACAGACAAAAGCAATTGTTTATAGAAGGGTAAATTATGGTGGTAAGTTACTTTCCAATGACAGTGGGTATGTGAACTGGAGGATTACCTAATTTGATCAGTGGGAGTCTTACTGGTCCAAGACTGAACAAAGAACAGAATCCTGTTTCCCTCTTGGGGTGTGCAACCATGAGACAACAATGCTTCCCATCACGTTTGTGAGAGGCACATGTGCCTTCCTCGGTAGGGGTGCCATGTGGACATCACCCCACAGAGCAGGGAGACTTAGGGCAGGAGTCATGCTGCACTGTTCCCCTCTTATTTGCCTGCAATTCTTCTTCCTCCTTTCCCCAGCATGTTTGAAACCACTCTACTCTTCTGGGACAGGGTTGATATCCTGACACCTTCTGTCCACCCTTTAATGGGGAAAGGCTATACAGACTTTCAAAGATTTTACACCTGTTACTGCTTATGTTCCCCGAGTGACAGAAAATGGGAACCCTGGACCTGCAGCGTCACTGTACAAAGCTGTACAAATCTCCTGTCACTCTTTATGCCATGGAGAGGCTTATTATGTTCACTAGAAACACCTTTGTGTTTGCGACAACACTGAATGCAATTGAGAAATTGGTTTTTCACCCCAAAAATTAATTGGGAAGTGCTAGTGCAGTCACTGAGACCCTGATCTCTACTACAGGAATGGTCTCAAAAGTCACCCTTTCCACAGGGTTCAAAAACGCATTTCAGCCCACTTGTAATGAGCATTTGCTGCTTGTTCTAGGCTGTGTTTCATATTCGTGCAGTAATTTTTGACAGTATGAAGGTACAAAGCAGCAGAAACTTGGCTGGTCGCCTGAACTGTATTCCTCTGATCTGACAGATCTTTCTATCTATTGATTTCAGTTAGAGTACATGTTTTCATTTTGTCTTCTGTCTAAAGTCTCTACAGATCTTACTTATCAAATATAAATGTGACATCCTAAGTGATTGGGTCTGAAAAGATTTTGTAAAATACATTTTCCATTTTAAAAATGATATACCATAGTTTATTAAAAGATACTACATTAGTATGAGGGAGCAATGGGTCTCCTTCCTTAAAGACAGGATTTTAAACAGAAGAGAGAAGGTAACGATGCTGCTATTGAGGTATAACAAATGAGGCACCTTTAGATTTTAAGCCAGGTTCTCTATTAATATAAATCGGAGTGAGGATGGTAGAATTCTTCAGATTTATGCCTGTAAGGATCTGTCTCACAGTGGTGAGTGACTGACTGAAGAGACAGCCATCTCTCAGCAAAAAGAAAACACGAGGATCACAAAGCATCTAATATGTATTCAAGAGAGATTGCTAAGAAGTAAAAGGGCAATAACATATGTCCTGTGCTGGAAGCAAGGAAGAATGATGCAAGCAAAAGAGAGAGGAGGATGAAAAAGATTACAGTCAATCAGAAGTTGCAGAGTAAAGATGATAAGGGCAGCAAAAAGTCAAGCTGGGCTGAAGCCAGATGAATGATACAAGAATAAGAATGTAACCTGCTTATAAAGCAGGGGAAATGTTCTGCGTAGAAACAATGTTCTTTTTGGAACATTTTACTTCCATAAAATTTTTCAAGTTAGGAAAAATTAAAAAATACTTCATGGAATTGAAGTTTTCTAGTTTTTCCCTAGTTAGAATTCTGGCACATTTTACATTTCATATTACACCTAACTTAGTAGGTACTTTATGTATGAAATCCAAGGGAAGACACACACACAAAATATTTTAAATGAAGTAAGAAATGAGAAAAAAAAAAGAAAAAAAGTCAGAATCAGCCTTTAACATGGAGTGCTGAACTCCAGACAAGGAGATATTTGTACCATTATGTGTATTCTAGAACTTATTCTTTTTACCCACTAGTTTTGCCGAAATCACTAGCAATAAGCATATTGGCAGAAAAAGTGAGTTACTTCAGTGAGCTCACGGTCTAGCCTGTAGGGAGCAAATAAATACCAAATTGGACCTAAAATGCCCCAGAATTACATAGATTACACATCAGTATAGAAGCCCTGGGCCAAAGTGACATCATTTGTCTCACACTTGTAGAATGAGCCTATGCAGTTCTTAATGTCAGACCATTGCTGACACCACAACGAATGCAAGACTTAGCGAAATTAATAATTGTATCTATTACCATTTTCTCAAGGGTCAGAGGCTTTGCAGTGCAACCCGTGTGTTATAGACCAAATGTCATGATTCAGGGGGTTTAGATACAGTGACCTCTGTTGTGGTCCCCTACTTTCTCCCAGGGCTATGAGGGGGTTCATTTTCTTATTGTAGCTCACTGTTTTTGTCTTTATCACATTTATAATTTCATAGAATCATAGAATGGGTTGGGTTGGAAAGGGATCACCCAATTCCACCCCCCTGCCATGGCCAGGGACACCTCCCACCAGGCCAGGTTGCCCAAAGCCCCATCCAGCCTGGCCTTGAACATTAACAAGGAAGGGGCATCCACAGCTTCTCTGGGCAGCCTGTGCCAGGGCCTTACCGCCCTCTGAGTAAACAATTTCTTCCTTATATCTAGTCTAAATCTACCCTCTTTTAGTTTAAAGCTGTTCCCCCTATCACTATCTGCCTGAGTAAAAAGTTGCTCTCTGTCTTTTTTATGACCTCCATTAAAGTACTGAAAGGCCGCAGTGAGGTCTCCCCGGAGCCTTCTCTTCTCCAGGCTGAATATCCCCAACTGTCTGTCTGTCTTCATAGGAGAGGTGCTCCAGCCCTCTGATCATCTTTGTTCATTTTCATATGCTTCATATTTTGAAAAGCAGAGTGAAAGCCTCCCTTGATTTCCATGCTCCCCTCTTTGAAGCGGTGATTACAGACTCAGCCCTCTGAGGGCTCTCCTTGTCATTGCTCTTGCAGTTTCTGTCTTCCCTCTCATCTCTGATTCTTTGACGTGCTCACAAGTCAGCCTGTTGCTGTACACATTGCCGTATACCAGAATGAAACCTCTGTGCCATGATTTGTATCAATCCATATCACCACTTTTGCTATTTTTATCTAGTAGGCCAGTTGCTCTTCTTTTGGGTTTTGTTTAATGTCATGAACACTATGGGAGCATGTGTAAAGGGCACAGACGGTAGATGCACTCAAACAGGGCAGAAGGAAACAGCCTACAGAACACATTGTGGTTCTGACCTTGGCTCTCTGCCTCTCGGCTTTCAGATATATATACTTTTAATTAATCCTAGAAACTGAGAAAACCGACTGAGAAGGGATTTGTTCTAGTCCCAATCCTCAGAGAAGACCAACAGAATCTATGTACTCCTCAGGAACTGGCCTGAACGCCAAGATTTTTTTTTTTTGTCCTGTGAACCAGCATTGGTGTCAGGACCTGAATCTTAATTAGCTGTTAGGCTGATGAACTGAACTACAGTTGAATGACAGATATTATTTATGCAGCTTGAAAATTCCAGTTTTTATGATGTTTCTTTTCAAATGCAAGAAAAGATATTTTTGTACATTTTTTTTTAATTTATATATATATTTGTCTCAAACTTCCTCGTTCAGTTGGTGCAATGAAAAATGTAATTATGCCTATGCAATTTGAGCTGGTGCATAGCATGCACATGAAGTGTCCTAGATAGTGTAAGCGCAGGCTTTTCAAAGTCTGATAAAATCCTGTTATCTGGAGGTTTTCTTTGTAACACTGCACCTGTTATTTGTCCCAACATAGCATATTTATTTCAGTTTGTTAAATCAACCTATTTCACCATGTCTGGATTCTGTTCACTGCATGTGCACCCTGGCATGGGACCTGGAAAAGCCTGTGTCTTTCAGATAAATTTTTTGGGGGGAAGATAGCATTGCAATCCATGGGAAACACACCCTTTAGAGGAGTTATAAGCTGCAGATTTCCATGTCATTGTTTTAAATCCATAAAATATTGTTAGAAACAGACTCTTTTTTTTTCTCTGTTATGTGATTGGTTTTTGGATGCAACTCTACTGAAGTAGCAAATTAACACAACCATCAAACTCGAGCCAAGCAGCACAGAATAAAACTTGCAAAACCTGTATTTGGACAAGACTAGTCAAAAAAATAAAAAATATATATAAAAAAAAATTAAAACCTCTATGCAAAGCTAGAACCAGCCCTGTGAAATCCTGGGCAGGTGGTGCTTATTTACCGAAACCGGCTCTGCAGCCATATACTGGAGCTGGCTGGGAAACCTGAAATGGGAAGCTGTTGAATTATTTTTCCCCAGGAATGTATCCATCACAGTGAAAGATTCCCACTCTGAACTAGATTGGTCGAGTGGGACGCTGTGATGGTGGGAAGTTAGAGACTTGGAGTAAAAGCCCCCAGCCTGGGTCTGGAGCAGGATTTAACCCTTTCACTTCCATAGACATTTCAATAACTGATCTCAGTGGATGCTAGCCACAGTTAGGGATGTCTCCTTGCTTCTGCCTCCTCCTGCTTTCCTCAAGCCCTCCCAACCCCACAGTTTTCTCCTTTGTCCCAAGCTGCTCTCCCACATTGTGCTCTCTGGGCTCTCTAGGAAGCCTTGCTAAAGCCATAGCACTTGCCATTGCACCGATGTCCCCACACCCCAAGCTCTGCTTCCTCTCAGTGCTACGTCCTCATCTTCCTCTGACCTCTGTCACTATTCCACCCCCCTGGGCAGGTCTGTGGGCCACCAGTGCTTCTTGCAGAAACCCCGGCTTTGCCTGGGGGTTGAACTAAGGGGCCTGGCAGAGCTGGGTGAGCCAAGCTTTGCTCTATGCCTCCCCTTCGTTACTGGTGTGAGTCCTGAGCAGAGTGTAATCCACAGGTTGGCAAATGGTGCTCTAACCAGCAGTACATCAAAAGTTTCTCTCTCCCTTTCTGAAGTGAAACCACCTCAAAGTTGTTTGAGATGATGTCAGGAGGAAGATGAGAGGAATGAACTCCACCAGGTTTGTTTCAATTTGATAGTGAAATGCATAACTGATGTATCTAACCCCAAGCAATCAGTGGCATGAATCTGCAGAATCAAAACCTCTGCATTTTCAACAGATTTTTCCATAAACTTTCTGCTGTGTAATATTTAAGAAGGCTTCTGGACAGGTCTCCACTTTTGCAAAACCAAAGCGCAGTGCTGTCCTCACTAACACACATGCTCACAAAAGGGAAATAAAAAATGTTATTCTGAGTCTGCAAGCCAAGAGCATTTAGGATTTTTTTTTTCTTGCTCACAGCTTGAATGCAGGATGGATCCTGATTCTAATTTCTCTATTTCAACAAGGATCAGTGAAATTATGGAAACTGAAGACTTTAAAATATGGAAAATAAAAGTCTCCTATTATGGAAATGGTCACTTTCTGGTGATATCCAGAATGCTATAACAGTTTACGTTTGATCTCTGTAGATCTTTCTCTGGAAAAATAACACTTAAATGGTATGTCAGTCACAAGGCTTGAGGGGAGAAGGTGAAACAATATGAGAATTACTTGCTTTTCTCTTTGGCTCTAGTCAGTAGTTCTCTGAACTAGAAGATCTTACATGTACAAAATGTTTCATGTTTCTTTCTTACAAAAAGAAAATGAAACACTCAGAAATCATTGTGAGATATAGATGCCTCTTGCCCTGGTTCTTTTAAAGATTTTAATTATGTAAGTCAAAACTCTTCCAACCGTAAAAGAACAATACATAATAATATTTACAACTATCCGGTATAAATGGGTAACTCCATGGGACCTCATCAGGTTTGCTTTTGCTCAGCTTTTGGTAGTATTTTAGTCATCTGCACTTTGGCCTGTTAATTTATAGGTCACACAAAATCCACTTTTAAAAAAATCCCTATTTTTAATACTGAGTGCTAAGTGGAAGGAAACAATGACTTTGCATTTGGGAACAGGAAATATTTATTCCTTTCAAGTCAGAAATCACATTTAAAGGAAAGAATACACCTCATAAAAGAGTCTATAAGCAAAAAGAGAATGACACATTTTAAAACAAGTCATAGAAAAGACATTATTTTAGAGAGGCTTTTAGGATTCCTTCCATTATCCCTTCAAGGCAGTAATGGAGACAAATTCCAGCATAGCTTAATTACATGCATGATGCAGTTTCTGCAGGGGAAGTGCCTGAAAGCAGTACAGAAACTCACCTTCTCTTACTCTACCTAAAGAGCTGGCTGATCAGTCTTCCTGTGTAATGCCCTGCTGGTCTTAGGAAGAAATTAAAAGCTGTGGGCATTGTGCAGATTGATAAGAAAATTCAGTAATCGTTGTGGATCATCACACTGTTTGTGCTGCCTTGAGCATTTTAAGTCTCTTGCTCACCAATATTTTATTGCCTCGTTCGGTATTATCATTATTTTCTGCACTTCAGACTCAAGCTTTTGTTACTCTTTAACTCTTTTACTTGTTACTCTTCTAACTCTTCCATTATTATACTTATTAGCCATCTGAGGCTATGATGACTATTTTTGTGTCTGTTATTTTCCATTGCATGCATGTTTAATTGCCTTAACAGCAAGGGTATCTTTTAAATATTTTTAGGAGACACATAGCACACTTCTTTTAAATTAGACAGTTGTTTATAAATCATTATGGGAACAGTGCCTTGAGAAGCAGTCTCCTCAGAGAACATTTATTAGTTTTTGTATTCATTTTAGAGCAAAAGGAATTCTTGGGCCGTGTTTACCCTTCTTTGCACACAGGTGAATTTCGTTGAAATAAGAGAGAGGCAGTGGCAGGTCTAGGTCCCACTGATGCTTTTGGAAAAGGTCTGAAGTGGAATATGGATAGCACATGGATCTGTGCATGTCTCTCCCTGTCAATAAGCCCAGGTATTCCTTTTACCAGCAGCTCTGAATTCCTGACCCAAAGAAACCGGGCACTGAAAAGTGAATGGATCTTAAAGGTCTCTCTTGCCATTTCACTCAGTCACAATAGGTTTCTATTTTATTATTTTTCTACTCTGCCCTTGAAAAAGAAGTGGCTTTTTTTTTTTTTTTTTCCTGAACTACCACAGACTACCATCGACATGTACACATTTAACAAGGTGGAAATCTCTGCACTAACAAGGCACGGGTGAGTCAGAG
This sequence comes from Cygnus olor, assembly GCF_009769625.2. Classification (NCBI taxonomy): domain Eukaryota; kingdom Metazoa; phylum Chordata; class Aves; order Anseriformes; family Anatidae; genus Cygnus; species Cygnus olor. Next base: position 182,745,122 of record NC_049169.1, read on the forward strand.
AAAGCAAAGAAACAAGTAAAAGCCTTCATGTTTCATTCTAGCTTCACCTTTGCTTTTATAATACCTTTCAGTGAGTGTGAATGTCTCATTCATTCCTAATTTCAATATGATTTTGAAATAATCCCATGATTTTGAAATAAAATAACCATTTTCTTTGCAGGTAGCAGTTACAATGTGTGGAGTATCTGGGCAAGCCACTTATAATGAACTCCTGTCTGCACAAAGACTCTAATTCCATAGAGTTGGTCAGCTCCAAATGAATGTTGCAGATTTTTACCACATAGTAGATCTGGACAGGTCTTCAAAACCCTATGCTCCTTAATAGAATTGTCTATGCTCATGTAAACCAACATTAGCCTGAGTCTTTCTGCTCTTCATCTTCCTCCACTACCTATTAAATTTGAATTATGAATCTAATATTCACATTAGGGAGTACTTATTTTTTACTCAAGAGGAGCCTTTCCAGTCTATCCTTAATGACAGAGAAGACTATGCTCTGCACATTTACACTGCCCTTTAATCAGTCTAAACTTATCACAAGACTAAATCCCATCTGCTTCTGCAGCAAATAACAATGAAGAGCAGTTAGCCAGTGCTCAGCCCCCATAACCATAGCTGCTGCATGTCCAGCACATTTGGCTAGCCCATTTGTCAACACAATTTGTTTGCTCAGAGGGGCTGGATAGGGGCTCTTTGCCCAGCAGCAGGGTGCTTGCAGGCAGCCCATGGTGGTGAGGTGCACCTTTCCTTGTCTACTGTGGTAACGCCAGCATTGGAGTCTTCCTCACAGTACAAAGACAGTCCTGGGCTTGCTTCTACCACCACAGATAAAGCAGCAAATTCATCTGTGGTCCTTGGACAGGACCACTCCATAACAGCATTTTAGGTGCAATCAGTGAATCCAGTTTTGCTCCCAGTGGGGAGTAGCAGCTGCCTGAAATAAACATTTCACAACCTGACCTTCTCTTGCTGGGCACCTACACACATTGTCTGCTTGTAATGAGATGCAATTATTCTCACTATAATTCTCAGTTTGCTTTCTGCTCAGCAGATGAACTGTTTTTGTTCAAACTTAAGTTCTAACCACTGTGAATCGAAATAAAGTCTTGTTTAAATGAACAATCACTGAGCTGTAGCTGGTCTTACCTTTTTAAAAAAGTTACTGTACTAGAGATTTCAGAAAAAAAATTAAAAAATTCAACCTCAGATTGAGTTGTTAATCATGAATACAGGAGGTTGTTTTAGAAAGAAGAGGTTTGCTAATTCAAACAGCATGAAAGCCCAGCATGAATGCCATGTGAACAGCAGCAAACTCTCAGTAATTGAATGCAATATTCAGGGTTGATGCAGTTATTTATAGATTTGAGATCCATTTAAATTCAATGAGAAATGCAGATTTAGAGAGACAGAGAATTCCAAAGTTGTCATTTACAACTGAGATTAAAGGACGAAGAAATTGTATGTGCATGATAAAGCTACATATGGGTCTAATTTGTGTCAATATGGATGCACATCAGTAATTGTTTGCATGCAGCCAGGAAAATATAAGCTGTTATGGCAGTGCTAAGTATTGCTATTATGAAACTGTATGAGGAGCTGGACAATACATAGAAAAAGAATTTTGAGAAACAGTCGAAAATACACCATTTACAAATGCTTTAAGAGCATATACACTAGGATTTTTTCTTTTTCTATTAATTTTATTATTTTAGACATTTGTCAACAAGTTCTTAAAGCTTTCTATAGAGACCCATCATTCCAATGCAGTCTCATGGGCTAGTAATGACCAGATCTCACTTTTTACTTTATGTTGATACACAGCTCTTCAGGTTAATGCAGAGAGTAAAGCATTATGTAAAATTGCTTAATATGCCTGTGAAGTCTGGGAAAAGATATATTCCTTGTTTAGGGACTGGAATTAGCCAGACCAGATCTGTCCTAACATAAAAATAAACAACCAACCAACCAAACAAAAACAAACCACACCACCCTTTCTTTTTTTTACTGCTAAGAATGCATATCCAATCTGAGACTAAATATCCTATGATTTAGGAAGGAATCTGGTTTTGTTGTCACTAAATACAGATTCTGCAGTTGAAGCTGATGCCCTGTTTCTGTGGAATATTTAAGTATCTTATTAGCAACAAAATGTTATTAAATTGCACTGAGGCCAAGACAAGAGGACTCAGGGCAAGCCAGTAACTGGGGCTGATATGAACATCCACTGGTGTGCCTTTGTATTTGTTTCTGTTAAATCTATGGTGATATAGAGAAGTAGTTTTTTCTTCAGTGCCTTAGCAGAGAGCTCAGTTCTAATATTAGAAAAAAATAAAAATTAATTCTACACAATCTCTTAGTTAAATTCTACTCTGTTTTTGAACTGGAGCAGAAAGCAGTATTTTATGTAGGCATACTCTAGTTGTATGTTTCATAAGATAAATGAGGATGACCAGGAAAAGATAGTATGAGACTGTAACCTCAGAACATCATGTGGGAGGACACAGCAGGTTGGTTGTTAATGGGAAAGCTAAAGTCCTCTGGCTTTTCTGAGAAATCTCAGCCTAAGTAATTGTTGCATTAAAAATTAAAAAAAGAAAAAAAAAAAGGGGGAGGGGTTAAGTTTCTAAAAGTTCACAGCCATCAAGAGAAAGACTTGACTTACTGATATTAGCCCTTTCAGACATGGACCTTTAGTACAATCACTCTTCTCAGTGATGAGGAACCATGGACTGTTCCCAAAGCTGAGCTGAATTCCTGGCCAACAGCATCCTCAATAACACTGCCAGAATGAAGGCCTATGGTCCTCAGATATCTATTAATTATTGACTTGGTATAAATCCCTGTTGACTATGAAGCAGGCAGATTTTAGTAAATTTGATTTGTATGAGAAAGACATAAATGAGCCCCAAAACAGGTTGTAAAAATCTCTGTTTCACCTGCTTCTGCTCACGATCAACATTTTTTTCTGTATCAAAGTAAAGAAAATTGTCTTCTAACAAAACCCTCCAGTTAGCACAAGGATATCCAGGCTTCTGGGCACCTAGTCAACGAAGGGTTTGCATACCTGAGAGCTTATCTTTTCTTCCTGTTATGTTAAGTCTTAAAAAAGATATTCCTAAACTGCCTTAGGCAAATATCTGTAGAGCCTCACTGGAAAGAAACATAACAGAAGGGGGAGGGAAGTGAAAAAATGGAGTAACTATGATTTACAAGGATGGTTGATCACAGATGTTCAGTTCTTACACATGTACCCGATGCCCTTGCTTTTGCACATATTTTTTCTGAATACTATTCTCTCACTCAGAAGGGGTTACGCCGTAACTTCTAAGCAGAAATTGCATTTAATCTGTGCTTTTCCTCTCTCTGTCTGGTCTACTGTATGGCCTGACTACATGGCACAGAACACAGTGTCCTGGAGAACCCCAATATGCAAGAATATATGCCATTTTCTTCTAACTCTTGATTCTTTTGTTGAGATATTTAGAACAACAACAGACTTCTAATTTCTTAAGTATAATCAGCAGTGCAGTTTGGGGAACTACCAAGTGATTTTTTCTTCAAGCACTTCCTGTTTCCCTGACTCCTAGTAACCTGCAGTCAAAAAAAGAAATGTTTTGATGTTAGCTGGGTGTTTTTTTCTAAAACTGCCAGATGAAATGCAAGTGTCTGAAATTCCATACTGGGGATTAAATCAGACTCTGAAAAATGGAAGGGGAGGTTTCTGCCCTCAGTTTCCATCTTCCTGAAGCCAGCAGGGTTGTAGACATGTAATTCAGGGCAGGAGCTAACTGAAGAATGCAAGAACATTGCATGTCTTTAAGTCAGCTGACATAGTGCACATGAATAATTCCTGCACTCTGGTATGGTGCATGGCAACACTGCATACACATCCAAAAATAATGAAGAAATCATTTTTTTGTTCAGAAAACCTATAGCCTATACGAGCAAAGCTGGAATGACTTGTAAACTTCTTCAAGAAGAGTATCTCCATGGTTTTTCTTAAAAGAATATCTCTATAATTTTCTCTTTGTAGAACAATAAATTCTGGTGAGACTTAAGATGAAATAGATTTTTCCTACCTACCTGTAGATTGGGCTGCATCAATCTCTAGACGTATATCTGAAGACTGATTGTCTATTAAAGAACATTTGAGGCCAACAGACTACCATAGCAAGAAATGTAATACATGCTAATATACATCTTAATCTAATTTACAGGTGCTTTTTTTTTTTTTTTTGTAAGATAGAGAAGACTATTATCCCATTTCAAAGGGTTTCAAAGCAAAATGGAAAAATTAACCAGCTAGATGACACACAAAGTTCCATACAGACCTTCACTGCACATAGAAATACAGCCAGTAAAGTACTGCCTGTTCCAAGGATTGCAATTCTATCTTTGCAGTATATATGAACAGTTATTTGTAAGATACACCGAATTCCTCATCAGCCTCCAGATTCTGGAGTCAAAAGAGTTTACAGTAATTAATCACAGAATCACAGAATGTCCTGAGTTGGAAGGACCCAGAAGGATCCTCGAGTCCAACTCCAATACATTAAGTAACACATTTATATTTTGCAAGTTGAACTAATTTGCATAATATAACATTATATAACATGCAGGAACCCGAAGGAGAAAATAGCGTTGAACTTGTTGTGTCCCTAGCTTCTTAAACCAATAATTTAACTGACCATCTTTTCTTCAAAGAGAAATACTGAGTGAAAATCAGAAGCTTCTCACAGTAAGCATCTATTTCAATTAATAAAATTTAATTTAATTTAATTTTTATTTTATTTAAAATTTCTGATTGTTTTGTAGCTCACAGCCAAATACAGATCTTTTTGATCATTGTAGAGTAATAATTGAGCAGAACAGGAACTGGTCCAAAGAATTTTAGCGGACTTTAGATCTTGCCTTAAAACTGTGTGAAAGTAATTGAATCTAAATGAAAACAAATGGCAAAACTCTGCCACCATATTAAGTAATGGTTGCACTTGGAACTATTTGTGTTTTTTTTTTTTTTTTTTTTTCTCTCTCTCTTTAAATATTGCAGTGTTCTGGGAGATTTCAGAGTTTGCTTCTTTTTATCCAATAGCTGCAATTATAATTCTGTTACATCTTTGAGCCAAAATAGGCAGCAAGCTTGCTCTTGTTACTATTATTGTAACAACAATACAAAAGTTAGGGCATTTTTCAAAATGAAGCCCATTGTAAATCATCCATTTTTGCAAGCAGGAAAAGAAAGGAACAAGACTGAGCTGGCTGCCACAATATAGTCAATTCTCAGTCCTTACGAAGTTCCCACAAAATACACAGCAGCTGTCCATTAACTACTTGCTTAGAAGCCAGGCAGTCTTCTTTTAGGGTATCGCTAATAAACAGAGTGGGTTGATTAATAACCTCTAAACCGACAACCAGAACCCCTGGTATCATCTCCAGTAAACAGATTAATGTGACTCAAAGTCCCTTTGCTGGTATCTTTCCTTGTACTGAAGACAGTGCAAGGAAATATTGTGTTCAGAAAAACACAATATTTCTTCTTGACTCAGAACATAATTTTATGAAAATTTCCAATTAAGTTCCCATGGACACAGGCACCTGTCAAATTTTTCAAAGGCATATAGATACTTATGCACATCTCTTGAATACTTTGCCCCAAGTTTTTGTGATTTTTTTTTTCCAATATGGAAGTTGGTAACTAATGAAAGTCTATAATGAGACAAATAAAGAACATTTAGCCCAGTACTCTTTTGCACCCCACTAAGTGTTGTTTTATCATTATGCTATTTGCTAAAGCTTAAAATAGAGAAAAACACAGGGAAAGGGTTTTGAAGGTGCACTCATAGAACCTAATATTAGCATCCGGAAACTTATCTACATACATTTCTTCCAAAGAGACAGAAGAGAGAGAGGGGGAAAGAGGCTTTCAGAACACAGGTTGGAGTTGAAATTCAGGTATTTTTACTTACTTTCTGCAGTACTGTATCTTAGTGCAGTTGTCATAGAAGGAATTTAGGGAGGTTAAATCAAATTTCTGAATGCAGTTATACATTAATTTAAACCTTGAAGAAGCTAACTAGGAAGACAGAAACCTACTTCATACCTCTTCAAAATTTTGTTTAGGTTGGTCAATTCAGACCCAATATCACTTATAAGCAAAAAATCACACGAGCTCATTTGAACACTGTCACCTGCCAGATCCTGAGACAGTGCTCAGTATTTATGAACAAAATTTGTGCATGTCCTACATAGGTTGAACTGTGGATAGAATTAGTCATGCTAGTTCGCAGAGTTAACTGAAATTTATTTATTTTTCTTGCAGTGGGTTACTGATTGACTTTGCTTTTAAAATTCTAAATTATTCATGGAAGAACTTATGAAAATGAATTTCAGCCTCTTGGTTATTTATGAAATGTCCATTGTGACAATGTGCAGCTTGTGATGAACTGCCAGAATATTTTTTCTTACTTCTGTTCTCAAAATGACCACTGCAAACTCTTTAAGCAGGAGAATAATGAAAAATACACTGCATTTCCAAACATCACTTGGGGGTGGGGAAGAAAGAAATCATCTGATTTTCACTGAATACAGTACAAATATGTGTACAGCAAACAGTCACTGGAATTCCTGTGGAGATGCAGATACAGTGCTTCCAGCTTTGTAATTAGATCTTAGGTGAGATGTTGAAAATTTGAATCACAGTGGACTGAAAATCTATAGGAATTTATACAAAAAAAATATATATATAAAAAGAATGAAGCTTGAGTTTTCATAACATAGCAGATAGCACAAAAGTATTTAGCTGAAATTAAGAATCAATTTGTAACTCAGTTCAATGAATGATTAAAAATAATAATAAAAAAAAAAAGAAATGAAATCAGGACAGAAATGTTCAGACAGGTGGGCTTCAGTCTCTGGTAATTCAGGCTGCTACAAAAGCTTAGTCCATGCAGTCTGTCTTTTTCATTTTAAAAGAATTATTCACGTGTTTGAGAGCTATTTCTAGATTTGTGAATTGAAGTAGATTTAAAAATTTATTAGCCAACATATTTCAGCTTACATTTTCTTAAACAGCGCAGAATTTAATAAACTGAGGCTGTCTGTCTTTTTCATTTTAAAAGAATTATTCACGTTTGAGAGCTATTTCTAGATTTGTGAATTGAAGTAGATTTAAAAATTTATTAGCCAACATATTTCAGCTTACATTTTCTTAAACAGCGCAGAATTTAATAAACTGAGGCTGGTGCTGCCTTATCAGAGGCAACCTAACGGAGGGTAAAAATCTTGATATTTACACTGAACCTTTGAGCTGTGCATATACTTAATGCAATTTAAACCCTAAACATCTCTAGCTGCCTCTTATATGGGACATTTAGGTACATGTTTACCTTTCAGTGATACTGCTGACACTTAAAAAGGGGAAAGTCTCGTTTAATGAACTCAATTTCCTTTTATGAATTTTCTTTTAAGGTCACCCACCTAGCTAACCAAGGGAAGACAGTTGATGTAATCCTTTTGGATTTCAGCAAAGCTTTCAACGAGTTTTCTATGGCATCCTTCTGGACAAAATGTCCATCATACAGCTAGATAAATACATATCATGATGGGTGAACAACTGGCTGATGGTCAGGCTTAAAGGCTCAGTGTAAATGGAGTTACATCTGTCTGGTGGCTAGTCACTATTGGGATTCTGCAGGGCTCAATTTTAGGGCCACTTCTCAAGATTATTTTTTAAATGATCTAGATGGTGGACTGGAATGCATACTAGGTATGTTTGCAGGTAATACTAAAATAGGAGGAGCTGTTGAGTCGCTTGAGTGTAGAGAGGCCTTACAGAGGGGCGTTGACAGATTAGAAGGCTGGGCAATCACCAACTGCATGAAGTTTAACAAGAGAAAGCACTGTACTCTCCACCTGGCAAGGGGCAACCCTGGTTATACGTATAGACTGGGGGATGAGAGGCTGGAGAACAGCCCCACAGAAAGGGATCTGGGGGTTCTGGTCACAGCAAGCTGAATACGAGCCAGCAGCGTGCCCTGGCAGCCAGGAGGGCCAACCGTACCCTGGGGTGCATCAGGCCCAGCACTGCCAGCCGGGCGAGGGAAGGGATTGTCCTGCTCTGCTCTGCGCTGTGCGGCCTCACCTCCAGCACTGTGTGCAGTTCTGGGTGCCACGGTGTAAGGAGGGCATAAAGCTATCAGAGAGTGTCCAGAGGAGGGCTGCAGAGGAAGTGAAGGGTCTCAACGGCAAAGTGAGGAGGGGCTGAGGTCCCTTGGTTTGTTCAGCCCAGGGCAGAGCAGACTGAGGGGAAGCCTCCTGGCAGCCTGCAGCTCACTCACAAAGGAAGTGGAGGGGCAGGTGCTGAGCTCTGCTCTCTGGGGACAGCAACAGGAACCGAGGGAACAGCATGGAGCTGGGACAGGGGAGGGTCAGGCTGGGTGTTAGGGAAAGGTTCTGCACCCAGAGTGTGGTTGGGCACTAGAACAGGCTCCCCAGGGCAGTGGTCATGGCACCGAGCTGCTGGAGTTCAAAAGGCATTTGGACAACGCTCTCAGACATATGGTTTGATTTTTGGGTGGGGCCAGTTGTGGGTCCCTTCAAACTAGGGGTATTTTATGGTTCTATGATTCTAATGATATAGGTAAAAGTAGTGCTTATAGCTCCTCCTTTTCTGGGGTTGCAGATTTTGTATAGTGATATCATAGGGATTAAAAGACTGAAAAGCACCCAGGATGGACAGAGAATTTACCGATCTCCTAGCAAGAAAGAATTGCCAAATGATTTTTAGTCTTAGTTTCTTTTCAGCAGGTGGCACTGTGAGAACATTTGAACTGAATTCCCCAATATATTCCATATTATGTTACAGACATAAATTAGTCCTTAACATTGACATCTGACATTCCAAGAGAAATGTTTATCTTTTTAAAAAATTCTTGGAATTAGTGGGAGAGTATAGTGACAGAAAAATCAAGTAATACACCACTGGTTTGGGATACTTCATTTTTGATGATTACTTCAAATATATCCAGTAACAACAGGGTTATTTTAAATTAAACTAGAAATAAATCCAGTCTTTTTTTTTTCTTCCTTTTTTTTTTTTTTTTTCATGTATCCATAACATTTTTATTTTACAGTAATTTGTCCTGATAATTAAATTTATTTCATGCACTTCAAGAGAAGAGAGAATACCAAACTGAGGATTACATTTTGTTGCTGGGTATTTGACTGGTCTCATGCAAAAGTGCGAAAAGATTTGAGCCAGCCTATCATTCCCTATTAAGGATTTCTTGGAAGCCTGTTGCTATACTGTCTTAAGCCTTTATGCATTGATAAGCATAGTGGATATGGACATTCGGCTTTTGATTAATATTTGGCTTTGATCTCAATCTTTCAAGGATTAATTTAAAGCTGAACGCAAGGACACATAAATCCATTCTCCAAACACCAATTCAGTAGCCAGTTTAACCACTTCTTAGCTTTTCTGATTCATCCTTCACCTCTCTCATTTCTTTCTCAACCATCAGTGCTCCAGTTGCTTCCCCTTACACTAAGGGCTTCATCTACAATTCTTCCACCATTGTTCGTTCTCAGAAAGCTCTTCATTTCCACCTCCAACATCTCTTACTTTGCTGTTTGTTTTTTACAAGTTTCACAGGAGCTTATGCAATGGGATTGTAGCACAGTCTGACACTCCTTGGGGAACTGAAGATTATCTCCGGATGCTAAGTAAAAAGCAGATGTCTTAGGATTAAAGGTGAAGTGAAAGAATCATCATGTACAATATTACAGTCACAGAACAACTGAATGTGGGTTTTTTGAAAGAAATACAAGTTCTGAGAAAGGCTAAGAAGATGAATGGTCTTTCTGAATCTTTAGATGATGCAATTGTTACAACTTATTAACAGGGAATAAGTTAATGAATTTTCTGTTCTAGAAGACAAGGGTTTTTGACAAATGAAAATTTGAAAACGTTTATTTTTCTAGGAAAAAAATAGATGTTTTTTTCATATGCCCAGAGTAATTTTTTTTTTTCTTTTTTTGATCTGAAGAACATCTTAACCTTTCAACACATCCCACATTCTCCACATCCCAACCTCTTCTTTCTGGGAAAACAAAATAAAACAAAACAAAACTTGAAGCAGCTCAAAATTCAGCACCAGCATCATTAGGGTCACAACTAGTATAGCATGTTAAAAACAACTATTAAGAAAGAGAGCAGATTATGTTTACGGCTTTGAGTTAGGTTTTCTTGGTATCTTCACTGACTTGTAGACTGTGAAGATAACACTAGCACCAGCTGATAGAGTACTGGAACACTTTAAATGGGAAAGCAGGCAGATAATGAGAAGAAAAAGTGATTGTCAAAGACCTGTGTGTACCTTCAACAAGTCCCTCGAGGAATATGTGAATTAAATAGTTTGTTATAAAGCATTTTGGTTTGCATTTAATTGACATACTATCTGTGGCTCTGATTCAGCACTGTACTTGGCTACTTCCTATGTGCTTTTACTAAGATCAATAAACCAACAGACGTGCTTCAAGTTCATGAATCATAGCAATGCTGAATTGCCTTTTGTTCTCTAAGGAGCCTACGACACTTCAGAATCCAGTGCCTGAGTGATAAAGCCTGAGTCTGATCCTGATCAAGTTTGAATCTGAGACCTACATGACCATGTGTGTGAGACCTAGACATTTGGTCTGGGTGGTGAGGCACTGGAACAGGTTGTCCAGAGACGTTGTGGATGCCCCATCCCTGGAGGTGTTCAAGACCATGTTAGATGAGGCACTGGGCAACCTGATCTAGTGGGTGGCATCCCTGCCTATGGTAGGGTGGTTGGAACTAGATGATCTTTAAGGTCCCTTCCAACCTGAGTCATTCTGTTATTTGTGAAGAAAGAAGAAAGACAGCTGAATATCTTCAAGGAGCAAAGTCCAGGGACATACCATGCAATCAAATGCATGAGTGGGATGGACGAACTGTGGAGTTGGGGTAGGAAAGCTGATAAGAGACTGTGTGAAGTGTCAGAAGAATTATGGCTGGTAACATGTAAACCTATTTGCTTGGTGGGTAGAAAATGTAGACAACATGACAGGGACAGATCAGCTAATTATCCAGCATAGGCCAGAGCTGAACACAGAATGTTGAATGAAGAATACATGAATGCTGAATGAAGAATACATGAAAGAATACATGAAAACACCTAAAACTTTTGTTGTGAATAACCAAAAATTGGGAACGTGCTCCTTTTGGAAAGAAAAAAAATATATATATTTTGAAGATTGATCACAAACATAGTTCAGCTTGGCCATTTAAAAATATATAAAAGTGTTATAGTGTCTTATAGTACCCAATACATTATTTAACTTTTCATTTGTCTTCCATGAGGCGTCTATCAAACTTCTTAGTCATCTAAGAAAATCCGTGACTTATCTCACTAACTGTGCCTGAATAAACTTTTTATAATGCAAAGGAATAAACAACATTTAAGCTCAGATTTGTGTAACTTTCAGAACTTATTTACACAAAGTGAGGAAAAAGATACCATCTCTCTCTCTGTTCAAGATTTTTATTTTAATTAAAATATATTCATTTGTTTTGTATACATGCATTCAGCTTAATGTTATGAACACCAGAAATAAAACAGATCAGTACAAAATTCTATCTTAGGCCAGGTATCCAAACCTACTTCTGAGAAAAAGTCCCCTTAAACATAAATAAATCAGACATGTTTTTGTGCTGAGCTGAACAAGGATTAATTGCACAGGAACTGTAAGGAACATATTACATTTCTTTTCTAGAAGTCATTAAAAGTACAACATTGCTTTGACTTTTTCCCAAGGAACTAGTATACATATGCTATGTAAATGTCTGTTGGTGCCCAACTAATAATTCCTGAAATTGTTTACTAATTTCAGACGGACTTGACCACTGTGAAGAGTTGTAAGGGGCACAGAGTTCACATGTTTCATGAGATAAACAAAGGAGAGGAGGAGAGAGACTTTAGCTTGCTGATGAAAGTGGACGGTCAAATCAACTACATTATTAGACATCAAAGACTTTAGGAAAGAGATGCTTCAATTCACACAGTACCAGGAATAGGTTAGCTTGGAATTTGCACTTAATTAGGTATTGGGTACTAAAACCACAGGTCATAAAACCTCAGGGAACCAAGCTTCAGACGTCCCTCTGCCCACAGGGCTAGCTGCTTTTCAGAGACCTTATTTTCTTTATACTTGTCCTCCTCTGAAGATATGCACATTCTTACATGTTTTAGAAGCCTGGCCCTTAGTAACTAAGGCTATCTAAATACGCAAATAATAGCAAATCTGTGTTTATAATGTTCAAAACTGATCTCACCTCTTTATTTTTTGTGTTTCCTTTGACACATAATTATATACCAACAGATTAAAGACTGAAAACCTATGCTTGATTTAGTTATCTGTATATAGAAATGTGAAATGAGTTGTTAACAGTGGAAAATGGATTATTAGTTCCTTGATGCAGATGAGAGAGAGGATGTTACTTGCCCAGAAGTTTGTGAATGTTTTCTTAAAATTTTCCTTAAAAATATTAAAGAATAACTCTGCTGAAACTCCTATGCAAAGATCTAAATTACAGAGCAAGGCTGCAGTGGGATTATGCAGCAGAGGAAATCTCTAGAGACACTGTGACTGACTCACACCAGCAGCATCTGAAAGGACTATATATTTGCCTCTAAATACAAGAAATAATTCAGATTAACAAGAAAAGTAGATTAATTTTGTTTGGAAGAATTTCTGTGCAAACAGAGGTACTCTCTCAATACATCTGTCCAAAATTTTTTATTTTATTATATACAGCGTTTTATTGACAACAGTAATCCCACCAAAACAGCCCTTTTCCTCTCTGTTACTTTTTCCTGCCTACAGAATGTCTTTTGAGGCAGCTGCCTATTCTTTCTCTTTCTTTCTTTTTGCATCCTTATTTGTGATCATAGACCTATCTTCAGATATTTTAAATTGCTTGTCCTGAGAATAGAATCACCCCCCCAACACATTGGTCAAACTAATAGCTGTAATTCTAGTAGCAGTAACTTAAATCATTTTATTATTTCCAGTGCATTGTAGACACATTAAGGTCATTTCCTACTGATCTCTTGCTTTGCAGACATTCTCACGTTCAATGGGGTCACAAACAGAGTTACGTGCATCACGAAATTGAAAATGTTATAAGTGATTCTGACATTTGTATGAAGAAAGTTGACGTTTTTCTGCAGTAGTTCCTTTAGGATTGATTTAAATATTATCATAAAGGAAAGTAATTTCAGTTCAATATTCTTGAATGATTTTTTTTTTTTCAGCCACTCATCTCTTCTTTTACATGTGAAACCAAATAGCCCTGAGCTTTACAAGATTGGAACAACTGGGGAAAACAAACAAACAAACACAAGGAAACAGATGTCAGAAGACGTCAGAGAAGAGGCCTTGGAATATGAGCCACATTCAGACTTGTAGAAAAGTGCAGCTGTGGAGGGGTATCAACAAAGATTTTAAGCCAATTTGACACCCTGTTAAACTTCATCTGTTATGTATCTCTGGGCAGCCTTTCACCCTCAATCCCAAATTCTTCCTAATACTCTTCAGCTGGTGGTAAAGTCCTACATAGGTCTATCTACACCAACTAGTTATTGATCAGTTAAACTTCACCTTTGACCAGCATCCAGACCATTTTACTGTGAATCACCTCCTTTCCCAATGCAGGCAGGATTCTGGCATTAACAGTTCTCTGCCTCTTCCATCTGCTGGCAGAGCTCCCATGCAGAAGCAGAGGGGTTAAATATGTGCAGATACATATCACACACTGTAAGAAAAAAACAACTCACAGGAGGAAAAAAGATGTAAAGAGCCCATGATGTTCTAGCAGAGCACTGATTCATCACTGGGAAACTGTGCTGTTTGCTGGAATCCTCACCCATCACAAGCAAGATGAGACCAGCATGGCTCGAAACTCAGGAGGGAAGTGTGACCAGCAGGCACTCACTGCTTGGCTATGTCCCAGGCTACGCAATAAGAAAAGTGGGAGAAAGGGAGGAGAAAAAACAGCTCCTTTCCTGACTGTCTTAGGTGTGAACAGCCAGGCTACCAGCAATGCTGCAATGTGGCTGTGATTGCTGCCCAGTACTTCCAAAGGCTGGCCCTCTGCTGAAGGAAGCAGGAGACCTAGCTAGACTCGCACCTGAGAAGGAACAAATTAATGTACAAGTGCATGCTGGGGCCCAACCAACTGGAAAAGAGCTTTGCAGAAAAGGACACGGGACTCCTGGTGAACACTAAGTTGAACAGGAGTCAGCAATGTGCCCTTGTGGTAAAGAAAGCCAACAGTATCCTGGGCTGCATTAGGCAAATCACTGCCAACAGGTGGAGGGAGGTGATCCTTCCCCTCTGCTCAGCACAGGTGAGGACACACCTGGAGTACTGTGTCCAGTCCTGGGCTCCCCACTGCAAGAGAGACATAGGCACACTGGAGAGAATCCAAAAGAGAGACCAAAATGATGAAGGGACTAGAGCACCTTTCCTCTGAGGAGAGGCTGGAGAGGGCTGGGACTGTTCAGCCTGGAGAAGACTCAGGGGAGATCTTATCAACATACATGAAGGGAGAGTGCAAAGAAGACAGGGCGCAGCTCTTTTCAGTGGTGATCAGTAACAGGGCAAGAGGCAATGGGCACAAACTGGAACACAGGAGGTTCCATCTGAACATCAGGAAGCACTTCTTTACTATGAAGGTTGTCAAACACTGGCACAGGCTGCCGAGAGAGGCTGTGGAGTCTCCCTCCTTGGAGATCTGCAAAAACCGCCTGGATGTGGTCCTGGGCAGCCTGCTTTGGGTGTCCCTGCCTGATCAGGGGTCTTGGACCAGATGAGCTACGGAGGTCCCTTCCAACCTCATCCATTCTGTGATTCTGTGATTCTGTGATATATGCCTTTTAAGCCTGTTTAAAAACCCTGTTTAAACCTCCACATTTTTAAAAAGAGAGAGTGTAGTCTGAAAAAAAAATAAACAGGGCTTTGACATAACAAAGACCTTATACATGTGCTTAACTATACACACAGCATTTAATCTAATTAATTTCAGTGGAATGCACAGTGGTGTGTAAAGATATACAAAAGTCTGCAGGCTTGGGTCTTGTTTAAATTTCAGTTTTGTAAGAAGACTGTAAACTAGATAATTTCTGTGAGTCACAAATTTTTTGAAGCTCTTTTTAGAAGACCAGAGTGGGTTTTTAGTGTGTGTTTGGGGGGAGCCTGCAAAGAACAAATAGAATTTTTATCACCAATGCACTTGTAGGAGGCAGGGTGAATTATCTTTTAGGTATTTGGGTTTTTTATCACCATTACCTCTCCTAACACCACTTTTTGCACTGTGTGGTCATGTAATGGCAAACAATTTGGACTGTAACGGAGAAATCACATGCTTTCCATAGGTTGCAGACCTTGCAGACCAGTGTGGTTTATTTGTAAATGTTTCTTTACTCAGAATGATATGGAATTGCAGCTTTTCGTACAGTGTTAATTTCAGAGAAATGTCACAAAGCTATTATTTTTTTCATGTTGAAGTCAAATTCAATCTGAACGTGAGCTGGAATGTTAACTTCATACACTTTTCATTTTTTGTGAGGATCTGGATTTGATGTTCTTTGGGGCATTGTCATGAAACAAATTTCTCAAAGGTTTTTAAGACTAAAATGGGCTTAAGAATACCTAAAATTGTGCTTTTTAAAATTAAACATGGGCTGTTTAGCAGGTTTTTGCTTTCTTTAATAAACGCAGACCGCTGTCTTCTTAGGAGCATCCTCTCTCAGCTCCCCATAAGCTTCTCACCTTTTAAGAATTGATGAGAATTTGGGCAGATGGAAACCCGAACATTCAGTAATAGCTTGCTTCAGGACTTTCTTTTTTTAACTCCTTCTCTCTTTGGCCTGTTCCCAAATGCCTGAATCTCTCCCTCTCAGGCTCCACTGTAAAATATCCCTATTATTGCCAGAAACTTGTGGCTCACTTTCATTTTAACAAAGTAATTTTATTTTACAGTCACTGATGTTTCTCTTGACGTTTTCTTCTTTCCTTAGGATGGATTAACACATTGATTTACACAATAGAGTGAATGGAAAATGGATACAACGCAACATAGTGCGTCATACAATTTATTCAGCACAGTGCATTTTCAAAATTAATTATAACTACCAAACAACTAAGACTGATGGGGTTCATGTGTGGGACTGAGCAGTGGTTTCTCAACGACCTGAAATTTTAGTACAATGACTTATTTGAGAATAAAATCTAAAAACCCCCACAAGGAACAAACTTGAATGCATTAATTTGAAGAAATTATGCCTTTGGCTGCATTTTCTGGAACATATTTATCAGACTGCAATTATATCACTGTTTCCTTTCTGAAATGGGCCTGGGGAATATAGGATTTTTATTTGCTATTTGTGTGGGTTTACAGGGAAAGATTCAACATGAACTATGATTAACATCATTAAGCCACTTTTGTATCTAGGATACCAGTACATCTTGAATATTTGTGATTGAAAGCACTCACTATCCTGAACAAAATTCAGTTAATAATTTATGTGTGTAGACACACTGATTGCAGTTAGCGACTGGACTCTCCTAAATCCAGTGTGCAAGTTGTGAGGGTAGTTTTTCATGACATATTGGAAGGGTGAGCCAAAAACCATGACTACCACACGCAAAGTAACAAGATGTTTTAGAGCTGAAAGATATTCTTACAAACTCAGCAAGCTTTGAAAATGTACTTTAGGAGGAAATTCTTCACTCAGAAGATGCTGAGGCACTGAACAGGTTGCCCAGAGAACAGAGAAGCTGTGGATGCCCCATCCCTGGAGGTGTTCAAGGCCAGGGTGGACAAAGCCCTGGGCAACCTGATCTAGTGGGAGGTGTCCCAGCCCATGGCAGTGGGGTTGGAACTAAATGGTCTTTAAGGTCCCTTCCAGCCCATGCCATTCTATGATTCTGTCATTCTATGATTCTATGATACTTCAGCTATGGTTAATGTGTGTGCTGTTTGCTAAAGACCAAGCAAGCAAAAGAGAAATTTTCAAGCAGCAAAGAGAAATATTTTGTTAAGTAGGCAGCCTCAACAGTTATACTGATGGACTGACAAAATGCAGTTGTACTTACCTTGTAAACTACAAGGACTATGACTAGATGGAGCAACCAACAAGAAAAGTTACTACAAAGATAACATTTTTTTGCTTACAGGCTGTGACAAGCACCCCTGACTCTTAGATTCACAGTCTAGTCTCCAACTTACCTAGTTTAGAGGAGCCAACAAGGTTAGCAGAGGTTGCTGAAGATCTGACATTTTGTCTCCAGCCTAAGTGACCTACAGCTGATAAGTCTGGAAAAATTTACCCACTTGTAACCCTCCACATTCATGACACATAATAGGGGACACTAAACCCAAATCAGACAGCAAGAGAAAAACTGGGGGAGAATTTAAATATCTGGGCCTGACAAATATCTTAAATACATCTTAAGCACGTGTCTTAGATGAATCTGTGCTCTGCTTCAATGTTCCTGTGTGGGTACATGGCTGATCAGAACAGTCCCATCTGCATCCCTCATCCTAGATCACTTTCAAATCAAATCCTCCTTTTTTCTGTAATATCTTAATCCACCAGATGATTTCCAAAGATTCTTCACATGCAGTAGCAGAATTAAGGTCTCCAGTGAAAACACCTGCAGATTCTTTTCTTTTTCTTTTAAAACTGATGGAGGATACGGACCTCATCATTTATGTCACAGTCCTGGTCCAATCAGTGGGAGATTTGAGTAGAAATCATAATTTAGTTCATAAATTCAAAATTTGTACCACTTTGAACTTCAAAATAAATGGAAGTTAGCTTGAATTGTACCCTAATGGCTTGAGCACTCACCTGTGAGAAGAAAGCACTAGATTTTTTTTTTTTTTTTATCACATTATGCGTTGGAAATTATAGCACAACTAGGTCATCAAAAAACAGAGTATGAGTGTAGGAGTATAGTTTCCACACTCACAAATTTGCACGTGTTTGAACTAAAGGAAAAAAACAAACAAACAAACACAAACAACAGCAAAACAAACAAAAAAAATAAACAAACAAAAAACCACAACCAGCAACGTCCTTGAACTTCCATTTACCAGAGGCTTAACCACCTGAGGAACATACACTTGTCCTGTGAGGACAGAAATACATTCCCCGAATGAATTGCCCACTTATTAGGACAACATAAAGGAAGTGATCCAGACTACAGGGATACTAAAGAAAGGAACTCCTTTTTTCTCTGTCTCCTACTAAAACCATGTCCTAAGATGACATACAATTTCTGCATGTCATCATATGAAAACAGAGCCTTCATACTAAGTAGAGTTTTTGTCTTAGCAGCTGAAATTGCAGAACAAAAAAACCCAACCCCCACATCAAAAGCACAAGATTAGAATCACAAAGCCTAGTATTCAAAAGCAGGGAAGTGACAGAATGAAGACTACCAGAATTTTCTTTTTAATAATTTTGTCTGTAAGTATATGACTGCATATTATTGAAAGGTCACCAGCCATCATATTTTTATTTTTTCACAAGAATAAATAGTTGCTATATTTGAATTAGTGAGTAGTTATGCTTATTTTCTTCTTATTTTGTAGATAGCTCCATGCCCAAATACAATACTTTTGGAAAACTTCAGAGCAGTAAGAGGTGATGTTAACCTCAGTTTTATGGCTCTGGAACTAAGATATGAAGAAAATTAGAAGAAATGTTTTCATTATTTTTGACTGACAATTTGGAAATAATTAGAAGCTCATTTTTCAGAGTGTGTAAGCTTTTACGACACATTACATCTGCAGCATGATTTCATTTGCAGCTGCCATTGCCTTTATCTGAAAATCAAACATTAGCATCTCGCATTAGGTGCCCAGAAAATGAGAAACATGCAGTTTATAGTATTCCGTGGAAAGTCTAGGTGAAATGACTCACCCAAAAATTCTCATGCACATTGTGGAAGAGCCAGTTATGATAACACATATTAAGGGTAGCAACAGAAATGTCTGGTTACTGCTGGGAGTAATGGGGCTAGGGGCTAGATCCTCTTGAAATTTAGCTACTAAAACCAGTTTCTCTTGCTTATGTGTGAACTGTGATTTTCATATAACAAAAAGCATGTCCTTGCTATGAAAATTGCCCAGAACTTCAAATCTGCCATTGCTGCAAATCTTTCGGTGGCTGGAGGAATTCTCCACCAAACAGTTTCAGCAATTTTTAATGGACAAAATACATTTCCCTCAGCTTTAACCCTCAACATTACTGGAAGACTTTCTTCAAAATACATAGCCAGCTGTCTGGAAAAAAATCTACATGAATGGTATATATCAAAGTTTTCTGTAACATTTTCATTTTATGCACATATTGCTAACTACACACAGAGAATGTTGCATCCAATTGAAAACAATGGCTACAAATTTCCTTTTTTCTTATGGAGGGAAACATTTTTCTATTACATTTCTAAATACTAAAAGCCATCTTTAAAATAATGTGAATTGTTGCATAAAATAGAAATTACCTTTCTCTCTCTCTCTCTTTTTTTTTTTTTTTTGATTTAGGAATGACTGTGTTGAATTTAGTGTTTTTACCTCTTGATAGGAAACTAGAATCCTGAGTGACAAAACACACATCAGACAGAGACAGAAAGCAAATGCTGGACATTTCTGCCCTCCTTATCTTGTTCCCATTTTACACTGTTACAGCTGCACTTGAATGTGGAGCTATTCCATGTTGACATATATGAAAATAAGAGGAGAACTGGGCTCCTCCTCCATAGTTTGCTTGAGTACTACCAGCAGATAATGGATGTGAACATCAGAAACACATTAACTGTAAAAGTCAGTTTACCAAGAAATTATTAAATAATTTAAAAATCAAGACTTGTTTTGTCAAAACAAAACAGTTATTAGTGTAGTCAGATCACTCATGCAGGCCTGAGAGACTGCATGTGCTATTTGGTAATGGTAAATGTATTATTAATGCATATGACTTGCCTGAGTACATAATAGCTGTCACCTTATATTTAATCAGTGTCATCAATAGACAAAAACACACTGCTTTTGAAATAGCTAATTCAGGTTAGCTATCAGTACACGGAAAACTGTAGTCGAGGCAAAAGAAAAGTAATTTTACCACTGTGTCAATAAACGCAGTAACATGTTCCCCCAGCTCTGTGATCAGCCGGTGGTGTAGAATGACCCTGTGTGCTAATTTCATCTTCTGATTTATGGTAATTCCGGAGCACCTGCTACATACCTTAGTTTAGCCAAAAGAAATGACCTTTTGTTTTGACAGGAGAGCACTTTTATCGTGAAAACAAAAACAACAACAACAAAAAAGCACCAGGAAATCATGTACATGTTTGTGAATTCCTGATACATTGCATTTTCTTCCAACAGCTACGGTTTCCCTAAAGGTGTTGCATTCTAGTCCAGGTGGAAACCTGCCTTGTTGGCAACAAAGATCTTAAATATTTACAATGTAGATGAACATATCTGAGCTAGTCTTTTTATAACTAAGGAAGATAAAAATGCAGTTATGTAAGTGTTCATTTTTTGTCCACTGTCAAAGGTAACCTAGGGAAATAATTCTGATTTTAGATGTTGTAGATTGGCTATAGTTAGAGAAGATGAATCCCAACCAAAGTGATGAGACACTATAAATAAATCATTTATATCTGGCAAAAGTTTTTCATTGCAATTACCTGAAAACAGAGAACAGAATTTACTCTGTCAATAAGATTATCGAAGATGAGAAAAAGCATCATTATAAGTCATCTGTAAGTTCAATAACCATAGAACTTTCTCTTGATTTTCCCTACATATATATTGAAAATAAATAGGTGAATATATTGAGCGTTTCAAGCTTGAATTTCTGAAATGTGCTTTTATAGAATAAACAGTAATATGAGTTTCTTTATAATAAAAGGGATAATAGCATTTTATTATGCTGATGACTTCCACAGTTAAATAATCTTGCAAACAGCACCTACCTCACCAGTATTATAACACAAATACAATCTCAAAAGCAGTACAGCTCTTTTCTTTTCAGTGTTTGAGCAATTCTTTCTCAAAATATCCGAGATATAGAGAAGCACCAGCACACTCAATATCTGGAGAGAGAAAATGGAACAGTAAATGGCCATTTTAATGTAGACAGATTAATACTGTGTATCGAAGCAGCAATAGCATCTCTATGCAGCATTATTTTATATCATTCTGCATATCTAGTCTCCTGTAAGTTAATGTGCTTGGTTTTAGTCATTTGGGTCAGCAAAGTGATGAGTGGAAAGGGGAGCTGTACATTTGAGTATTCTACTTGGAAGACAAATGTGAGATTTCTGTAAAAAATACTCGATTTTTCATGGAAGTTAGCAGCAGGTGGTGTTAATAATATGACATGATTACTGTTAGGGTTAGGGTCAAGGCTAGGGTAAGAGTTAAAATAATATGACATGATCAGTAACAAAAGGAAAACTAGGGAAAACGTGGGCCCTCTGCTAAAAGAAACAGGAGACCTGGTTACCCAGGACAGTGGAAAGGCAGAGGTACTGAATGCCTTCTTTGCATGTCGTCTTTATGTCTCTGAATGCCGTCTTTACCAGCAAGACCAGCCTTCAGGAATCAGAGGTTCCAGATACCAGGATGAAAAGCTGGAGGAAGAAAGATGTACTCTTGGTGGAAGGGGATCAGGTCAGGGAATACTTATGCAAACTAGATGTTCATGGGTCTAGACTTCTGAGGCTCCTGATGGAATGCTGAGTGGAACAAATGCTGAGGGAACTGGCAGAGGTGATTGTGAGGCCACTCTATAATCTGTGCTCGATCATGGCAAATGGGATAAGCACTCAAAGTCTTGAGGAAAGCAAACATCAGTCCTATCTTCAAGAAGGGCAACAAGAAGGACCTGAGAAATCGCAGGCTGGTCAGCCTAACCTTGATCCCTGGGAAGGTGATGGAACAGCCTTCTTAATCCTTGGAAAACATTTCCTGGCACATGAAGGAGAAGAAAATCATCAGGAGTAGTCAAGATAGATTCACCAAAGGGAAGTCATGCTTTACCAACCTGATAAGTTTCTGTAATGAAATCACCAGCCTGAGGGATGAGGGGAGAGCAGTGGATATTGTCTTCCCGGACTTCAGTAAGGCCTTGGATAGTGTCCCCCCTAAAGATCCTCATAGAGAAGCTGTCGATGAATGGGCTTGATGAGCAGACGGTGAGGTGGATCAAGAGCTGACTGAATGGCTAGGCCCAAAGTGCAGGGGTCAGTGGTGCAAAGTCTAGTTGGAGGCCAGTAATGAATGGAGGGGTCAATACTGGGTCCAGTTTAACATCTTAATTAATGATATGGATAATGGGGTAGAGTGCACACTCATTAAATTTGCAGATAACGTCAAACTGGGGATATTGACTAGTTCACCAGAGCACCATGCTGCCATCCAGAGGGACCTCGACACACTGGAAAGATGAGCTAACAGAAGCCTCAAGAAGTCCAACAAGGAGAAGTGCAGAGTCCTGCACTCGGGGAGGTACAACTCCAGGCAACAGTAGATGCTGGAGGGTGCCCAACTGGAAAGCAGCTCTGTAGAAAAGGACCCGGAGGTCCTCATGGACACCAAATTGAACAGGAATCAGCAAGGTGCCCTTGCAATTAAGAAGGCTAATGGTATTCTTGGCTACATTAGGCAGAGTATCAGGGAAGCAGAGGACATGCTTCATCCAAGCATGTCCAAAGAAGGGCAACAAAGCTGGTGAAGGGGTGAAGGGTCTAGACAACAAGTCTTATGAGGAGTGGCTGAGGGAGCTGGGGTTATTTAGCCTAGAGGAAAGGAGGATCAGGGGAGACCTTATCATTTTCTATAACTATCTTAAAGGAAGTTGTAGTGGGGTGGGGGTTGGTTTCTTCTCCCAAGCAGCAAGCGATAGGACGAGAGGAAATGGCCTCAAGGTGTGCTAAGGGAGGTTTACTTTGGATATTAAGAAAAAACTCTTTACTGAAAGGGTTGTGACACATTGGAACTGGCTGCCCAGGGAAGTGGTTGAGTCACCAGCCCTGGGATTTGGACCAGATGACCTCCAGACCTGTCTTCCTACTTCAAGTATTTCTTTGATTTCATGGTTCTCTGATATGACAGTTTGCTTTTTTTTTTTTTTTTTTTTTTTTTTTTTTTTTAATAATAATAAAGGGGAACCAGGTAATTGTAATGTGCTAAATGAAGTCATTTCAAGTTTTAGATGAGGAATAAAAAAATCTAGGACTTCCTTTCAGTGAATGTTCAGATATTTATTCATTTAGTCATCAAAGTCTTCAATAATACTGATAAAAGTACTCTATTCCCCTTCCAAGTGGGAAAAAAAAAAAAAAAAAGTGGTCATTTAGACTTAACATCATCATTCATCTCCCTTATGGCTCTTACAGTCATGTCCCCATTGAAAGGTGCTATCAGACCCTTCAAAATTGGAGGAATACTTTCAGCCTCAGCAGTTTTTTAATAAAAAATGCACACAAGTGATGAAGAGGTCAAAGGAAGAAATATGACTGCACAACAGGGAATTTGAGCACTATGTAATTCTGTTGCTGGTCATTTGGGTTTGAAGGTATAGAGTTTTGCTAGAATATTCTAAAACTGAGATTTCTTTTGGTGTAGCCCTGAGCTCTGACTCCAGATACACTGGTCACAAAGCTTTTCATGTACCACCTTTCTTTGTACATTATTCTGGTGTGTTTGTATAACTAAAGGTGGATGCCTACAATTAGTAGCTATATCTGAACACCTACTATAACCTGTGGAAATCTAAGGAAGAATTTAATCGTGTAAGCATAAGCATATGGTATCATTTGAGGTGGTGTGTGGTATTTTATCAAGTTTCCAGCTGCAAAATGTATCCCATACTGCCAGATATCTGACTCATATAGTCAACAGAGCTCAGAAAGCAATGAATCTAATTTTAAAGTGACCGATATTTAGTTGGTTGACATGCTTTCCAGATTACTACAAGCACAAATATTCAACAAGAAACTAAGGTAAATCTTGGTAATGGGTTAAGAGGATGAAGTACAACCTGCCAGTATGCCCCACCATTTTAGTCACTAGCTGTAAAGCCAAATTCCAGACTTTCAAATTAGTAATTTTTCATTGGCATCTAAATGAGTTAAGCACATGATGCACATAGGGCTAGGTCAAACTACAAGCATGTAGATGTGTAATTTAACAGCTTGTGAGTTCAGTCAGTAGACAGATGAATGAGTCAAAACACCTGCTGTCCTTGGCAGCCAGATATTAGTTATCTATACCATCACTGGATAAAGTGGTTATTATGTTGTTAAAGTTAGGATCTCAGAACAGAGGAAAGTTTAAAAGCTTTCAGACCCCTCTGAAAAATCCATAATCTTCTGCTTATTGATAAAATGATAAAACATGCCAGAAATATTCTAATAGCTACAAAGAAATCATATCTTGTAACATAACTATGTTTAATATATTAAAATAAATGTATGAAAAGGAAGGTTTGCCTGAATTCTTTAGACTTCTGGATTAATAACTATTAGGAATTCATCCTTTTTTTTTTTTTTTTTTTTTTTTCCTAACTGATGTTTTATTGCATAATATAAGTAAAGAAAAATAGCTTATAAATTCCATTCTTCTTGTGGTGGCACAGAACAAAAAGTAGGTGGTAGAATGTGGGTGTAGAAATGCTTTGGGGAATGAGGAAAAATAGAAAATGGAATTAGTTTGGTAACAGTATCTGTATTATACAGTAAAATCATTCCCCAGTTAAGAAAGACCTAGCTGTTCTGTGTCTAAGATCTGAACCTTATAGATCAGATAAATAATAAATAAATAAATAAATAGAAGAACTAGTGACTCTTGTAGAACATATGACTCTTCTTATCTCATCTAGAAAAATATAATAGTACCATGACCGTAGTCAAAATTGTAATTATTATGGGCATTATGGTCTATGGTACTACATAAACCAGGTCTTTGCCTCTCATTTCTGATATCCTCAGAGGCAGAAGCAAACCTCTGTAAGCATGTATTGACTTCGGTACCTACAAGCCTCAAAGTGGTCCAAGGAAACATAAGTGGATTTGGCACAAAAGCAGCAACACTGTTGTCTCATGCTATCTTAGCTTTAGTATGAAAATGCTTCTCAACTTCAGGATATAAGCCAAGCTTTGAAAAAAGTGACCTCTGAGCCCAGCTGTGTTGCTGTATGGTTGGTATGCTTATATGATACTTTCATCACTCTTCAGAAATATCAATAGATGGGCAGCTGGAATACAAGTTCTGCTGGCATTATCTTATTTATGATGTTTGTATTGAACCAGAAGGATAAAATAGCGAGTCACAAATTATATAAACTAATGCAGAAACCAAGTAATTCTGAATCACTATAAATAATTGCAGAAAAAAGTCTAAACAACATTTTATTGAACTTAGGTTTATTAGTCTATAGAACAAACTTCCAGAATAAGTAATTAAAGTCCCCTCTATTAGTTTATTATTATTATTATTATTATTATTAATTATTAATTTGCTATCAGGTTAAGTGAAATGTTGAAATCCTGTAAAACCAATCCAAGATTTGCAGAGGAGTGAAGCTGATAATTTGGCAAGTCTATACAAGACTCCCCTACACAAGTAAATACTAATGCTAGATATGACTCTTCAATTTCGAGTGCTTCTTTTATTACTGAAATTTTATTCTGTCCACATACAGAATACACATACATTGCTTTTGCTTTATCTTTTAATTAGCCCTAAAGTGGTCAGTCAGTTGGACTTGATGATCTGTGAAGGTCCCTTCCAATGGAATGATTCTATTCTGTTCGATTCGATTCGATTCGATTCTAGTTAGATGCATCCTGATTTTTTTAAACAAGACTGTGTTGATCATCATTCACTCTTTTCCTTCAGCACCTGAAGTCATCTTGTGATGGTTTCATGCTGATGGTGGTAAGTTCCACCATGACGCTCTCTCATTCCCTCTCCTCAACAGAACAAAAAAACCTTGTGGGTGGAGATAAGGACAGGGAGATCACTCAACAGTTACCATCATGGGCAAAACAGACTCAGCATCGTAATTTACATAATTCATGTAATTTACTGCCTATTGCTAACAGATTACAGCAGTGAGAAACTAAAAGCAAACTAAAAACACCTTCCCCCCCCACCATCCACCCTCTACTCTGGTGCCTGGAGCACCTCCTGCCTTCCTTCTGCACTGACCTTGGGGTCAGCAGGGCTGGTTCTCTCTACGTTTTCTTATTTGTCTCTCCCAACAGCTTTTGTGCAGCAGGTTTTTTTTTCTTTTCTTTTTTCTTTTCTTTTCTTTTCTTTTCTTTTCTTTTCTTTCTTTTCTTTTCTTTTCTTTTCTTTTCTTTTCTTTTCTTTTCTTTTCTTTTCTTTTCTTTTCTTTTCTTTTCTTTTCTTTTCTTTTCTTTTCTTTTCTTTTCTTTTATTTTCTTTTCTTTTCTTTTCTTTTTTTCTTTTCTTTTCTTTTAATATGCTCTCGCAGAGGCACAGCTGTTGTTTCTCAGCCTTGGCCAGCAGTGGGTATCTTTTGGAGCCAGCTGGAACTAGCTCTTACCTAACTTGGGGCAGCTTCTGGACTCTTATCACAGAGGCCACCCCTGTAGGATCCCCCACTACCAAAATCTTGCCACATCAACCTAATACACTTCTGCAGCTCCCATTCAAAACTGCTTGAACTTCAGTCTTCATTCTGAACAGTAAATGGTTTCAAAATCAGATCCTGATTTTCATTTTAATATAATTAATTTTAAGGAGAACTTGACTCTGCCACTTTTTTTTCTTCTCAGGTCTATATAACACAAGAACAATGATTGGTAGCATGACAGGAGCTCTGACAGCTTGTTCCAAAAGGTGTATTTTATAGTTGAATATAAGATAGTGGTTATGTAACACTGCTTGCCTGCTGATCTCAAAGCACTTTAAAAAGAAAGAAAGCATAATTTCCATACTATGTTTTAAAGTACCCACTTATTTTTCTTTTGCTCCTGACAAGTTTTCCTGCCTTAAGCAAAATGCATTTCCAGTTCTGACCTCCAGATTTCCTCTGATTTACAGATAAGGAACATTTTCCTTTTTGAGAGCATAGATATATTTCACATGCCAGATGTTTTTGGCAAGCCTCATATTAACATACATCATTGCCAAGATGCTCCTAGGAGACCCTTACACATGGTGCAGTGCTTCCCCCAGCTGTCCCTAGAACATCACTTTCCCGTCTTCAACACACTTTTACTGTAGTATCCACACAGTTTGCACAACCTTACAGCTTTTTCTTGGTAGTTCAATTCTCATGATTTGATCCAGATCTACCCCACATCCACCAAAGACACAGGAAGACACCCTCAATCTTAGTCTCCTCCAACAGCAGATGCAACCCCCAGGAAAGCCCACAGGTCTCCCAGCTGTTCCATCCCTCTACCTGTTACCTAAAAAAAGGAAAGCAAGAAGAGATGATGGAGAGGAAGGAAGGTAGAACAAAGGAGTGCAGGACGGCTGGTGTGGGCTAGGAGGACCACATGATGCATGTGGAAAGGGGTGGGAACTAGAGCAGAAGTACTGGAGAGAGGAAGATGAAGAGGAGATGAAGACAGAGGAGCTGTGAACAAGCTGTGAATGATTTCACAGGCCTAAGTAGCCAGGTAGCTAACTCCCCTCTTCAGTTGTTTTTCAGTGGTTACCATATTAACTGGTCTTTTCAATGATTTTTTTTTCCTTATTTTGGCCTCCTTCTGGGAGATTCAATTGATCTATCCGGTTTTTAATTTCTGTAGTAAAGCCTAGCAGTGACACTTTTATCGTTTTAGTGATTTACTAATACTATATATGAACATAAACTGCCTAGGTGTCAGCAGTCTGGTGTCTCCCTACAGCTCTTTTTCAGTAACAAATAATTCCTCTTCTTTTATCATCTTCTTTCAATAATACTGAAACGATGTTTCTCTTTCATTCACTCATCTCTAGCGTCTCCAGATATACACAAAGAAATAAATCTCCCCACAAACCAAAATATAAGTAGAACCTCTCAACAAAGAAAAATCCAATAAAACTGTAATATTTTGGATAGCTTTTAAAGACTGTAAACCAGCACTTCTCAAAAGTATATCCAAATAGTTGGCTGCACTGTCCAAGTATTTTAATAAAAATGTGAGCTGTTATGAGAGAAGAGGTTTCAACAACTTGCAGTGTTTAATGTCTGCAGAGTAACTTGAAACGTCTTCAGCCCTTTCCAACCTGTATTTCACTGGACATGATGAGCCAAGGTACAAGAACACTTAGTAGAAACCCATGGTGATAAATTACAACATTTATAAGTACCTATAAATCCTAGCATAGAACCTTAGATCAAAAATAACTTTTCTGTTTTAGGTCTTTAGACAACAGAGGGGAAAACAAGTAACTTGTGGTGATTTACAGTGGAGACCAGTGCCTGTTTACAGTGCAGCTTCTGCTTTCCCCATTTGCAGACATCTTCCTTTGCCATGATGCCACTTAAAGCATGAAACCACCCTTTGTCTATGACATTGGAGACTATGGGAGTTCCTTCCTAGCTAATAGCTGAAATGATATAGATTTCCAGTTAAAATAATTAATGTCTTGAAGAGAGGTGTATGGGCACAGCTGGGAATGTTTTGGCAGCAGGTGGCTGCCAAATGGAGATGGCCATGAACAGCCCTGAGCTGGTCACAGCCACTTCTAGCTGGCCCTGAAACTGCAGGGATGCTGAGACTAGGAAGAGGGGGCGAAGAAGAGTTGCCAGCAGCTCTGGCAGAGAAAAAATAATAACCATGAACGGGAAGATATCCCTATTCCCAAATACTTTCTAGAACAAGTCTCATAACAAACATGAATGGGCACCACCGACATGAGTCATTTGGGGGACTAATAATGAACAAGATATTAAAATTGCATGTAAATGTTTCAGTATAGTAAATGTCTTGGATGTTAACACTGACAACTGTCCAGTTCAGGTGCAGCAATGAATATAAACTGTCTGTGGAGCCACATACATTGTCTGAAAGAGTAAAAACTTCTAATTATGAATGAACATAGAAATTAAGCCAAGACATTTCCCAAGGCCTTGTACTGTTGCAGGAGGTGAGAATTTGTTTGGGGAAAGTATGGTTTGGAATTGTGGTTTTTGCTTTGAAGCATTAGAGGTACTGAGAGAGAGGAATAAACATATTTTTCTGAGTCTGCTGTGACTTCTAACCTGCATTTCCCTCTAACTGGATTTGCGTTCCTTTTTCATTCTGTTTGTAGAAGTACATTAGGTGGTCATAGTACTGCTCCTACAAATATCAGAGTACAAAAAGAAATGCAGGTATGTAGCTGAATTTACTTTTGTGATTAAATGGACTTTCTTTCCAAAGAAAATTGAAGCAGGATATTAGAAGTATGATATTATTTCTCTAGTTTATTACCAAGCAGACTGTGTGCAATATAACACCCAATTGTGTGAGGAATCATATTTATTACAACAATCAGAAAACATCCTCCATCTTATAAGGTAGTGTAGTACATCAAAACAGACTGCAATCAGCAGGAGGCTCTATGCTCTGTTGTGAGACTATTACGTAAGCACTAACTACTAATGATTTCCTGGCTCCAGGTCATAAGGCAAAGGACACCAAAAACAAAACACAAGAGTTATTCTTGATTTTCTCCTTAATCATACAATTAGGTCATGACAGGAAATACACAATATTGTGCATGAGCAACTCTATGCTCTAGAAATTACAGCCCTCATACTGGGTATGTATGAGAGTAGAGCAGCGGGTTTGGAACTGGTGTACTGGTGTTCTGGATCAAAATATCAGTGTGTGTGAGACTGTCTGTACTCTTCATTTCCACATTAAAATAAAATACGAATTAGTGGCAAGAAAAGCAAAAAAAAGAAATTGGAAATGGCTTTAACAAGACTTAAAACAGACTAAGTCCAAGCTACAAATATCTAATGACATTCTATAATTGTGTAATCTCCAGCACATGTTAATATCTACACCAGTCGTGTTTTGCCTTTTATCAGTCTAATTTTTTGTCTAACTTTTAACCAAACAATTCACCAACTTGTGAATCAGTTTATACCAGAATGATTGGTTAAAACATGGGCTTTCTGGTGGAAAGTAGAAAGCTCTCCAAAGAATAAAAATAAATAAAAAATCATGCAATCTAAAATATAATTTTCTTCTCAATGCAAGGAACGAGATGGTAAAAGCTGCCCAAAATAGACACAAGGAAAAGTTGCAGTACTGACAGAGAAGGTACAAGTCAGAATAACAAAGAGAAGAAAGGTTTCAGGCCTGCATAGAAAACTGCTGTTAGAAGTTATGAGAATACTGACTGTGTGTTTATGTCATCCCAGAAAGCTCAAAGGACTGAGGAAATACATTTCTGAGGAAATACTGAGGAAATACTGGCATTTGAAATACAAAGGCTCAGAAGGAGCCTGAGAATATTAAATGACTAAAATTTGTTAGCTGGCATAACATCCTTTAGGGTCCACTGGCAGGAGCTTCAATTTGAGATACGTACGTGTACTGACTATACAGAAAAGGTCACTTTTCCTAATTTGTGCAGTGTTGAGGTCTGTCTGCAGTGCTTGTCTAAGATTCTAGTCCTTACTCCTTTCTGTGATAGTTTCATTCAATTCAATCAAAAATCTGAATGCAATTCTGTGATGAATCTGGCAAAGCAAATGTATACCTGAAAGCTGCTTTGCTTTGCCAGATAAATCTCTTAGTCTATTAGGAGATATAATCACTGCATACAAACTTGTTCCCTCTTATGAGCTATATTATAGACACTGAATGACTTAGCCCCTTCTGGTTGCAAATGGGCTTGTGCCCATTGCCTCTTGTCCCATCACTGGGCAGAACTGGAAAAAAAAAAAAAGCCTGGATCCACTGTCTTTAAACTCTCCCTTCAGGTGTTTGCACACATTGATGAGATCCCAATGCTGAGTCTTCTCTTCTCTAGGCTGAGTAGTCGCAACTCTCTCAGCCTTTCTTTTTACGAAGGATGCTCCAATCCCTTCATCATCTTTGTGACTGTTTGTTTGATTCCCTTCAGTATGTCCATGTCAGTTTTATACAGGGTAGGGGGGTGGGGGGGGCAGAACTGGATGCAGTCCTCCAGCTGCGTGTCACCAGTGCTGAGTAGAGAGGAAGGATCACCTCCACCTGCTTGACAATACTTTGCCTAAGGCAGCCCAGGATACCATTAGCCTTCTTTGCAACATGGGCACACTGCTGGCTCAACTTGGTGTCCACCAGGACACCTAGGTCTTCTTCTGCCAAGCTGCTTTCCAGGTGGGCAGCCCCCAGTACTTACTGCTGCCCAGTGTTATTCCTCACCATGTACAGGACTTGGCATTTATCCCTGTTGAACTTCATGAGGTTCCTATTAGCCCATTTCTCCAGACTGTCAAGGTCCAGCTGGATGGCAGCACAACCCTCTGACATATTAGCCACTCCTCCTAGTCTTGTGTCATCTACAAACCTGCTGAGGGCGTACTCTGCCCCATCATCCAGTTCATAAATGAAGATGTTAAACAGGATTAGACACAATGTTGATCCCTGGGGTACACTGCTAGTTGCTGGACTCCAACTAGACTTTGCATCATTTAACATCACTCTCTGAGCCTGGCCATTCAGCCAGTTTTCAATCCACCTCACAATCTGCTCATCCAACCCATTCTTCATCCGCTTCTCCATGAGGATCTTATGGAAGACAGTGTCAAAGGACTTGCTGAAGTCTTGGTAGGCAATATACACCGCTCTCCCTTCTGTACCAAGGCAATCATTTCATTGTGGAATGCTATCAAGACTTCTGCAGACCCTAAAACTGAATGGAAGCTTTCTTTGTCTACTGTTACTGTTCTGGCACATTTCAGAATCTTTAGAGTAACTGAAAAAGTAAAAAATAACTATACATAATTGAAGAAAACATATAAAATGCTGGACCATTTTTAAACAGGAAAGATTTGTAAATATTTTAAGCACTGAGTTAGTAAAAAATCTGACCAGCATAACAAATCTAGTTGTTTGTGGATTCATAAATAATTACAGTACTTTTTGCATTGAATAGATTTCCACCAGGAAATTAATTGAATCAATATTTACAGTGAAAGAATGTATGTTACAACTTCTGGAATTATTGTAGTGCTATAGTAGAAACACTAAAGGTGCATTGATTTGAATCCCTTACTGGTAATACCTTAAACTACAAATCTACATCCTGATCTAAGAATAATGTCAAGTCAATTGAATTCTATGGCAGTATAAAATAATTCATGTCTGAAAACTTTTTTTAGTAACTAAAAATAATTGTAATATTTGACAGAAGTGTCATTCTGTACAGTAGGCTCGAGTCTGTATTGACTTTGTTGGGGAGCAGCAAGGCCTGGCTCCCTGGGGATGGGGACGGGCTTAGGCCAGGCTGGGATGTGGGCCAGGCCAGGGCAGGGCTGTGGGGAGTGGAGGATGTGCTGCAGTGTCCCTGGTGTAGGGACTGATGGCCCCAGGGGCAGACATGTGGTCCAAGGTGGGGGCTGTCCCCAGGGAAGGCTGGCCAGGGGCAATAAGGCCTGGCAGTACCTCATGGCCCGCTTGTGATGCAAGCGATCCTTCATCACTAATAAAGTTCCATTTTATTGCAGCATTGCTCATGGGAGTAAGTTGTAAGGGCTAACTGGATAGGCACTAGACTTTGAAAGGAATAATCAAAGAATTTTAGTTCCTCAGAGTTACAGTCTTTAACATGCAACGCAGATACTTCTGCACCAGACACAGGGAAGTACCACCTAAAAGAGGGGCAGCAGCAGACGTGCAGCATACTGCACAGACACATGGGATGGACAAAGCTATACTGGCAAGAACTGTGAACATCAAGCAAATTCTTATGACATTTTAAGAACCAGAAGGAGTTTTTAAGGTTTTATCCCTAAAAGTTTATTTTCAAAAAATACCTTTTGTCTGGAAGTTTTTAAGCATCTTCACCACATACACACATTGGACATTATGTCTGCATTAACTTACAGTTAAAATATAATGTTGGAGGTTAATGTAGTAAATTCAAGTAGGAATGCCAGAAGATAGACTGCTTATGCAACCTCTTTGCTTCTGCTTGCACCCGTGTTATGAGATAGCCTTTACAGGAAATTAAACCATTTACCTCATATATGTCTGTTTTGTTCACTGTATGGGTGAGGAATCCAGATTACTGAAAGTCATCTTCAAATTGGGAAGGAAATTCAGTTAGAAACATACTCATTCTATCCCGGTTACAGGAACGCATTTCATTAATAAGCCAAACAGTGCAGCAGTTGCATATAATGGGCAGGACTGAGTACAAATGTCAGTAGGTTCCTTCTAAATCTTTAGCAATTACCTTGGTTTGAACATCTATTCAGAAACTTTGGAAAATATCAGTTCCCCTTACTGCCCTTCTCCCAACTGCAGTGGGCAGAGACCTCCAGGGTCAGCATGACCAGTCCTCTGTACAGACAGCAACACATCATCTTCCACTTCTGTGGTGGTTTTACCCTGCTGGGTATAGGAGCTCCACCACAACCACTCTCTCATTCACCCTCCTCAAAGGAAAGCGAGGGGTAAATGGAATATGATGGAAAGGACTCAAGGGTTGAGATAAGGACAGGGAATTCACTCACCAATTACTGTCACAGGCAAAACAGACTCAGCATAGGGAGATCAACATAATTTACTGCCTATTGCTAACAGACTAGAGCAGTGAGAAATTAAAAGCAAATTAAAAACACCTTCATTCCCATCTGCCTTCTTCTACCTCCTCCTCCTGAGCGGTGCAGGGGAACAAGGAATGGGGGCTGCGGTCAGTCCCTGAGGCTTCATCTCCACCGCTCCTTCACGGTCAGTCTCTGCCCCTGCTCCCCGTGGGGTCCCTCCCATGGGATGCCTTCCTTCCCGAACTGAGCCTGCGGGGGCTGCCCACAGGCAGCAGCTCTTCAAGAACTGCTCCCACACGGCTCTGTACCACGGGGTCCATCCCCCAGGAGCAAACTGCTCCAGCACGGGTCCCCCACGGGTGGCAGCTCCCCCCAGACCCCCTGCTCCTGTGTGGGGTCCTCTCCACGGGCTGCAGCTCCGGCCCAGGGCCTGCTCCTGCGGGGGCTCTCCATGGGCCGCAGCCTCCTCCAGGCCACATCCACCTGCTCCACCGGGGGCTCCTCCATGGGCTGCAGCGTGGAGATCTGCTCCATGTGGGACCCATGGGCTGCAGGGGGACAGCCTGCTCCACCAGGGGCCTCTCCACAGGCTGCAGGGAACTTCTGCTCCATGCCTGGAGCACTAATTGGCTTGGCTCTGGCCAGTGGTGGTTCCCTTTTGGGGCATGCTGGAGCTGGCTCTTATCTAACATTGGGCAACTTCTGAATTCTTCTCACAGGGGTCACCCCAGCAGCCCCCCTGCTATCAAGCCCTTGACACGTAAACTCAGTAAAACTTCAGAAATGATCTGTCTTTAAATTGCAGAGGTACTTTATTGTTATTTCTTTCAGAGATCTGGTGGATGGAATCCATTGCAGCCATGTCTTTGCAGTTAAATATTATGTTCCTTTAAGTAATGACTGGAAAACTGTAGCCTGAAATGAGGGGATGCTTCCACCTTCCTAGGATACCTACTCCTTGTGTACAGGGAGATGCTCTTGGATGGGAGAGGCAAGAGCTGGGAGACTGCAGTGAGGAACAGGAAGATGTCAGCCAGCCCCAGAAGGGAGTAAAAAGCTTCCCTGACTTTTTTGCAACTCAGAATATCATTGAGCTAGCTGGAAGCAAGGACCTTCTCCATTAGGCTCTTTGTGTTTCAGTATTTCAAAAGTAAATTATTCTAGCTTATGGCTTTTTGAGTTTAAAAAATTTTCAGACTTACCTGGGGAGCTCCCAATACAAGAACAACTAGGCAGATATTTCTCAGAGCTCCAGCTACTTGGGTTCTTGTCACACATGGCTGCCCCATGGCTGCTTCTGATTCCTCTAGAGATTAGAAGCCACCTTCTAAATTCTAACCTACATTTATTCAAGGAAATTTTGTATCCATTTGTTCCTGTATCAGCACTGCCTTTTAGCTTAAATAGCTCTTTTCCTCTCTAGTGTTTGCCTCTTTCATGTATTTATAAAGAGAAATTATATCCACTCTTAGCTTTCATTTTGCAAGGATGAACAAGCCCAGCTTTTAACATTCCCTTTCATAAAATAAGCTATCAATTTCCCTTATCATTTTAATAGCTGTCTTTACATTCTTCCCATTGAGGTTCGTCTTCTGCCATTGCCAGAATTCTGTGGAGTGTTCTCAGAGAAGGTCTTACCAGTGATCTGTATTAATTATAGATTGCCAGATGCTGCATTCTAGATGACATTTCTCATATCATGGTCCATGATTGAGTTGTTTTGTGATGGACTGCTAAATTTTTCTCTGCACTGCCTTACCTTTCCTGCAATGTATGTCTTGTACAGGAAACAGGAGTTTGAAATGTACCCTGGGGTCAGTGTGGTGACGGCTGAGTCTTTTATTAGACTGTATCCTAAGACATCCTTTCCATCAGTCCTAAGTGACTTAGTCTCTTATACTCAGTCTTTCACACCCAAATGCAGGTGTTAAAAAACAAGCAATATGTCATTTTTTGATCTGTACGTTTTGTTGAATGTGTAACAAACTTGTAAGCACATTTTTGTTTGAGAAGCATGGGTGTAATGGGAAAAAAAATACAGTTTTGTCAAAAAGTGTGGCGTTCCCATTCTCCAAATTGGAGATGCTTGTACCTGACCTAGTCATTCAGGCTTACTCTGTTGACAATGGAGAAGAATCATTCCCATTCCTTACTCCTGTTCCTTATCCTAAATATTTGTCATCCTGGATGAAGTTCCATCAAATCCCCATTTCTCTATATTTTTCTCTGGATTCTACTATACACCAGGGTGAGACTGTTCTCTTTAGGGCAGTTCCTCAGAACGGAAGGACAGGAGGGAGGTCTCATGGCCAGAATAAATCCTAACAAATTTGACAGGGGAAGGTTGACATTGCTTATTTCATGGGCTATCACTACCAGGCATAAAAGATGAGGCCTTGGTCAACCAATGATGCCACCCTGTTTGCCATGGATGCCGGCTGCAAGCTCCTTCCACAGCTTTAAGAAACCTCTTTTCCATATTTAGTACTTCTGCCAGCAAGGGTCCATAGAGAGCCCTGTGCTTTTAACAGCTTCAGGAATTAACTTCTATAAACAGGCTTTTAGATAGAAATCAAATTTCCCAGCCAGCTGTAACTAATAATAACATACTGTATCAGAAAGTTTTGCCTGGTCCTTTCATATACACATTTTGTATTTTTTGCTATGTCTGTCTTGCTTAAAACTGTTATTTTATATACTGCCAAAATGTAAAATTTATGTTTTTAAGAGACGAACGAAGCAGCAGAGGTATACTGATTTTGTAGCCATTTAAGGCATTTGCCTTCACAGAAAGCTACAGCATTAAACATTAATTTAAACTCTCACCTGCCCTCTGCTACATGAAAAACTGTGCTCAGAAAGCAGGCTTAATAAATCAATACAGTTTGATTAATTAAATTCTTTTTTTTTTTTCTCCTTAGGAATGTAGTGAATGCAATTTTATCCCCTTCTGGAGTCACAGATCTGTATAAATAAGTCCTAATATTTCCAGGGGAATAAAATAAGTTATTCCTCGACTACTTTCCATTTTACAATAACATGCCATACCTTCCATACACAAGCACAGACACACCATTTTTTTCACATTTGAAGCCTTTCATTCAGCAGGGTGGTTTTCTTTCTTTTTTCTTTCTTTTATTTTTTTTTTTCCCCACTCCTCAGATTTTAAGAAAAATGTCTTTCGATTTCATCAATTTTGGGCTTTTCTGAAAAAGTCTAATCAAGAACAAGACTGCTTTCAAATGTTACCTTAATAATGTATGAGTCAACAGAAGTGCTCATTGAGGACTTAGAAACTGAAAATTGTCAGAGGCTTTTTGACTGTTGTACTTATTGTACTAGAAATTAAATTTATATTGGCTTTGTAAATATACTGTTCTGTTTGGTTTCTCACCTTTGTATACATTACATCTGTTTCCATTATTGCAGGCTCTTGTCCTCCTGATATTATTACATGCTTTGTAAAATTATATCTCGTGATGCAAGAAGTTCCTACAGCTTCCACTACTGGCAATAGACATTTTGCCAAAATATTCCAGTTCTCATTTCTGAAACAGAAAGTGTCTGGCTGTAGCTGAGTTCAGTCCTAGAAGGAAAACATGTCAAGAAAGAACAAAGGAAATCTTCCAGGGTTACTAAATCTTTGGAGTCAGAGAGCCCTTGTATCACATTTTCCCCATGTCTGGGGCAGCACTCATTCTCCCAGAGATAGGGGAAGTTTTACACAGTTTACAGTCCTTTCCTCTGCGATGTGCAGAAAGGAATGTCAGAGATGGGAGGGAGAGAGATGGAAAAGAACCAGCTCTAACATCTCATTCTCTCTCTCTTTTTATCCCATTGAAGGTAGTTTATGCATTAGACAAGTTCAGGTATCATAAGTGTGGCTGATGAAAAGCAACATTAACTAAAGAAAGGTATGTATTAATTCACTTTTCTGTAAGTTGGCTCAAAACGTTAAGTTAGCATTTCTTAGTGGCAGACAGTTTAATTGCCAGGGAGTTTCCTGCAACAAATCAGTCATTCTCAATTTGAGCTAGTCAGCCACAAAGCTAGAAGTTAATACTGTCACAGGTTGCTTTCCATAATCCACTAATAACGAGTGCTGCTATTCAACACGCTGCAGTTTTGCAAAGTGTTTTGTTTAACAATAATGGGATTGTGCTGCAGAGTGGCAGGACCATACTAAGAATCTAGCAGTATGTGCACCCCTGCAGAGTAAGAACCTAGCAATACGGGGATGGGCTGTACCCTCCAACAATACCTCTATTAGCTTCCATGGTTTTGAAGGAAAGGCAAGATTTCTACTGTATTTGAGGGAGGAT
Organism: Cygnus olor; assembly: GCF_009769625.2. Lineage (NCBI taxonomy): Eukaryota > Metazoa > Chordata > Aves > Anseriformes > Anatidae > Cygnus > Cygnus olor. The sequence continues at coordinate 182,783,265 of NC_049169.1, forward strand.
GGTGCCAATCTCCCATATTCTGCTCCCCTTATTCAAGATCAGTGGAACTTTATTAATCAGTTAGTAGATGGAGGTACTAATTAGAAGAATGAAAGGTAGTATTTGGGGGGTTGAGGGGAGACAGAAGCAAGAATGTCAAGAGTTCATGAGATACCAGTATCCTATTTCAAGATATGCAAGTGTTTTCCCTTCCTACTTTTTCCTAAATCAGCTCATTTTACTAAGCCCATGTGCCACAAGCAGTCAAAAACATTGATGTGAGCTTCTCTCCCTGGAAGAAGGCAGTTTTGTCCACCTTCCAAGTGAAGCCTCTCAGAGGTTGAGAAGAGCTTAGAGCTTTCATAGAGCCTCGATTAACAAAATAAAATCCCGTGTCATTTAACAGAATAAAGACTATTCTTTAGCTGAACTAATTCTCCTACCAACATAATTCTGATAGTCTCTTACTGCAATACAGCTTATCTTAAAATGCCTGAAACAGTTTCTCATCCTCTGTTTATTGTGTTTCTCACCGCTCTGCATGAGAGCTGGCTGCAGTGATTATCAGCTGCTGTAGTTTGCAAGGAAATAATAGTGTACGGTACATTTGTAGGAAAATAGTATTAAAGTAGAGAGAGAGAGAGCAAAAACGAGAAGATAACCAGACCAAAAGCTAAAAACAAAGAACCAAAAGAAAACTACAGGAGAAATGAGGCACAAAAGTGTTTTATGGCATGCTGAAAGTCATTCAGAAGATCTAAAGCAGATTCAAGAACTAAAGAGAGGTTCACCTAAGCATTTGTGCTCTAGCCAAAAGACACTACTATTCCTTTCTCTCCTTGTCAACCACCTGCAGCAGTCTTGGTCTATACCATAAAAATGACTGATCCAAAGCTTACCTGGCTCAACAGGAAGTGTCTATTCTTGGACTTCTATGAGCAGTAAACAAACTTAGCTGAACACTTGAATATATATATATATACATATATAAATATTTGAAGAAAAATAAAATACACTCCAGTACAGATGGGAAAAGAATGAAGTTTCTAGAAGAATATGCATCTTCCAGACCTCTGGTGTAGCTGAGCAGTAGATATTCAATGACCTGAAACAAAAGGATTCTCAAGAAAGCAAGCAATAAGCCATCCTGGAATGGGATGGAAAGCTCCCTTTGAGGTAAGCTGTTTGCCAGATGCTTTACAGAAAGCTCTTCTACCTCAAACTACTTTCCTACTTCAAATAGCTGCCTTTCCACACTGAATTTTTTGAGTAGACAAACTTAGTTCTACTGAAGCAATGTGGAGAAAATGAAAATCACCAAGCATTAAAGGAAAAGGACAAAGCTAATTTTATGATTGAGTTGTCCAGACTGATATATTATGTTTCTATGTTTCCAGCATGCCAGATTTTTAAATTCTTTTTTGGATGAACCTGTTTTTGTCACAGAGGAGACTTTTTCAGATATATACATTAACATTTCAGCACTTCCTCACACTCCCAATTAGCTCTGGGACTGGGAAGAGGGAAACAAACAAACAAACAAAACAGTCAAGGCATTGGTTAGACAGAGAATAGAGAATTAAGAAAGCAAAACAGGCAGAAGCGTTGTTCAGCAATTCAGGACAAGCCAGCAACATAGAGTACCTTAACTGTGCTAAATTAAATGAAGAGATATAAAAGCCATGGAAAGGACACAGGAAAAGGAGAAGGGAAAAATCAAATTTGAAGAGCTGAGATGGAACAAGTCTTAAGGTAATGATAGACAATCTGAATTGGTTTTGAACAAAGGAAGAATGCAAAGATGAATGGGCAGAGAATTCTGAAAAAGAAAAAAAATGAAGTGTGAAAATGGCAGCATTAACTAAAGTGAAAAAGCACCTTAGTGAAGAAAGATGAACACCTTTAAATGTCTGATGCAAGAAATTAATTGAATTGACAGAGCTATTTATAAGATTCCAAATTAATTTATTGCCTGAATACCTCTGACAAGGAGTTTAATTAAAGCAGAATCTACATTTTTTTCAGCTTTTTAAGCTGCATAAGTTTATGTCCAATAATAATGTGTGGTAGCTAGGAAGCTCTTAAAACCAGCAGAGAGGCGAAGCATCATCTCCCACATCTGTGCAGTTCATTAGATGCATTAAGGAATCATTTGTTTTCTATAAAAGCTTCCGATCTTACCTGTCCTATTAGTCCACTTAGCCAAAATTTATTGCCTAGGCTTCTCTATATACTGTGGAAATAGGCACCTACAAACAGTCATTTGTCTCAATTGCTGTTCTCAGTATCCACTGGGGAAAAGAGGAAGACAAAGCAAGCTTAATTTTCAGAAGTTAAAACTGAGTTTGGGAAAAAAAAATCTAAATATAAATGTAGTAAAACACTAGAATAAATCTAAAACATCTTCATTCCTGGTACTTTCAAGGAAGAACAACATGCTTGTAGATGCACCTTCCAGTACAGTTAGACCTATTCCTGCCTTATTTTTGTACTTAATCATACTGCAGGATGAATAGTTAAACTTGATCAATTGTATTCAACCTTCTGCAATTTTTAGATGCCTGCTTTCCAGAAAAATTGTAGATGACTTTGGAAAACCCACACATGTTGATTGCATGTAATTCATGTAAGCCTGTTAACAGCGAAAATACTTGAAGAATCATTGTATTAAAAAGTCACAATTCTTTGTACTTACAGTCTTCTGCATTAAATAGAATAAAATAGTACTGATGCTGGTTTTGGAAAACCAAAATAAAGTAGAATTAGTGCATTTCAGTTGCAGATATTCCCCATCTGGCTTAAAATAACATTTCATTCTTTAATAGTAAAAGTTCACATGAACTAAGTAGATGATCATACATATTGTTGATACCATAACTGCTTATTTGCCAGCTCACAGTTCCTTCTTTTTTTGGACAGAATTGATGTTCCAATCACCATCATTGGATAATGGAAGTAATTATTTGTCTTTATTTAGCTTTTAGACTGGAATACAATGCAGAAGATTTAGAATGCCTTGATTTTCCTCACTCATAACAGGGAAGGATTACTAAAACTAATAGTTAAGCACTAGTAAGCAGGCATATATTTTGCATTTAAAATCATGCAGTGTCAACGCATCTTCAGAAAAAGGCTGTCGAGGGTTATGAATTCATTAAAGTCATTTCCACTAACTAGACAAACCCAGAGGCTTCTTGACAAACACCTTGATTTTGTGATGAACACTGGAAGCTGTTACAGCCTCTCTGTATCATTCTAATTTGGGGTCATTAAGTACTGCAAACACATCACAGCAGCTTAATAAAGCTTTTTCAAGGTGATCTCACAGTTCAAATTCAAAATAAAATTTGCATTTAAGGCACAATATAAAACAATGAATGCATATTTTGCTTTGATAGCTGCCACATTCAGTATAAAGTGGTAGAATCACATTTTCTTCTCATTTTATTTCAGAAATCTAAAAATAACTGATAACTTTAACTATGTTCAGACTAAGGTCCAAAACACTTTGCATATTTGCTATACTTCCTTAATTTTGAGGGCTTCACAGTGTAAATTGCATTATTTCAATCATTTAGAAATGAAGCTGTCTAAACTACTTCAATGGCAAATGACATGATGCCATTTGGCATCACATCAGTGAGGTATCCACAGGAGGTATCCACATTATCTGGTATCAACCAGACAGATTATGCTGAATGGTTAGAACTGAAAGAAATAAAGGTGTTTTTTTTAAAGATGCCTGGAGACCAAAACTGGAGAGATGCCAGTTTGTTTTTGGAAGTGTTTGGAAGCAGAGCAATAGAATAAATAACCACACGGCAGTGGTCACCACTCAAAGTTTGGAGAGAACTGCAACAAAGAAATGTGATGTCCAGCATCATCAATCATTGCAACATCCAAGTGCTCTCATTTTTAAGATCCTCTTGAGGGTTTTTGTTGCTGTTGTTGTTGTTTTATTTATTTATTTATTTTAAACGCATAAACAGTTTCTATGGATGAATTTTTTTCTGGCATTATTAAGTTCCCCTGGCATTTCAGTAGTACAGAAGAAATTTAAAAGTCACAGGGTAATTCACAAAAGCACATGGCTCAAATTGCTTCCCTCTGTCATCATTTGCAGATGTTAGCCCATAAACCTTCAGGAATCCCTGACTCCCAATGCTGAAAACAAACAGATGATCTCCATCCTAATTTTCTATGGGCACCAGGTTACAAATAAAAATGAAAAGGTTAAACTTCAGACCATTCAGGCCCATCATTCCTGGGCCTGAGGCTGCATGGCACCGACTGTCCTATAAACACTCTCTCTCTTTTGGAGACACCTGGAGTCATCCAAACCAGAGCCAAGACGTGAGAATAATCAGTACCTGAGCTCACTCTGGCCCAGTCTTACTTTGTGCTACAGATATAGTAATTGAGAACAGTATTTAGTCAAGAAGTGAGAATTAAATGAATCTGACATAAATAATTGGACCATTTTTATTTTATTGTCACCCATAATGGATATCACTGACTACTGTACAGTTGGCAAGACATGCTGTGCACTTGTTCACGTACTAATAATCTGCTCTGCATGGGTGGTTATTGACATTGAGTGCTTGTACGATCTTTCACTATTCGTGCCAGGGGTAGAGACTCCTAGCTGCTATTATTGTTAGCAAGTATTATTTGTATCCTACTCAAGAGCCCATACAAATGGAATAGAACCCTGTCACAAGTTAATGGGTCTCTACTGCTAAATCACAACTGCTAACTGGAAATGTCACTGTAAAACTGAATTGAAAGATGCTAATTTTTCAAGCAACATGGATCCTCTGACAGCATTTTATTACAGTAATGCTGTTTACATTCCCTCTCTTGCCCAAGTGAGAAAAATGTGATTTAGAAAGTTACTGCAATAAATGTTAGCTGATCAGCTACATCCAAAATTGTCTTTTTGTTCTCAACTTAGACATTAAAAATGTAATTTACAAAATATCTAATATTAGTATCATCAATGAATACATATGAATGTATATTTCACCTGTCAGTCTCCAAATTACTTAAGCAACTGCCACAGCTTCTACACAACAGTTGGGGACAGTATGATTTTGGCTACTCCCTCTGGTCAAACTTTGGTCGTCACTCCAGCAGGTCAAGGACTATAATCCTTTACAGGTACGCTGAGAAATATACAGGTGTGGAGAGGGTAAAAAGAGTTCAAGTAGAAAGAGCTATGGCTGTGCCATGCCTCCATTGCCTGGGCAGGTATCTAAGGTAAAGTAAGATGTAGCTCTATTTCTACTAAGAAAAAGCTGGGAGAGGGGGAGTAAGGAAAGAACTGGCCAGGGACTTGCTTAGGTTGGAAAGGACCTCTGGAGTTTATCTGCCCCAAGCCCTGCTCAGAGCTGGGCCAGCCTCAGAGTTACATCAGTTGCTCAGGGCCTTGTACAATTGTGTTCTGAGTGTCAGCAAAGAGAGACTCCAGTCTCTCTTCACAACTAGTTCCAGTGTCCAAGGATTCTCACCGTGAATACTTTGTCTCATATTATTTCTTAGAAATTCCCATGCTGCAGTGTGTCCAGTTTTCATTGTCCACCTCCAACGCAATTGTCTTCATCTTCTCTATAACCTGCCCTGGATGGTGGTTTCTAGATGTCTGAAAATGGCACTTAGATTACCTGTTACCTTTCTCTGCTTCAGACTGAATAAAAGCAGCTCTGTCACTCTCTTCTCCAACATTATTGTGCTGCAGTTCCCAAACTATCCTGGTAGTCCTGAAGTGGACTTACTCATTTATCAGTGCTCTTCTGTATTGTGTAAGGCCCTCAAACTCTGCTGACCACAGAGAAATCACTCTACTGCTGCCAATTTGGAGTCACGGCATTCCCCCTCACCTGGGAGTTTGGCTACCTGGGCTCACCTGCTGTATTAAGATGGTGACTAAGTTTTCTCCTTATCCTGAAGACCAACCCCTCTCTCTTTTTCTCAGAATGCTGAAAGCAGTAGACTACACATTATCCAGACTTGATGGCACTCTGTGCTTATACACAGTGTGAGAAACTGTGAAGAAAGTTGTGTACCATCAGATAGAAAATGAGCAAATACATGCACATATTAGTATTTAGAGGTCTCTCTGGTTTTGTGCTAAAATGCCAGTGTTGTTCTCCCTGTACTCAGGACTTCTTCCTTGTTTATATATAAAAACTATGTCAATTTTGAAGCATGAATCTGGTCTCATATATAAAACAGTCTAGTCAGTACCAGTTCCTTCCACTGCAATATAGGTCCCTTTCATTTCAGCAGCATTTTTTCTGCGATACGATTCTAGGTCAAGCATTTAGAGCAGCAGGCCACATTTCTTAGATTATTTTTATTTCAATGCTCTCTTAAGAATTATTAATTAAAGAGTTACTATCTTGCTAGCGGGCAACATCCAAAGGTTTCTCAGTAGACTCCACCACGATGTATGTGACCCAGACAGAACCATGTGACAGTAACACAGATCTGAAGAGTCAGGTAAAAGCAGTGGATTTGCAGCTAGAAATTAACACAAATTTGTGACAGAGCCTTGAAACAGGGCTTTTGCCTAGACCTACACAACCAACTTTTAAAGAAATAGGAAACTAAATTAGCAGTGGACAAATCTGAGCAGCTACACAAACTGTTTAAACTACTCTTGAACAGCAACCTGCTGACAGCTACTGGCTTACCTTGCAGTAGTTAGCACTGAAAGCTTGCAGAATTCTATTTACCCTCAAGATGGACAGTGAACAACTTCATTGCTTTTTTCAGTGGCTTGCAATTGTTTTAGAAATTATTTTGTGCCAGGATATACAACCAAGACTACAGTATCAGCAGATAGGATAATCATCTAATGACTACAATTTCGATCTTATTTTGGTAAGTGAGCAGGAAATGCATACTGCACTTCCTTAACTGCAAATGTCTCTTTTGCAGACAAATAGGGGCAAACTATTGGGGAAAAATACCAACAACTCGGTACACAAATAATTCAAAGTAGCTAACACTCACTGTCTTCTTGACTCCTGCAATTACACCTGGAGTCCTACATAAAAAATACCCAGGAAATATACCTAAATCTTTTAGAGCAGCACTCAAGAACCAACACAATGGCTGCAATCAAGAGATTGTTGTCTACCAGCTGTTTCAGGAAAATGACTTGGTCAGCACGGTGCCTATGAAAATCCTAAAAAACAGATTAAATTGCTTTTACCTGGGTGAGAAGTCCCTGCATATAAGCAGTCTTTCCAATCCTGGAAGAGTGAGATTAGGCTAGGCCCTTAAGACCAGACTAGACTGTAGCTCTGCCTTGAACAGAAGGCAGGACAATTTTGTTCCCCAAAGAGAATCATCTGTGTATAAAATTAGTCCTCTGTTTTGTAATTTCTCTTTATTTAAAGGAGGGAGCCATTGATTCATCAGCCACATTACCGTTACCATTGATTCATCAGCCACAACCTACCACTCCATGCTCTCTGTCAGCTCACCAATTCTGGCCAGCTAGTAAAGGTATCGAGGTCCTGGTTCCTCAGAGGAGGAACTGGAGAGCTGCATATATCAGCTACTTGCACACGCATACACATTTAAGCATGAAGATATGCTGCATAAACCCAGTTTGGTTCAGAAGAAGCATTTACATTTCTATGCTCTACGGAAGCCACAGTGATGATGTTGTCCCGCAGTAAAAACTAACACTTTGTAAAGCAAAACTGGCATGCAGCCTAAATTATTATGAGCTATTTTGGAGAAAGCATATGAAAATCAGTTCAAAGTAATGCCTGATGCTTAAAAGGCATGAGGAGCATTAATCAGTATTAATATCAAACTATCCCTGATCATCCATAGCAAAAATGTTCATTAAATGTAGAAGATATACTTCATATATATACATCCCTTGTAAATAACCCAACAGCTCTTTAGTTGAATTTCTAAGAGGGCTGTGACAGTGCACCAAATAGCTCACATGAACTAAAACCTTGTGGCTTTATGAGAAGATAGCATACCATGTGAGCCTGGAATTGCAAAAAGACCATGTACCACAGAAAGACAAAGCACGTCCAATTTTTGTTAAACTTTTCATCAGACAACAATGAATCTTTATGAATGAATCTTCTGAAGATAAAGATGCTGTGGTTTGCAGCTGGCACTTCATCTTTGATGCAAGTTACATTTTCTTTTTCCATAGGGAAAAGTCTTGAACCTTCCCATTCCCACCACAGGAAGATTACTTTGAAGATCCACAAATTTAACTTAATTATAGGACAAACTTGATCAATTGTTCAAAATTAAGAGAGTGATTTTTCTCCAGCAAAATGATCAAAAGCCTTTACGGTTGGTATAGTTCTTACAGACAACACCTGGTATTTCTCATCAGTGAAAGACACTGACAGTTCCCACTCACAGCCTCAGGACTTTTCTTCATAGCAATAAGCAGGAACACCTGCACCTGGCCTTTGCATTAGTGGCTATTTCATGCATTCCAAACCTTTTAAAATCAGCTTTCCAGGAACATTTAACCCCCTCGTGGAGATAAAGGAGACCAATTCTATACTCTGAAAAAAAAATGAAGTAATAGAATGGTTGGTTTTCTTCTTCAGAACAGGTTTTTTTTATTTGTAGATGTAACTAATTTTAACCTGACAAACCTTTCCGTAAAGAACAACAAGCCTTCCCTGACACTCCCACCAAGGCTGCTAAGCCTGCTGTAAAAACAAAAAAAGATGCATTTGACTAATTAGATCACATAAAAAGCACGTTTGTTTTCATGCAAACAAGTGCTTATAATTTTAGTTTTGAACAAGTCCCTGGGAGCTTTGTGTCACGTGCTAAACATCCAGATCAAACAACAGCGAGTGGGTAGCACAATGCTACAACATGTAATATTGAAGGGAGGGGGAAGCGCATGTTGGGGATGTATTCACAAAGGTTAACATTAGCCCCTGCAGGCTAACATCTCAAGGCTTTCTACAGAGTCAGTAAAGAGAGAAAGGCTCCTCCAGAGGGCAATTCAGAACTGAAGATTCATTTAGCTACTCTGAATCTCTCTCTGGAGGAATTTCATTTTCCATTAAATTCAGAAACAGCCTGCAGAGATTAGCCTCAAAAAGATCATGCTAGCCTTTGTGAATACTCCCCTGTATCTACCTTCCATCAGCAGGAACAGTGACTGAAATTCACCAGTGAGAGGTATAGTTAGGTGTACTGTATTTAAATATGAACAAAATGTATCACACATGAACTGAATTTTACTCAGCTGGAGCTTGGTGCTCCTGCCTGTATTGCTGAAATGCTGTCTCCACAGTGTTAGTAGGAAAACTGAAGGATTTAGTTTTTTTCACTGCCCCATTAAAGTGTTCTGTTTGATGACTACCTGCATGCTGCCATACAAAGGACTGCTGTGCCCCCAGTATCTTTGGAATCCACTAACTGCTATTCTGCAGTCATACCAGCAGCTCCTCCTCTCGCTCTGACTGCACAGCGTGCCACTGGAGCAGCAACGGGAAGTGGGTCTTCACTATCAACCTAAAGATGAATTTAAAAAAATAAAAATCTAAATTCTTGGTATCTGCTACCCACAATTTTTACGGTCATTATTTAGCAGCAATGAGAGTGGAAAATGGTCTTCTAATCTTAAACATGGAAAAAAGTTGGATTTTGTGGCTTGGTGTTGTGGTTTAGCCTGGCAGGCAGCTAACCCTAAATCCAAAACACAACACCACATCAGCCTCTTCAAGGAAAATTTTCTCTACCCAAGCCAAAACCATGACAATTGGAAATAAAAGGAGGAAATTCACAGTACTGACAGAACTGTTGTGAGGGCCATTTCCTTGGGGGTGTTCAAGGAAAGGTTGGATATGGTGTTTAGTGACACGGTTTAGTGGGTGATACTGGTGGTAGTGTGATGGCTGGACCAGATGATCTTGGAGGTCTTTTCCAACCTTAATGACTCTGTGATTCTTATCTCTTCTAGTTTTTCTATACTAAATTAGATCATTGTGTCTCCCTCTCCGAAAAATACCCGTGATTTCATAAAGTTCTGTCAAATTTGAGAAAATCAAGTCTTCTAGAATATTTTATAAACCACAAGAACGACAGCTCTCTGGAAGTTTTGGTGAGACTTTCCACATAAATGCTCAAGGATTCTGCCAAACATTTTCACAGAATATGTTTGAAACATAAACCAGCCATACTTTTACAAATGTAAAATAGAGGAAAAAATACCCTTTAAATTGCCTTCATGCCTCCAGCAAAGAAATGACAAAGTAAAACAGAGACAAATGACAGAAGTCTCTCATTTAACATCAGTCAAGTTACAATCAGAGCCCAAGACTATACTCCAGGCAGAGCTGATTTCCGAAGTACATCTTAAAGTAAGGTTTGACCAAACAGTGCAAGTCTGGGAGTACGGCATTCTTTTCAAAATCTTCTGAAGATTCCCTAGGCCTACAAAGTCTGGTTCGAAACTTTTATTTTGCTATACAACGTGTCAATTATGACTTGGATACAACAAAATGAACTTGCAAACATCAAATCAACTTGCAAATGCCTACCAAGTACACTCTACTGCTAATACCAAGCGAATTCACCAAACTGAAAAGTTACATTCAGGTTTTAGAGACCATATTGAGACAAAGGTGTCATGAACACAGAAAGTACTACAAAGATCATTTATTGTTCCAAATGGACAGATCATTTGCATGTTATACAAACTGCTTGCAACACACTATGGCAAACAAATACTTTATGCTATCCATGCTATTACCTAAGTAACAGCATAACAAATGCTAGGCGTCATCTGAGATATTCTTACCTAGCCTTCCTTTACAAGAGGATGAACGCATCTTAGCTTCAAATTGCATTTGAAAAAGTCATGATGGCTTTTTGAAAACTGTATCGCACCTTGAGACAGGAAAGAAAGCTTTGATTTTTGTTACATTCTAGTGTAAGGTGTTTTTCAGGTATTCGCTCAACAGACTGGCAGAGAAAAATTACAAGCTATTAACTTAGCTCATTCTAATTATATTGCTGCATTAGATAAATTGAAACTATGCACTCTGCCCTTAAAATCAGTGTTCTGTGGAATTCTGCATACGAGTATTTTGGCTTCAAACGAATCTCAGAGTATGCTGATTAAAATGTCAAAGGGCATCATTTTTAATTATTGTCAAAATCTAAAGAAAATGAGAAAGGAATATTTGCATTTTTTCATATTGTTGTTTATTAAAATAAAGGCAAATCCAGAAATTTACAATTCATTTTAGAGTTGAAAATGTTTATAGTCATATACCACTTTCAGAAGAGTTTTCCTCTATACACTTAATTCATACCCTCTCATAAGGGCATTTTGTACTTCTACACTATTTGAAACATAATCTGAACATCCTTCTGGAGCATAAGTATTGCACAGCAAAGTTGTATTTCAGACAATCCTCATTTAATCAAGCGCTACATTGCCCATTGTTCAACTTTCTGTAAACTCAGTAAGACACACAAAATGTAACAGGGTAAGATTTGGCCAAATAGATTAAATCACAAAGTAATATTAATAGCTCAAGAAAAGCAGCAACTTTTCTAATTAGAATCCATGACTGATAGTTTACCTCAGGCAATTTATAAACAAGAAGTTATCCAAACACAAACATTTCAATGCATTCTACAACTTCCCTTGTAATACACAGAAGCAAAACAAGACTTTTGCAAAGAACCAGTATTTACTGAAAAAGGAATGACATATTTGACCAGAACCTATACATTCACAAATTATACTGCAATCCTTCCCAGCTGATGGCACTTTATTTGAGATTATGTCTCACAAATTCTCTGAAACTGTATTTAACTTCACAAAACATCAAATGAAGTTTTAGCATTTCAATACCTGTTTTCTCTTTTATCTAAAATATTTTCAGCAATCAAATCTTACAATTACTTTGGAACATTTGGCATTTATTTATTTCAGTAATAATCCACTGAAATCTCCCGTCTATTTGAGCTAAACACTTGAACCATGGGAAAACTGTTCCAAACGTGGAATTTTAGGAAAAAAGAACAAAAAAACCCAGAAACTTTCTAGCACTCAGTAGGAACATTTTTTCTGTACCAATATCATAAAGTCCCCCTTTCATACAGTAGGTCCAACAGTATATAAAATACTTTAAATATCTAGTGATCGTGGCTAAATGTTTGCCCTTGCAGTTTCAGTAACACCATTAGAGAGGTCCATCTTTCTTTCAAGAACATAATATGGAATCAGCCCATTACATATACTAGTGAAGAAAGAATCAGTGCATGATTTCATGTATTTTAACAAGGAGACTAAACCTTATTTTTGTGTCAAAAGAGATCAAATCCTGGGAAGTCATTTTTGGTAGCTTTAAAGAAGGCCAATTCATTAGTTGCACTGTGGAGTTCCAAAATAAATAGACCTTTGCTGCACAGCAACATCACTTATTCAAAAAGTTTCCAGTAGACATTAAGAACTTCCAACTCGATCTCTGGGAATAATCCGTAGATCTGAACCATGCTTTAGAAATACATTTCCTAAACAAACAAACAAACAAAAAAAACATGTCACCAAGCAAATAAAATGCTACCTAAACAAGCATGCCCTTTTAAAGGAAAATAATATAATCAGGTCAGTGTTAAACATCTTTGTAGTAATTTCTCTCACACACCAGAAACATATATTTCTCTTTCCACAGAATTCTGTCTTATCCCTCCCACACCGCCCCTGTCCAAACAACTCGTACTTAGAAGTAAAAATACCTGACTCAAAGTCATATAATAAGACTTGCAAGTTATGGCCTTTCAAACTTTGCATTTCCATACCTGCATGTCTGATTTCACTTATATGCCAGAATAAATTCAAGACTCGGAAATCAAGTTCTAATTTATTAAAACTATTTTATCTTGAGTCACTCGTGCATGTTTTCATTCATAATTCCTTGGTTCAGTACTTAACTGCTTTTAACTTCAGAATTCCAACTGAACTTTTAGGAAGGCTCTCCACACATCCAAACGTACGTCAGTCTCAGTGTAGCATCAAAAATTCTTCAACTTATTATTTATTACTGTATAGTCCTGATCATAATAGATTTTTTAGGAGCACACAATATGAAAGTTTTTAATACTTAGATGGCTATTCAGGATTGTCACTACTGCTTTACTCTATTAAACGCAGTATTTGCAAATGAAATCACATTGCTAAACATGATGTATTATTTAATTACTATTTGGACTTATACTTCTTTTTTTAATCTTCATTGTGCTACTGCACGAAGGAGACTGTACACAATACAATAAAAGGTATTAGTAATATATATCTATTCCAATTCATCTTCATGTTGACTTGTAAAAACACAATAATTACATTTCTTTCTCATGCACGTTATTTCATGGATGTAGAGTGTGCTCATACTAAATATTAATACATTTAACATTTGTTCATTAGTAGCATATTGGAACAAAGCTTCCCTGTTTTGGGTTTCACTCTTCTGGCACACAGATAAGGATTTAAACTGTTCTACCTATTCAACATAATGAGTACCAGAAAACCCATTCAAAAAAATGTGTTATCGGAAGATATTCTATTTTTAGATGATATGCTGAGACCACATACAGAAGAGATGAATAATCATCACTGAATCATAGAATATCCCGAGTTGGAAGGGACCCACAACGATCATCAAATCCAACTCCTGCTTTCACACAGGACAACCCAAAAATCAGACCATGTGTCTGAGAGCACTGTCCTAACACTTGTTGAACTCTGGCAGGCTCAGTGCTGTGACCACTGCCCTGAGGAGCCTGTCCCAGTGCCCGACCACCCTCTGGGTGAAGAACCTTTTCTTAACACCCAGCCTGACCCTCCCCTGTCCCAGCTCCAGGCCATTCCCTTGGGTCCTGTCGCTGTCCCCAGAGAGCAGAGCTCAGCGCCTGCCCCTCCGCTCCCCTCGTGAGGGAGCTGCAGGCCACCATGAGGCCTCCCCTCAGCCTGCTCTGCTCTGGGCTGAACAAACCCAGGGACCTCAGCTGACCCTCATACGTCTTGCCCTCCAGACCCTTCACCATCTTTGCAGCCCTCCTTTGGCCACTCTCTGATAGCTTTATGCCCTCCTTACACCCAGAACTGCACACAGTGCTGGAGGTGAGGCCGCACAGCGCAGAGCAGAGCAGGACAATCCCTTCCCTCGCCCGGCTGGCAGTGCTGGGCCTGATGCACCCCAGGGTACGGTTGGCCCTCCTGGCTGCCAGGGCACGCTGCTGGCTTGTGTTCAGCTTGCTGTGACCAGAACTCCCAGATCCCCCTCTGCAGGGCCGTTTTCCAGCTTCACATCCCCCAGTCTGTACGTATAGCTAGGACTGCCCCATCCCAAGAACACAATCTCACACTTGCTGTTGTTAAACTTCATGCTGTTGGTGATTGCCCAGCTCTTTGACTTGTCAACACCTCTCTGCAAGGCCTCTCTACACTCAAGCGAGTCAACAGCTCCTCCTAGTTTAGTACTGGAATGCACACTAGTTAAGTTTGCAGACAGCCCTGCATCCAGTTCATTTACAGAACCACTGAAGAGAGCTGGCCCTGAAATGGAGCCCAGCAGAACTCCACCAGTGACTGGCTGCCAGCCTGTTGTAACCCCATTTACTATAACCCTCTGGGCCCGACCTGTCAGCCAGTGGCTCACCCACTGTGTTACATACTTGTCTAGCCATAGGCTGGACATTTTTTTTCAGAAAGATACAGTGAGAAACAGTATTGAAAACTCGGTGAAACTGAAAAAGATTACATCAACTGGCTTCTGTTGGTCAACCAGGCGGGTGACCTTGTCATAAAAGTAAATTAAGCTCGTTAAAGAGGACTTTCCCCTCATGGATCTGTGTTGGCTGTGACCAATGAGTGCATTCTCTCTCAGTGTTTCAAGTGTTTTTCAAAACCCCTCTAAACACAAATCTCTCACACCAGCAAACCAGAGAACTAAGCTTATCAATCTTGATGAAAAGAACTTATGTTGCGATCGCAGTCATAATCAGGACACACCTGCATCTCACGCAGACAGCAGTTCACCCCACCTCTTAGTCTGCTTCCATCATTAATATTACACTGGGTTTATTGAAGTTATGGCATACTATTCCCTGAACTATCGAGGATTTCAAATTGAAATCAATACAGGAATTAAGTGCTAAGCCTAGCTTTTTCAGCTTTCATTTCCCCTGCTCCACGGAATCACATAGGGAGAATGAAAGTCATACCTGAGGACTGCTTTTGATTAGAGAGGTTGAGAAACAGTGGAAAAGGACAAAACCTCTGAAATCCCCAAGGATTACTAAGACTTTATTCCCAGATCATCTTGGTTTGGGAAGTTTTTGAAGACTAAAGTAACTGTTCAATCTACAGGAACTTAAATAATATGCAAAAAAAAACACAAAAAAAAACAACATTAAGTTCTAACCTACTTATTATTTTCTGAAGTGTCAGTTAATAAGGCTGAACATAAGGTTATATTTAAGTTATCTACGTTTACTTGTAAACTTTGGACAGGATTTTGTTCTGAGTCCTGGATTTGGTGGTCTTCTCCCTCGTGCTCCCTTCTTTCAGTTTAAAGCAACACCACACAGGATTGTAATAGTGAGTGGTACCTTCTTTGTTTTATATAGATAGATAGATAGATAGATAGATATAGATATAGATATATACACAATATCCTTCAGCCTAATCTTGTATTTGCAGATAAGGTAAAGACCAAGGTGAAAACATCTTGCATCTAAATGCTTTTCATTTACTTGAACCCTAACTTTGAAATGCTGTTTTATATTACCACTGAGTAATTCATGAACATTTATAAGAAGTTAGCAAACTTTGCAAAGCAATTAGCAAAGCAATTAGAGTTGTGAATTAAATGTGCATAGCTGCAAGCATGATAAAAGCCCATATGGACGTTTTCATTCAGGAGTGAACTAGTCCCAAACTGATTTACTTTGAAGGATTAAGCTACAACTATTTTGGGCTACAAAATGGGCTAATTTGGGCTATACAAAATGAAAGTATACTTGTGAGGAAGAGCAACACAGTAAGTATACCTTAACTTAAACAACTGACTTTACTGTTTTGCATAAATGCTCTTCAGCGGTCATGTGAAAATATGCCTGTACATGTGGCTAACGATCTAGTAGCTAAACTATATTGTTAGCTTTATCATCTGTTTTTAAGGCACTTGGTCATATGATCATAATGAGGACAGCAGAAGCTGAAGAGTCTGCCTAAGGCAGTACATCTGTCAAAGCATAATGCGGGTGTCTTAAGGCAAGCCCTGGGAGGACAGAAACCTCCTGTGGTGCTGACTTGATGTTCTCTTGATTTTCATTTTCAGATGTTGTTGAAGCAATTGTAGACCTCAGAAATGGGTCGCTATGCTTAAGTGGTTCCTTTTACAACTCCAGGAAATTCCCAAAATTAGTCAAGCAATTGCTCTTCTAACTATCACATACTACGTGCTCTACAAGGTTTTACTTTATACTATTTATCTTAGATTGCTAAGTATACTAGTAATACCACACTTTCTCATTCTCTTTAGATCTGAAAAAAAAAAGAAAGTATGGTATCTTCACTAACACATGACAGATGGAGGGCATAAATGAACAAAATCTTGCAAAGACTTCATGCAAAAAACAGAAGCAGCGATGAACTCTCCATCAACTGCGCATCACATTTGCAAGCAGGAGTCAAATCAGATTAACAGTTTCCCCTGGATGACTGTGTTCAAGAAGCACCAAAGGCATTTTTATTATTTTTAGTAGAAAGTTATGACCCTAGCAAGATACTCCACTCCACCGAACTCTCATCTCAAACGGGTCTAGATCAGGTTATTGTAATACTTTCCAAATTAATTTAGGAATGTAACTTTCCAAGAACAAGTCCACAGAAGCCAGCTTCTGGACAGCAGACTATTATTAGCCCAATTCAACATCTGTACTAGCTTTCCATGCATTTCAGGAGGTGATGGGGAAGAATTCTATACTTTTGTGTGACAGAGGCAAACTCTTAACTCACAGCAAGCCTCCACAGTTGAAATCAGAAACTTCTCACTTGGAATCACTTGGTGAGAACAAGAGGGCTATCTGCAAAACGATTCTATCTTCTTGAAGATGTGCTTTCCAAAGCACCTTCAGTTTCTGCTCTAAAACTGAGTATTACTTTCTAAACACATCTTATCATAATGGCTGCTGAAATAGTAAATATTACTGGACTAGGTATAGGGTGGGGGAAAAAAAAAAACAGCTATTATTAGCAAGTAAAACAGCATTACTCTTTTAGACTGCACTAAATAGCTAAGTCTTAAAGATAGCAGTGCCTTATACTTTCACTGACTAAATAATGAACTGAGCAATAGTTACATGGATTTAACCTTTTCCTCACAACACTGACTATAGTTTCCAACTACTGGTAGTTCTTTTCCCATTTAAGAAATCAAAACTTAAGCTATAAAAATCAACCCAGAGTGCTATGCATTAACTTAACAGAAAATTAACTTTTTTTTTTTTTTAATACTAGACTCCATAAATACTAACTTACCCGCTGTCTGTGCAGGGTTTATTCCTATTCCATCTAGAAAAAATATGTTAAAACAGAAAAAGACAAAAACAGAGGGGAAGGTGAAAATAGAAATAACACAGTTTATTACACTAAACTTACAGCTCAAAAATGTAATATAGCAAGCAATATATATTTAGCACATCAGTACTTCAAGCAGCTATTTCTTATAATCAAAATAAGTCTTACCACAGGAATAAACAAGAAATCTTCAGCATAGGCAATCAAAACTACGTGTTATGACAAAACTACTTCAATGAATCATATTAGTGGCTTATTACCCTCACCCATGCATAAGTAATATCAATAATGCTGCAATATTAAGTTCAGTTTGCAGTCTCTACAGTTTATGAAAGAAAAGATGTTTCTGCTTTTATCAATACCCCATAACTGAAACTACAATATAAAAACTATATACTTACCATTTGTTATAATGGCACTTGTTGCTGCAGGAACTTTGAACTAAAGGAAATTAGAGTAGGACAAAATAATGTAAGAGATATATTTAATCCAGAAAATATATGGGGAATATTCAAAGCAATTATCATTTTAGTTGGTTCAGTTACAAAAGAATTATGAGAAAAGATTCCCCTCAGATTTATAGATATAGCAAAATAAAGGTTTACAATTTAAGTCGATTAGACACCTCAGTACAGAATAAGAAATTTGCAATACTAAAAAAAAAATGAAATCCAATTATTATTACTCACTAGATAAATATATAAAAGTTAAGGAATGTTAGTTCTGATTATACTAAATAAAGGAACACCTAAAACATGCACGGAAATGAACTTCTACGAAGCATATTTATTACATGTCAAATGCTCAGCAAGCAATACTTTTCTTTTAGAAAAGTGGCAAAGAATATATATGTTCAAATTTTCTGCAATAAAAATTAGCAACATCAAATCTTGAACCCAAAAAACATGTATATGTTCATAGGCATACTGACTTCATACTGGTGTGCTCGACATTTACAGGACCAGAACAAGAGCTACTGTAAAGACATTATATACTATGGAGGAAAAAAAAAAAGGTTGCATCTGATGCACACACAGAATTTGCTTTGAGAGAGTATCTTTTATCATGCAAATAAATTCTGAGTGCTTGGTAGCACCATCATAAAGATCATCACAATGTGAACCTCTCGCTTTCCTGACTGAGGATGGTCGGGAAACCAGAATTAGCTTTAGCTCATCTTGCTCCATTTTGACTTATTTCCTAGCTTTCTCCCTGGCTCAGTTTGGTCCTCTCTGACTGCTCTGCTCCAAGAATTCACTCCAGGATACGCTTACAAAAGGATGCCCTAAGAGCACTGTATCAGATCTGGCCCCCTCAGATTTCTGACATCAGCTCCAGCAGGCTTTGTACCCTCAATCACATCCCCACGATACCCACCCCTATGCACATCATATGCAGTCAATCTCACAATATGAAAAGCCCTGCACAGGAGAGGCTGCAACGTACACAGACTGGGAATTATTTCAGAAGATCTCAGCTTCTGGAGAAGCCAAAACCAATTATTTCTTAGGACTTACTTCTGCGACTGCAAGGAGTCAGACAAAGCCCAGGTAAACATCCTTGCACTGCTTAATGTGGTTGGACCACACAGGACAGAGGGGTAGGCAGCGTGAGTCAGTCCTACTTGGTTGGTCTGAGGACCAAGGTTTACTCCTTTGTACTGAGCTCAATTAACAACCCCTTAGGTAAAATAATGGTGTCCAAGCAATCAGCAAGTTTCACTTAAACCTCCTCAGAAACCACTTTTCTTAGGCAAGAAAAAGGAAATATTACGAATCCTAGCTAACACCAAATGCTTTCCTGTAAGAATTACAGAACTCTCCCATCTGCTAAACAAGTCAGTTCAGCCAGGCCTTTAAATGGCTTTCATTAATCACACTTTCCTTATTTTCTAATTGTTCAACTCAAAATTTTGAGGTCTGATTTGCAGGAACTCCATGCACTAACAGCAACAGCTAGCGCTCACAGAAACCATACTTGAATATAGCACTTAATTGTTAGTAAACTGAAAAAAATGTCTCTTTTTTATCTCCAGACACATTAAATTAGCCTTTTTTTTTTTTTATTTTTTTTTTTTTTTTTTTTTTTTTTTTTTACTTTTTTTACTTAGTATCTCTTAGCTTTGTATTCATAGCAGGTAAATCCTGTCACCTATGCATCTCGCAAGGTAGCATGAAAACTGTAATTTTTGCAAAAGACAAATTAGGTACCAGGGTCACTGTAAAAATGCCATGAGGAGCGGAAGAATTTGTCTTCAAAGAAAGGATGGAATAATGAGTTGATAAACTGGGAGCTACATATTTCACAGTAAGAATGTAAAAAATAATATGCCACCTCCTAATAGCTAATGCATTGTTGTGGTTGAACACTGACAACAGCTAAGCACTATGCAGCCGCTCTCTCACTCCCCCTCCTTGGCAGGATGAAGTGGGAGTAAATGAGATGGGGAAAAAAAAAACATTTGGAGGTTTGCGATAGGAGCAGTTTAATATAAGAAAAGCAAAGGCCGCACAGAAGCAAAAGGAGAAAAAATTATTCTCTGCTTCCCATCCGCAAGCAATGTTCAGCCACTTCTTGGGAAGCAGGGCCTCAGTACGTGCAGTGGTTGCTAGCTTTCCTAACAGGAGTCCCTTCCTCCTTCTTCCTTCAAGTTTTATTTCTGAGCGTAACATCCTATGGTATGGAATATTCCTTTAGAGAGTTTGGGTCAGCTGTCCTGGCAATGACCCCCTCCCCACCTCTTCCCTGTTGGCTTTTGGGGTCAGGGGATGGGAAAGCTGGTAAGACAGCCTTGGTGCAGCAATAGATAAAACACTGTTGTGATATCAGGGCTGTTCCAGCTAAAGGTGCAGAGCACAGCGCTGCATGGGCTGTTGTGGGGTAAATTAACTCTACCCCAGCCTGACCCACAACATGCATACCTATCAGAGAAGGAAGATAAAGCCTTCATTCTCAACTTTGCCAACTCTGGGAATCTTGATACAGCAGTCTAAGGAGCTGTTTTTTTTTTTATGTAATAGGAGAAAATGAGTTTATAAGGTTTTACCAGTGGGCTATTAATGTCAATCACGCCAAGTCCCACCTCCTAAAATGAGTCCACTTTCAACTCAAAAAGTAAAGGAATAAAACACAAAATTAACAAGCAGAACATGTATCCTTAGCTTAATACTTCGGTTATTTTTCAACAACGCTTCCATTTTAACTAAGTGATTTTGTAGATCTTTCCCCCTACATCATCTGAGAAAAAAAAGAAAAAAGTAATTTCCAGTATCTTAAGTGTCTCTTCTCATTTCTTCCTTGTCTCTTCTGTTACACAATGCATGAAAGGGATGGATCATTCACAGGAGGATGGACATTTGCACTCATCTTCTGACATTTTGTTTTTCAGTCGAAGAATCTATCTGATGCTTATACCCTAGGTGCCTGTGAGAACTGCGAGGCAGTCAGTCAGTGGATGACTAGTTAAGATTCTCTTACTGATTCATATTATGTTGTGTTAGAAGAGAATGAAACACTTCGCTTCCTGTATCTTAGCCCAAAATACTGGGCCAAACAGGAATAGTTGTCAGCTACACACTCAGCACATGAAAAATCATCACAATATAGAAAGGGAAACTATACTGGAAGTCATTACACTTAATTTGGTACAGTTTGGTTCAGTAATACATTTTAACATTCTGTTGGAGCTTAAATCAAAAGTCCTTCCTGTGTCTGGTAAGAATGTTTCCCATGCTGAAAATGTAAGGCTTTCTATAACACAAAGTCAGATGGATAATCAAGTAGCAAAGAAATTCTGTGGTCAGCTGATAATCCTCAGCTTTCTTTGAAACTGAAGTAGAAAACATCCAGCCCCAAACATACATACTTTACAAAAACAGCTCCTTTGCTTCAAAAACCTTATGAACTGATAACTTAGGCTGCCAAACAACTTTTTTTTTTTTTTTTTTTTCAATGCTAGGAAACACATGTTAATATCTACAGTAAAATCTTGAAGGAAAGGTAACAATCATATATGAACAATTATATCCCTTTCTCATTTGTTAAAATGCCAAAAATCCTCTACAGCAATAAACTCATTCTTTTTGCACAATGAACAGCAGATGAGCGTGTTATATGGTTAGTAAAGAATAAAATAGAACTTTGCTTACTGGGAATAAATGACAATTTGAGTAACAATTCCACAAATATAAGAGACGCTGTGTAAGTATTCTTTAAATGTATACCCAAGATATGTACTAAGTAGCTGTAACTACCAGTACTACTGATAAATACATCAGTAGGTATCAGACTGTAAATGAGAACATTAGCACTGTCACAGTGAACTCTGACAACTGTGGAAAGAGCTGCAGACATATAAAAACTAAAGAGAACAGTATTCCCAATACTCTGTATTAGTTTGTTGTTGTTGCTGTTGTTGTTTTTTTTTTTAACATAGCCCACCAAACAGAGAAAAGAAAAAATAAGGAAAGAGATAAACTTGCATCATCCAATCTACTGCAGTCAAATGTATATATCGGGAAGGGCTGACTGCTGCAAACAATTAAGACCTCATGAGACCTTCCCATTTAATGATCCAGTTCTTTCATTTCCAGTTCTGCCAGTCTTTGTTACGTGATGTGCTAAGAGATGACATACAAAAAATCTCCATTATGCATTTCAGCCATTTCCAAGGGGGAAGGAATATATTCTGCCTTCGGCAATGAAAGGAATTGAGGAGAAAAAAAAAAAGTAACCTGCGACTGAAACTTGATAAATATGAGGAACATTCTACATCATGGCTACAGTCAACTGTTACAGAGGAATTCTGGTTGTGATTTGGCTGAACTGAGACACTGAGAAACATCTCAGCAGAAAACCTGCCAAGGCTGAACAGCCCAAACTTAAATCCTTTTCTGCCCTTAGAGCTTTGGTCATTCAGGAGATAATGTACTTCCCTTGGAGACTGACAAACATCTTCATTCAAAATCTGGGGCTACAGCTTGATCTCTTCCTTCTATGTTTAGTATAAGGTGCTATGAAACTGGTCCACGAACCACGATACTGAGGATAAGTTAATGTCAATTTCTCTCTCATTTTTTTCAATGCCGGGTTCATGAACGATGAAAGTAGACTCTTCTACAAGAACGAAGCTAATTTTCTTTTTTGTCTGTTTACAAAGCATTAAGTTCTGCCCTGTCTCACAGAGATGTGAAAGGCTTCAGAAATGCATCAGCAATAACA
Organism: Cygnus olor; assembly: GCF_009769625.2. Lineage (NCBI taxonomy): Eukaryota > Metazoa > Chordata > Aves > Anseriformes > Anatidae > Cygnus > Cygnus olor. Next base: position 182,806,075 of record NC_049169.1, read on the forward strand.
ACTAAAACAGTTTCATATTTTGAAAAATCAAGCATATGTTCATGTTATTAATTTCAATTTAACACCAACACAGGCTAATACGAAAAGTGCTTCACACTGTTTTCGGGAGAAATAAAACATTCTTTGTATTTGCTTTTAAAAATATGTTTGTTACACAAGCATTTAATGGAATTACCCTTGTAAGCATTAATCATACTGGGCTCTTTTACATTCCATCACACATTTTCTACCTTTCTTGAGCACCTCCAAAAAATGTCTGTAATTATTCTATAAAATGGTGCTGAACCAGAGTGGTCCAAGGTCAACCAGCAAAATAACCAGCAGAATTCCCTTGGATGCTCAAATTCCTCGCATCAACTAAAAAAATATGGTTTAGTTAAATGGGAATATTTAAGTAATTAATTCTTTTCTAAACCCACCTTACAGAGGATGCTATTATCACACTATTACAGTTTCATTTAACGTCCAGTGACATGAGTTTACAGGTTTGAGGGCAACCCTTCCACCACATGCGGCACCTCTTTCCTGATGTCTCCAACTACTCTCAGTCCCACGCCAGTCTTTCCTGTTCCCTTACACTAGCATTTATAGCGAGCATCTCTGGTGTGAATCTAGATTACATGTGTGAAGAGCAACCCAGCAACAAAAAAATGGCTTAGTCTGAACCCACGCTGTATCTCTAAGATGACTCTGCCAGTTATTTGGCAGTATGTTTAAGGGGGTGAGGGAACAGAAGGAAGCAGCAGTCAAGGTTGTTTTTGAAAGCTATGTCACCTTATGCCAGCTTAAACTACGTGTAAACGGTGGTGGTTGAAGTGGGACTTAAAGAGCTAGAAAACAAAGCTCACTAACTGATAAAACAGAGAAACGTCAAAAAAAGACCCTTTAATTAATGATCCAGTCTGAACAATTTGGTATGCGGTTCAATCAGATCTCAACCTGGCATGTGTGAGGCAACAGGAATCTGTAACAAAGAACAGAAGGGGAACAGGACCGCCCCTTTTGGAAACAGCCCACAGCTAGTGGAAATCCCACATCAGCGTACTGCTGGACTTTTTGGTCTAGGCCTCCATGTGTGGGTTTTGTGGACACTGCTCCATTTGTTTAAATAAAAACAAATTGGAAAAGAAACAAAAAAAAGCCATTAAGCCAGCAAGTGTATTTAAAGACATTTATTGTTCTTTACGTCACTAGTAATGTAATGTCACACCAAATAAACAACCCACAACCCTTTTTATCCCCACATAAACTGTTTCTGCTAAGAACTTCTGTCCATAGCTGTACAACACTACCATCAGGAAACTCAAGTCACATTGTCCATTATCCTTCCTTTTTCTTTATTAGAATTCCAACACTTTCACAAATTAAATTTTAAATATTCCAAGATTTCCTAAGCTTTCAGGAGAAGTCACTACGGGGACTGCAGGAACAGACTCTCAGCTAAACCTTTTTGCTGACTAGACAAAAAAAAAAGCCATTGTGTTTTTGACAACTTTATTTTACCATTTATTTCCAAATGCACATCTCTTAATCTTTGCATGTTTAATCTGAAACAAGGATACACCTCAAATATTGCATACAGGCAATTCAGGCACCTATTTCTGGACTTTGGATTCCATGTGAAAGAACAAACACTCAAAAGCTAAGAATGCAAGACTCACTTAAGCCTGTTTTTTGAATCTAGCCCATGTGCCTAACCTCAAAGCCTTCTACAATCTGAAACTGTAAGTCCTCCAGATGAAAGATTTCTGGAACTGAATGTCAGAAGAATTAAAGAATTTTCTTTAAAAAATGAAAAATATTCTGGCTATTCTGCATAAGTAACGTAAAATATTAAACATGCAATAGTAGTAACTTGTAATCCTGTTCGCTATCATAAGTTTTCATACTACTGAAATAAAATTAATTTAAAATGTGAAGAAAAACAGGCAGTCTGTCCATCCCTGCTATTGACATGCAAATTGTGTAAGAACTGCTGAATTAAGGATTCCAAAAGTTTTGACAGATCCACTGACATGACTAAAGCAGGTGTCCATTCATATCTAACGACAGCATTTTTTATGCTATATTAAGCACTGTATTCCACAATTAAGAATTGCTTTCAGGAACATTCAGAAAGTTAAAAGAGCTGTAACTTTCTACTTACTTCTTCTGCAGCAAACTTCAAGACAGCTGTGAAAGGCGTGCTTTCAGGCACACTTAACCTGAAATGACAATTTAAATATAGGCTATGTGACTGTTAACACACACAGGAAACCCATTTCTACTTGTTATTAAGCTACTGTGTACAGTGTCACTTTAACTAGTGGTAATACTCATACCAAGGATGTGCATGGATGGTACACGGTCTAGATCAAAGCCTACAAGGCAGCACAAATACAGATGCTCTATGCATCTGCCAAAACGATGAAATAAAATAAAACCAAAACCCCACATGGCTCAGGCCCACGTCTGCTCGCTCTGCCACCGGCTTCCACGGCCTCTTGCGACACCACAACCCCCCGGCCCGGCACTCACACTTTGTAGGGCAGCCGCGGGTCCGAGGTGAGCGTCACTTTAAAGGTGACCTTCGACCTGGGGAGAACGAGAGAAGAGGTTAGGGCTGTGGCGCTACGACTGCAAGGGGCTGTGAGGGGGCTATGAGAAGGCCGTGAGGGACTGTGAGGGACTACGAAGAGCCGTGAGGGGGCCCTGAGGGGGCCGTAAGGGGTCTTCTCCCCGCGCCGCTCCCTCCCGCCCCCCCGTCCGTCACTCACATCCTGCTCCCAGCGCCGCCGCCACGTCAGCCGCCACTCGCCTCACGCTGGGGGCCTCCGCGGCTCCTTCCTCCTCCCTATCTGCCCGACGAGGGCCTGAGCGAAAGAGAAACGTTAAAAATGCCCTGAGCTGCGCCGCGGCGGAGAGAGAGAGAGTTTTCGGTCCTGACGCCCTACCGACGCTCAGGGGGAAGAGAATGAGAGCGAATGAGGTGAATTGAAGGAGAATGTTGAGGATTTCTAATGAGGCAACAGCTACGGCCGTTCCGCGGTGCAGGGAGGACCCAGGGCTGGGCGCACCGCGTTGGGCAGGCGGCGCTGAGGGAAAATGGAGGGGGGGGGGGCGTCCTGGTCCTTCAGGTCCTCGTCTTGTCACCGCCCCTGTCTGTCACAGGCTGGAAGTAGGAGTTGGAAGTTGTGTTTGGACAGTGAGGGGTGCGTTTGTGGCAGAAAAACAGCACTTTTCAGTTTTCTTTGTGACTTCTGACAAGACATTTTGAAAGCGTAATAAGTTTGTATGAAGATGTAATGGGGTTAACAATCAATAAGGGAAAGTAACACTTCTCTTTAAGGCGAGTTCATCCATTAGCACAGGGTATCACCAAGTTTCCAGCGCTTGCTGTGTCAGTGCTACCATTGCAGAAAACCTATGGTCACACAGCTTTTATATTTTCACCTTTAGCAGGAAGGAGCTTTCAGTGTGGACTGGGGTGCTTGTCCTCACGCCCAGCTTGCCAGAGTGGTCATGGCAAAACTCTTTGTTGTGTTCAGTTTAAGTGGGGGTCTCACTAGGATTAAAGTAGGAGAAAAGCAGTATAAATTGACACATTGGAGTCACTAGTTTCCTACCTAAGACCTGGCTCAGTGCTCAGCTATGAAATTCAGTTCCCCCCCGTGTTCTTATTGGAACACACGAGTGAAAAGTTTCACAAAAAATAATAATAAAAACTCACTAGCCGAATGTCCCATGTCTCCTGCATTTACCTTTATATTAATGCTACAGTATTTGCCTTTCACAACTATGTCACATTGGTGGCTCATTCTTGCTTTGTAATCCATTAATGGTCTTGTGGCTTTTTCATCACCCTGCTTCTAAGAGATCACAGCACAAGCTGGACATAATTAATTCTCGGATTGTATAACCCTCCATTTTCTGTAGCAAAATGTCATCCCATATTGATTCTTGCCCTCTTCAAAATCAGGTAATTATTTTTGTATCATGTTGTGGTTTTGTTTTATACAACTCTGTGTCATCTGCAGCTTCCATTAATGCACTGCTCTCTTCTGTTCCAAGGTCATTAATGCAGATGTGAAACAAAGGACTGATCCTTTAGAACTTTGTTTCTTGCCTTTTACTCAGAGGAAAAAAAATACAAATCATTGTGTTGACTATTTTAGTACCCAAATGTACTTGGTTGAAGCTGTTTTGAGTACACACGGAGCATAACGCTGTTGAGAACAGTATAAACCCAGGATGGGGTAGTCCTGCATTTTGGCCACAGGGGCTCCTCCTCTACCAGGCAAAGGGACCAACACTAGTCACCAGGCAGAGAGTTCAAGGAAGTGATTCGGCAAAAATAAATAAATAAATAAATTTAGGTGGTTTCATTTGGTTTCTTCCTGAACCAGCACAAAGAAGAACGTGAGAAGGAATCTTGTGCAGGCATCAAGAGTGTGAGAGTAAAGTTATTTGGTGGTAAATTCAGAGACAGAATGTTTAAAAGTAGTTTCAGGAATCCAAATGCTTTCATAAAAATAAGGCCTATTTGCTGCTGGAAATTTGTAATTTTACTGGGCTTTTTAGAAAGACAGCAGGGTTGTTTTTCTGTGAATTTATAATGAATAAAGGAAGGAGAGCACATATGATTTTTCTCTTTCATCTGGGAGAATTACTGGAACATTCTCCTCAACTCAAGAAAAACTTACCAGTTCACAATGAAATCTTCCCTCCTTTCCCAATGAGTGAAAACAGAAGAAGATGGACTTTTTTTTATTCAGTTTGTATTCCCTACAGCTCTTATTTAGCCACACTTAAATATGTTGTGTGATAGCAATGAGACATAGCTTTGGTTTATGTAGCTGTGAAGATTGCAAATAAAATGACAATTTGAGCAATTAAAACCATTGGGATCTTTGGGGTCAATCTGTAAGTACATTATTACAACAGGAAAGCCAGGAAAATATAAAAAAAAAATAAGCGCCCAGAAACTACCAAAATATATATCCCTCTGAATGCTAAGATGTGACTGAGGTGAATTAAAATAGCTTTGACAACACTTCATGGAAAACCTAGTTATAAACAGCATTGCAAGAGAGATAAGTACTGCAATACAGAGGAGCTGTTCGTCTCCCATGCCTGTAAGTTGTAGATAGTCACCTGGCTGGACCTAGTTTAGTTGATTGAAAGTGGCAATAAACAGAACAATAGGAAAGGAAATGGAATTTTAAAAGTACAAAAAATTAGCTTACTAAGATGTATTGACCAGTATTTAACAGCCTGAGCAAGATGATCACTCTTCTTGTATCACAGGGTAATACTGTTCTGGGAGGTACAACTATTTCTTGAAATAAGATGGAATATGTAAAATTGCAAGAGGGGTGGAGGAAAGTGGCCCTCCAGAAAGGAAACAATAGCACTACATGACCTCTAGGTTGTTTTTGTTGCAGAAGCTGTAAGTCTGACTTGGTGCACCTTTCTTTGCCAAAGTTTCTGTATAGTGGGGCTGTGAGCTGCTGCATTAGGGTATGGTGACAGCTCAGTCTGAGCACGTTGGCTGCAGTTGTGTTGCCCTGACTTTTTAACCCCAACTACAGATTCTGCCTTCTCTTTTTTAAAAAAATTTTATTTTATATATGTATATATATATATATTGAACAGAAATGGCAGCGTAACATACAACATAAATTTTGCCTGTTTAAGCTAGCCAGTATGTACCTACTGCTGGGAAAACCTAAACCTCCTTTAAACAGGGAGCTTCCACCTTCATCAGAATGCAACCTGTGAGAGACAAAAATGATTTTCTATTAGGTACTGTGTCACTGGGTTTCTCTGTAAAATATAAGCGTATGGAGGATTTTTAGAAAGCATTGTTAAGCCAGAGATAAAGGAAATTTATAACACTTTAGGAATGCAATGCAAAATTTAAGTGTTTTATAATTTTAATAACTAGATAGGTTAAGATACCTTCATAATCTTTCTTCAATGCAATAACAAAAACCTGTTACAGTTCTAGTCACAAACATTTTGTAAAAATAATCTGTCAAAATGAGAAGATAGCATATAAATATATTAGTCATAAAGTAAAACTTCTGAAGTCCAGAGACCTAACATTTTGATTTTCTATAAGTGTGTATTAGGTAACGCGGGTAATTATATACCAACCCAAGGATCAGTCCTTTGAAGCATCAGCCCTGGATGTATTTATCAGCTGTGGATAGTATTCCTTCTTCCACATGTGAACTTTGTTGCTTATTGTTTTGGAAAAAAAAAAAATAAGAAGGATAACAAGCATTTAGCAGGAAACATATCTGGAAGAACCAAAAGTGGGTACATTCCTTCCTGTATCTGATATTTTTTGTCATGGAATTTGATTTAAATAATAGGTATATAACACCATTATATAAATGTGTCCTGGTTTCCAGAATTCATTTGAAATCACTTTAACTTTGAATAATTTTCCAAGTGAATAATTTTGTAGGTTCTCCATTCATCTTAAAAGCATTTTGATTTATATATCTTACGTCATGATTAGAATGACATTTCTGTTTAGAGATATCAATGCTTATGCACTTTTATATGCAGGAAACATGTTTTTTAATGTAGTTTTCTTGTGATTCATATGCATCATAATGTTTTTAATTGTGGAATAAGAAACTTTTATTATTATTATTATTTATTTTATTTGAGAGGGTCTATTAAACTAGTTCATCAAATTTGGAGGACCCCTGTTTCCAGTGAGGAAAGGAACACACATCTTTAGGGGAAGATGGATTTAAAGAAAACATCCAGTTCTGCAGATTTAACCTTTTTCTACAGTTGTGAGCTATGATACCTTTTTGCTTGCACAGGCAGCAAACACAGTTAGCTTAGGGTTTTATAGAACGTTTTATTTACAGTGCTTTGGTGAATTTTGAAAGGATTGTGTTTTGTCAGCTAGTCACCAGTCTCAAGGACAACCTGTCTACTACAAGCAGCAGATTGTGTGCTCTGAGCATGCTGTTCTGAGATGACCCACTATGTGTTTTCATCTAATTATGCAGATTCTTTTATCCAGTAGTCTCCCCTGTATGCTGATTTCCTTGCTTCCATAATCAGGGTGTGCAGTTTTATAGTTTATTTATACTATCATTATGTACTGCCATGGGTTAGCTTGCTAGTGGAGATAAAATCACCTTGTTTACGACATGATTCAGAGAACTGGACAATATCCACAGATGTGTTGCAGACACCTATAGGGAAACATACTGAGGCAGAAATTTGGAGTATTGTAGTATCCTTTTTTTTCTATAGAAAATTAATATGATTCTGACAGAAGTGCTTTTCTAATACCAGGCGGGGTAGTTTTCATGTATTCTGTTTCACATCTTAAGCAGATTGTGTTTTATGTGCAGGATGAGATTGTAACTAAGTCCATGAAAATTCAGGGAGAGACCAAAATTTCATCCTTTATGTGCAGCCATCATAAAAAACAAAAACACAAGAGTCCTGACTGTTTCAGCTCCTATTGCAATTTAATTATTCATAAAGTGTCTAGCCTATTACTGTTTTCTTTTTTTTTGAGGGTTGCATGTTTTTACTTTAAATCAATCAGGTTATTCCAGTGAGTTCACAGTTAACATTTAACTAAAAAAAAGTGCATATTCTTGCTTGAGAAAGAAAGCAAGCAAGAAATAAAGCCAAGCTGTTTCCATTTTTGAATGTAAGGACTCGCAAAGAGAAAGAGACTATTTAAGAGGAAATTAATTTCAGGTCTGGGAAGTTGTGATTCCGACAGGCTTAGTACAAGATGTCAACTATGATATCCCTCACAGTTCTCTAAACAAGGTCATCTTGTATATATTTTCTTTATTCAGTCATTTATTATGTAGATACTTCCCATATTTTTCATTCTCTCCTTTTTGTTCTCTTTGATGGCAAGCCCAGAAAAGAGTTTATATAGCCTGCAAGTATTACTGGAAGAGGACAGCATTCACTGACACGGAGGTGAGGTTACGCAGATCACTAGTTTAGTGTTTGAAGGGATTAGAAGAGAGATTTACTGAGATGGCAGAAGGTAGTGCATCTCTGTGGGAATGAAGGAGAAGCAAAAACCTACATTGTGTTTGTGAAGCCTGGGCTTTTAAATTGCTAGGGCTTTCTTTTTGGCAAAAAGATAAACATGACCTTTAATTTTCTTCATCTGGAACTGGCCTTTCTAACCTGCTCTGGTTCGGGACACCAGACTTCAAATCTGGACTCTGTTTATCAGGCTTTGCCTTCTAATGTCTTTGGGTAAGAAGCCAAGAACTTCTCTGCATGTAGCTTTCCTGTGGGCTTCTTAATGGATCAGAGATTTAGCTGGAGTGTTCTGACCTGGGAAATATGCCTCCTGGTTCAGTGCTCGCTGTAACACAATGCTGAAGATTTGCCTGAATATTTAAGATGCTGTTGTGTTAGACATAGTGAGAAACTTCTTGTTTCTGGACCATTACCCATGAAACAAAATTAATTCTAGTAAGTATAAAATTATATTGGCACACAGAATTTTTAAGCTTTAAAGTGTAGCACTGCTAGAAGTAATTTAGAAACAGGCAGTGAACAGAAAATGACCCTTAAATAGCAGATGAAGACTTGAGCTTTATTGTTCCAAATGAGTTCCCGAGTAATGTGTAATTCCTTACAGTAACTTTTTGTTTGCTTTCCATTGCATTTTTTTTTCATATTTATATGTATGATCTTGTTAAGATATCTTTTTGCCGTCTTCTAAACATTACTGCTTAGCAAGACTTCAGAAAATAGATGAATACTTTAAAGTCTTTCAACTGCAGTCAATTTTAATTACAGATCCAGCATTGCCAACAGAAAGGACAGGGTTCAGCTGATAAAAAGTTGGTGCCAACTTCATATCTATTCCTAAGCTAGTTCCTTTAGGGTCTCTTTATATTCAAAGCAGAAAAGGTACTTCTAGTGCATGAAGGATCAGCCTGGAATAGATATTTGAAAAGATGAGCTGTTCCCTGAAAGTGCCTCTTTCTTCCCAGACTGACTATAAGGAGAGCATAGGGTGACTGGCTCTCTCATTGACATCTTCTTTATGAAGTAGCAGTTTGGTGAGGTGAATCCCACCCTGTAGTCAGGCTCCCATGCTATTCTTAAGCCTCACAATCCAGAGCCCCTGATCCACTTCCAAAATAAAACTTTAGGCACCCTAGTTTTGAACTCAACTCAATTTTCTATGGTTCTCCCATCAGAAAGTGAGGAGAGACAAGTACCTTCAGGTTGTAACCCACCCAGTGTGTGAATTATGATTTTTATCATTATGATTTTGTAAGTCTGAAAATAAATGATTTCTGGGACTTTCTTCTCATGCGGTATTCTTAAAATCAAAATAATACAAAGCACAATAAATAATATCCCGTTAATCCCCCCCCTTTATTTTTATTTTTTTTCACAGTTAACTATCATGACATACATGAAACTGGAATCAAAGAAAGACATGGAAGAAGAAGAAAGTGCAAATAGGTTTTCAGTGGATAAATACAGTAATGCTTACCATTCTCATGCAAAAAAAAATCCAAAAGAAAAACTATGTTTCACATTTCAGGAGCAACATCAGTTGAGGCCAATGTGGTGCCTTCACAGAAGAAGGCATCTTCCATCTGTCTACAACTTACATAATTAAAATCTTAAGTTTCTCCTTTTATGAAATGAGAAAAAAAAAAAAAGAAACAATTGTTGAATTAAAACACTCATTCATACGTGTGTCCTTCACGCCTGCTATCCTGCAGTCCCCATCATGCATACTGGGATCAGTTTTCTCACCCTATGCACTGTGGAGTCAGTTGCGGCTACAATACCTCTAACGTTAGCAGATTTATTTTTTATTTTTTTTTCCTGAAAGCTCCACTTTAGCAATTTATTTGGGGAAAATCCCAAAGAGAAATCAGGATTACGTATGTTAGAAGGGCGGAGTGATATACAGATTATGCAAAACAATGCAGTAAATGGTAGCATAGGACTGAATAAAAGAAATGAAATGAAAAAACAAACAAAAGGAATAAATTCATTAGAAAAATTCAATGTATTAATTCAAAGGAAATGAGCTGTATAAGAAAGTGATGACAGAAAAGGAAATCAAAGTAGATCGGAAAAGAATGGAGAAAAGTTGTGGGTGTCACCTATAACTACCTAGATCAAAGGAAACAAAATGATAAGACCACAAGGTTAGTTAATGAAGTAGTCAGTTAATTGAAATTACATACAGTGTGAAAATGCAATGGGAAGTATGAGGTAACATCAAGTTTATTAACTGATAACTTAACAAAATCTAACCGTGACTCAAATAATAAAGAAGAAAAACTTCTCTGGTTATTACATTTTTTGTAGTTTCATTACATGTGCACTGTCTCCACTCGGACCTTCTTCTCTTTTATTGTTGCAGCCTGGCAAAAACTTCTGGCACCAGCCAGGTTTTTGTTGTTGTTGTTGTTTGTTTGTTTTGTATTTCCTTCCTCTTCGTTATCAAATTGAAGTATTTTATCCTCTATAATTCCATGACTATGTGCTTTTTTCTCATTGCTTTCTAGTTCCTTTTTCTGATCCCTACCTTGTTTATACTGTCTCTGTGTATATTTTTTCCTCTTTATCTCGCTGCCTTCCCATGGTGTGCTCCCTGTACTCAATTATGTTGTTTGTACTACACAAATTACCAGTTCTGCACCCGTTCTCCCCTTCCATCTGTTTTTCCTTAACATATATATAAGCCAAGAGCTGACTCCTGCAAGATTCTTATGTAACCTTAAATTCATCATCTATTGCATTAAAATATTTAAAATGTGCTGCATGTAATAGAAAGTAGGCTCCTGGCTCTGGTATGTTTTCCCATACACAGCAATCAGTGGTATTTCAGTCAATGTATTCAATTTCAGTCAATGTATTCCAAATGAATCACTTGTATGGAAGAACAAATGTAAATGTTGCATAAAAAGAGGATTAGTGTCTGTCATCTGTAATATACCACATTCAATCTACTGCAAAAACAGAAGATCTCCCAACAGAGCAGACCTACTCTTATTATGCAAGAATACCAGATGGAAAAGACAGAAGCTATACATTACATAATAAACTATATCATATTAACCAATTTCCTTATTTTTATATGTTGCACAATAGAACCTGTTGTTTTTATAGAAACGTAAGGACCAAAATGATAATACAACATTCACTATGACAGAATGATCAAGGTTAATACCCAAGTTGTAGTGGGAATCATATTCTTGCAGAATTGAGCATTCAGAAGTTAGTATGTTCCAAAATTTTAATAGCATAAGTAAAACAACAAGTAAAGACATCCCCTCACAAAATTAAAATAAAATAAAATGAAATATAATAATTTAAGTAGTTTGTTAGACTTACTGATTCTACTCAACCATAGCTTTTCAACTGTGTTCTCTCTGTCTATAAGCCTATTATTTTCAATAAATTTGTTGTGGAAAACCTTCTGTAAAGAAACAAATTTTGTTTATGCCGGGAAGTGGAGTCCTCTCAAAAGCTCCTGCAACGTGTAGTTCTTAGGTTATGGAACAGAAAAAGAGGGTGAGCCTTTGAGGAAAATTAATTTTCCAGCATAGGGGATTATTGTTTCAGATGATTTAGAGTATTCAGGAGTGTTTATTATTATTATTATTATTATTGTTATTGTTATTGTTATATTATTTTGATTTTTATTCTTAATTACAAGTGTTTATCTTGAAGGAGAAAATGTCAGAGTGGTATTAGTTAAGCTTAGTTTTTTGAGCAGGATTTGTAGGTAGTAGGTGAAGTCCATGCTATATTCTACAGGTTTTGATTAGCCAAAAAATCCCAATATCAGGTAAGAGTATATTTGCTGTGGTTTGCCTTTTTTTGTTTTGCACAACTTGCACTGAATTAAAGCATAGAACATACCTTTTTAGGTAAGGGTCCTATTGACTTCCTTGGTAGAAAGAAGAGTGTGGGAGCTAATGTTCTTCTGAAGTAGAACTCCCATGACTGTTTTTCTCAGTGGTTGGTCACCAAATACAAAACCGTCCTGCTTGTCCTGAGTAGATGGAAAGGATCACCCCCATCATCCTGCTGGCCTTACTTTGCCTAATGCAGCCCAGGAGGCTGGTGGCCTGCTTTGCCACAAGAACACCTTGATGGTTCACGATCAGCTTTCTGTCCACCAGGTCCAGAGGTCCTTTTCTGCGAAACTCTTCTCCAGCCATCCACTCCAAGCCTGTACTGGTGCATGAATTAACAAAATCTTCTAATAGAAGTTTATCTTCTGGAATGATATGAATAAAATGGATTAATCATATAATAGCATTGAGGTTGTTATGTCTAGAAGACCAAAATATCTGAGGGTAATTAAGTGGATTGCCACCTACATAAAGCAGAGATTTTAAAAGCAGAATATATAGAGAGAATGCAACTGTGGAGAATACAGACATCAACATTGACTCAGTTTCCAGCGGTATCAGGGAATACATGTTTTTCTTAGATTTTAGAACTTAGTGGTAGCAGTGGATATGAAATATCTGACTGTGTTCCTGAAGTCAGGAGAGGAAAACGCAGAAGAATCTTCTTATCCACAAGGGAAAGCTATAGGCACATAACTTACTGAACAGTTGTGCAAATGTTTTGGGCACCATTACTGTATGGTTGTATGGTTATGCAGGACCCTGTGTTGAACTTCGTAACATTCCTCTCTGAGCAATTTTTCAGGCACTCCGCATGGCAGCACAACCACGCTGTGTATCAGCCACTCCTCCCAGTTCTGTATCATCTGCAAGCTTGCTGAGGGTACACTCTGTCACAGTGCTACAAAGAACTCTTACTTCACTTACAAAAACATGAAGCAGATGTACAAACTGTTTTTATATTGTAATACTGTAAATTATCCATCTGGGATTTTGTCTGACCGTATATCTGTCACCTACTCTAACATAATGTAGTCCCTTAGTAACAGACCTACAGAGCTGCAGCCAAACCAGGCAGGGGAAGGCTGCTGGTGCACCCAGGACACTGACAGTCCAGTTCAGTTGTGCTCTCTCTCTCTCTCTCTCTCTCTCTCTCTCTGTCTAATTTATTAGGTTCCACAACATTTCTGGGAAAATTTTTCAGATGTTTGGCCACAGTAAGTTGCAGCTTCTGTCCATTGCTTCTTGTAATGCTGCTGTGTACTTTTGAAAAGAGTCTAGCTCTGTCTTCTCTAAACTCTCCCCTTAGCTGGTCCAAGGCAGAACTGAAATCACTCCTTTAGTCTCCTCATGACTGAATAAACCCAGGTCACTCAACCTTTCTTTGCAAATTTTGTTCTCCAGGTACTTTGCTTGCTGGTACTTTGCTTTAAAGGTTACTATTGAAGATCATGCTGAAAACTTTACTAAAGACAGGATAAATCATATCCACTATTTTCCCATCATTTGCATAGCTGATTGTCTCATCATAGAAAGCTATCAGGTTTCTCAAGTAGATTTTGCTCTCTGTAAATCTATGCTGATTGTTTCCAGTCGCCTTCATGTCCATAGTATGCCCTAGATACAGATTCCAGGAGGATCTACTCCATAAAATTCCCAGGGACTGGTCTGTAGCTCCTCAGAGCCCATGTCTTACCCTTCCTGAAGATCAATTTGGTGTTGGCATTTTACCAGTCAAAAGATACCTTCCATGACTGAAGTTGTCCTTTTGAAGTTGTTACAGTGTAGCCTTGCAATGACACTGGCCAGTTCCCTCAGCGCTACCTTTAACTCAGAAGTTTTTCATTAAAAAAAAATAAATCTTTTTCATCTCATGCACTGTACATTAGCATACATATTTCTGCTTCTCTCTCTTTCCCTGTACATGTATATGTAAAGAAAGAGAGAAATGTATATGCTAATACTTAAGTAAAGAAATTCCAAGCCAGTGGTAAGAGAATATAAATTTTCAGGAAAATGGTAGAAGAGAACAGAACTTAGATTCCTGAACTTCTTGAAGCCAAAGGGACTTTGCTATTTATTTCAGTGGATCCAAAATTACACTCACAGTGTTTACATCTTTATAAAATCTGGAACATAATCTGCCTGTGAATCAAATGTAGAATTTTCTTTGAAACTAGTTCTAAAGCCTGAGACAGAAAAACTAATGAATAAGAAGCAGAAGAAAAGCACCTGAAGAGTTTGAACATTACAGTTTCTTCCATAAGCTCTGGTGAGATTCTATTAGAAATGGGATTTGACTTTCATAAAAATTCATATGCATTTTTTGATTGACAGCAAATCTTTATATTTTATATTGAGTCAGTAATAATCTATTCAAGTGACTCCATACATACAAATTCTATACATGGCATCTTGGTCTGGCCAAGAATGTATATGTTGCATGTAGTGGGCGAGAAGCTGACCAAAAGAGATTATGTCTGTAAAAGTGAGGTTTCTCCTGGGAATGGCTTAGCAATTGCAAATGTTTTACTTGGCCAGGCTTACACAATCAGAAGTATACAAAGAGACCATTCAGATGATAAAGTGATTTGTGCACATTAAGGAATATAAGCACATTTAAGCTGTAATGGATTTGTTTTAAGAAAGATAAAATCTGCCATTTTAGGCCAGATTTAAAACGTGAGTCTACACCTTAGCTGTCTCACTGGAGATGAAGCAACTGCTGTCAGTTCTGTCCAGCAGATGTGGTAATCTTCTTATTACACATTAGAATAGGGAGTCAAATGAGATGTGAATGTCTTCACTGTCTCGGTATAATGAAGATCAGTGGGATAGACAGTGGAAGTGAAAGGTCAAGCAAACTGGTAGAAAACTTAATTTGGGGAGATATAATTTTTTCACTGGTTTGTAATGAGCGTTGACAGAGCCAAAGGAGGAGAAAACTCATTTAGTTACTATTCAGGCTACTAAGTGTCTACAAAAGGAAAGAAAAACGTTTTCTGAATATAGACTTCACTAGTCACATTTACTGAACTATAAGACATGCTTCTACGAATTTTTAAAAAGGAAAAGATTCATTTTGATTTATGTGAAATAGTGAATTTAGCTAAAGAGACATAGAAATTGTTGTGCTTGAGAAACTAGACTCTTCCACAAGTTTGTTTAACAGAAACTGAAAATGAACACATCCTACTTTTAATATTTGCAAATCGCTTAGTTGGGGAGAGTTATTCTTGCTGCTGGCAACAGTTCAGCTAGGGCCTGAGGTTTTTATAACTTCAGTTCTGCAACACATATTTAGAACCAATTTGTTAGCATTTGCTCTGCTGGTTCAAACAATTCTTGTTTTACTCCATATTAATGCTTGGCTGATCATCCCAGGGATTTTTTTTTATTTATTTATTTTTATTTTTTTCACCCTGTGTCCCTGTAAGCTAAAAATTAATAGCAATGGTGTGACATTCTCATCAGCTTTTCTTCAGGACATAATAGCTCCTGCTTTGTTACTTAACATGGAGGAATGAGTCAAGAAGAGTGAGGCAAAGGGCTTCAGTGTACTTTTAGCATGAAGAAATATGGCGTGTGCCATCTTCATGCCATCTCATGGCTGCATGGACTTCCTTCTGGTGGATCTCAACAATCTCTGTTCTATCAGTCTTTAAACCCGGCTTGTAGATCCTGCTTGGAAAGACAAATTTCTCAGCTATGGCATATTTTACAGAAGTGTCTCTAGACCTTTTCCAAAGTCTCAAAGAATTCCTCAAAGTGACCCAGCATACACGATTCTCACTGTAGATAAATAAATAAATAAATACAGTGCAAAAATCACTGAAGTATCTGATTTTACTATGCTGTCCTATGTTCATGTAATCAGATCATTGCAGGACAGTGGCATTTAGGTAGGACAGGATTCAGTTTCCTAAAAAACATTTTACCAGTGCCATTTGAAACACTGTTTATTGTTCTAAAACAAATACATGGGGCTGGCAAATTTGACACACTTCAGAGAGATCTGCATCCTTATTGCTTCTCAGTAGGACACCCAGGATATGCAACAGCAGCTAAAATCTACCACCTGTCAGCATTATGCATCTAAATCATGCATCTACTGGCTGGTCTGCCAAATCCTTGTCTAGGATCTGGCATAATGTCTGGACCTCTGCAGAGTGCTACAGCTTGGCCACCAAAATTTAGGTGGTCATCACCTCTGATTGAATCGCATTCTGGTTACCTAGACTCCCACTATGGTCAATAGAGAAAAGACAACTTTTCTGAAGTAATATTCATCTGTACTATTTGAAATGTTTTCCTTAAAATAAGTTTTATCAAAATACCTGTTTTTAATTACTCACTACAGGCAGGTATCTGTGCCAGGTATCTGTGTACTCCACACAATTTCTGTTCAGTGGCTCAGCAATGCAGCTTAGCAATGCAGACTGGTTGTGACATAGAAAGTATTGGGTCTTGTTGTCAAATTCTCCTTTCATGATACGTCAGATTAATGGACTTCCAAACTAATTAACAAAAGAGATCATTTCATAGCCTATCTGCATGTTTTATAGATTGGAAAAAAAATAATCCAAATATTTACATTTAATGGCTTACTGTTATTATGAAAAACACCTTAATTATGGCTACTGATATTGCCTTTCCAGTTTCTGTCTTTCCAGTTATATGTTGCGTGTATGATTGTTCCCTGGGTATTACTGATATTGTACAGCACAATAATAATAGTAAATGTGGGTGTTCCAGTTTCAGACCTTCCCTCTAACTAAAGAGGGTTGAATAAGAAGTAAAGAAGAATGGAAACTGAATATTGAAGTCTTTTTCAACCATCAAACGTTAAGAAACTGAATCTTCACTGTTAAATTTCTATATCCAGAGAACTGGGTGTAAGATATCTGCATTTAGAAATTAAATTCACCCTAGTAATCTAACAGAAAGTACAAGGAGTCAAGTTCCTTTTTTTTTTTTTTCTTTATGTGACAATATTAAAAATCCAGATGTAACTACATATTCCAGTTCTATTTAGGATTTGTAAGTTTGTTCATGTGCAAATGGATTCTGATATATATTTAACTGCTATAGTTTTTATTCAGTTTAGTAATCCTACTCTGAAATAAAAGCTTTTCTTTCTTTTTATTAGTAAGGATTTACATTCTCCAGGTGGAAAGCCTGAGAAAGTTATTATTTTTCATTAACTTGATTTTATATGAAACCAAATTATATTAATCACCCTGCAGATATTCTTAGCATACGGAAAAATAATTAAAATAGGCATGTACCTTGTGATACAAAGTTTATTCATGGGTTTTGATTTTACAACTTCTCCAGTAGTCAGAGGAGCAGAACATCAGTATAAAGCATACCAGCTGAAGAAGTAAATGCTGCTTGAAGAAACACATCCTACTCTGTTATGAATGGGAAACAAATGAGAATGAAGACACAAGACACAGAATTGTGTTTGGGCCTAATTTGCTTCCCTAGACCCTTTCCAAAAACAGCCTTTTCCCACCTACCAGTGTTAGAGATTGTTTTAGCCAACGCGTGTTTAAACACCCAGACCAGGTAAATCAGCTAGCTGTTGCATAACAACCTTGCAGCTTGAATTCTGCTTCAGTGATGCGTATTTTTTTTTTCCCTTAAAATTTCTAATGAAAAACAGTGTCTTGCCTAAATAAAATCGGAACAAAATAGGCTTATTGTGCGTGATGTCCTATATCCGCCATGGAAGTAGAAGAGGCACATCCAGAACTTTGTTCCAGAGTGGAAGATGATGCAGTGCAGTTATTCGTTGAGAAAATAAGCAAAAGCCCAAAGTGCTGAGTATTTTAAAAGTGTAATCATGCTTTTTGTTGTAAGCTACAGTGGTGAACATGCAGCAGAGGAGCTCTGCTTCCACCTTTTTGTTCTGTAGCTAGAGTAGGAAAAGTCTCTTCCTCTTGCCAGGCCCTGTTTCACTGGCTGCTTTGCCAAGGACTCGCTGACCTTGGCAAGAATGTGATGCGATTTTTGTGTAACTGCAAAGGAATGGGACCATCGGATGGTTGGAGCCATGCACACAGTTTATTTTACTGTTGGCATGTAAATTAGCTAGGAACCTAGCTCTGAAAACCAAACTGAATATTGATTTACAATGAGAGATTGAAAGTTGTGCATGTAAAATACTCGAATGCTCTCTGATTGAAAATCAGCAGCCTCAGTCAATTCTGTCGGGAGTGACAAGGTGGTTGTCACAAAGAAACTGGTCATGGTAGACAAAAAGAAGTTGCGATGCAACTGGAAGTACCAGAGATGCAAATTCCATCGTGTTTCACCAGCAAAGAGAGGCTGAACATAGATGGAAAAGGCAAATTCTGGATGTGAGTTCTGCCTGATCATGCTGGCAGCAAAGGAATACAAGAGGATGTTTTGACCATGGATTTTAACAACCTTTCCTTCTACATATTTCCTTGAATTGTCTAATATCTGTCTTGTACAAACCACAGATGATAGACAGTCCTTTTTGCCTGTGTCCCAGGTTTTTGGAAAGTAGGGTATAGACAACCCAGGTAAGAAGCGAGAAAACATCAAATTTAGTATGACTGATACAGTTATTAATGATATGATCAGAACTGTTTTTTCTTTAACTGCATACTGAACCGTGAGAGAGAAAAACATTTTGAGTATCCATAGAAGTCCTTAAAAGATAAGAACATTTTCCTCAACCTTTTTTTCTTGTTTCTTGTACAGAGGTGTGGTATCTCTGCCTTGTCTGTCCGATGTGGTCTCGCTGAGGCTCCCCCCAGTCATGGGCTGCTTTCTTCATGCCCAGCTGCTTGGCCTTTGAGAAATCCAGCAGCAGCTCATAGTCTTTCTGTGCACACAGAAGGTTAAATAGCAGTGTCTTGTTAGCACTGACATCTCATTTATCAAGAAAATGTCAAAATATGATAAAGATATGGCATTTTGGTGTTAAAAAAATCAATAATCACTTTCAGTGATATTTCCCTGAGCTGGGGAATACTAACATGGAATGAAAGTGGAGAAGAGAAACTGGGATAAGGCAGTGGAGTATAGCAAATACACAGGCAGGACTCAGTTTTACTAAATTCATTTGTTATTTTATGTCTGCAGCCCTTCTAAGCAAAGTTACGTAAGGAATAAGATTGACACTAACACCGGAGCTGCTCATTATGAATCAGAAAATTCCTCTGAGACGAGACTTGGAGTCGTTTGAGAAGTCTGAGACTGTCAGTCCTGAAAGCTGTAGTTTTGTTTGGCCTTTTTCTTTCTTTCTTTCCTTTTAATGACAGAGAAATTTGAAATGACTTTGCATACAAATTCTTAGTCCAGTTTGATGTAGAATGCATGCGTTTGTCATGTACCTGTTCTGTTCTTGAGTGTGATTTTGTGATGGGAAGACAAATGCGGATGCAGTGCTCTCTAACGTCCTGTGCCCTCTGAGTACTGTTGGCTTGGTGATGGTATGGAGTGTTTGGATAGCTAAGCTTGTCTCTCATTGAATTTCTTAAAGTCGGGGTTGTCCAGCTAATTAGTTCTGATGAGGGCCTCCAGGTGCTCTTCTAATGTGTTAAAAGCAAGAAAAGACTGTCCCAGCTTTTCTCCCACTGCCTTAGTTTAACCCAGATCTGAGGAAAACTGGTATGAACAGTGAATCATTCTCTGCAGAGCTTTTTTTTTTTCTTTTTTTTTTTTAATATTTCTACATTTCCAAATTGCAGAGACTGCTTGCTCATTTTTGATTTCTTCCTCCCCACTGGCAGTGCTGAATTTGTTAGGTTAAATGAAAAGCCTAATTTTTTCGTAGTGGTTTATGTTTTCCAAGCTATTTGCATAAGGGGACTATGATTTCTTTCAAACCCACAGCAACACGTTTATTTGTATAAATGTATTGGTGTGACAGAATATAAATGGATGTTAATTCATCTGACTGCATTTAAATCCTGCATTCGTGTGGAAACATTTGTTGAAATATAAGTGAAGAAAATTTAGAGGTCATTCAAATTAGAAAGGTTATTTATTCATAAACTGAAATAGCAATCAAAATGGTTAGGAGCTGAGAACAAATGAAGTATATTACCATAATAAAATTAGAATGGCCTTATTAATTTTGGTGATAACACACCTCAAGCTACATATAAGATGCGACATTTTGAATCAAATCGTGCTAGACAATACAAAATCCCTATTTTTGGTAGCTATTTATTAATGTAGAAGGTCAAACTTATTACTAGAACATGTTACACTGGTTGCAATTTCACACTGCTATCACATCTTTGTTTCCTTTAACCCACAAATATTAACAAATCTGATATTTACAGGCAGATCAGGTTTACAGGCATGTGCTGAATGATCAATTATAAAACAAATTATTGTTTTGTTGCATTGTGGAGAGTGCACATAAACACAGCGTCTCTGCAATGCAATGAAACTGTAATTTGTGTTACAGCCATTGTCTCTGAGTTAGTTCATTTTCACGAACTATTTTATATTAAAAATCACATACCTAGGAGGACTAAGCTGCTTTATAAGCTCAGCCTGTGACCTGCACTCCATTCAAGAACCTTACTTGTTTCTTTTTCAGTTTTATGTTTCATCAGTAATGAAGATGCTGAGGAGTAGAATATTAAATTAATTTCAATGAATTTAACTGTAGATATTTACTTATAATTACAGTTAAATTAAATTCAGAAATGAAGATCATAAAGCACCTTTTATTTACCTGTTAACAACTATCATATGAATATCACTGGATATAATAAGCAGAAAAATCCTAATCCTATTCTTCAAATCCTGAGATAACTGTTACAATATTTCCTAGGAATTTGGAAAGGGTTTGTTCAGCCTTGAGGTGAGTAGGTGAAAGGAAGACCTCATTGCTTCCTGCATCTACCTAATGGGAGGGTTTAATGGAGGTGGAGTGAGACTACTCAGAAGAGCATGGCTACAGAACAAGAGGCAATAGCCACAAGTTGCAGCAAGAGAAATCCTGATCAGATATTAAACAAAACAAAACAAACAAGTAAATGAAAAAATAAATTCATCATGAGGGTGATCAAACGCTGGCACAGATAATCCCCAGAGCCTCAGAAATGTCCATCTTTAGAGATGCACAAAACTGAATGGATCAAGGCCGTGGGCTCTTTGAACTAGCTGATCCAGCTCTGAGTGGGCTTTGTGCCAGCTGATCTCCAGGTACCCTGTCCAACTTTAGCTGTTCTGTGATTCTGTGATGTGACTATCCAAGGTTAAGCTAAACATATAAGCTTTTCTTTACTGGTTTACCTGTCCTCACTTTTTTTTTTTAATTTCATTTTATTTATCTATTTATTTATTTATTTAAAGCAAAGTCAAAATAAATTGATTAATAATAAAATAAAATGATTAATAATAAAATATATTTATACCCAACTCTGGGCTTTTTTATTTATGGACTGAAATTCAAGTTTCTTGTCTCCATTGTTAAATATCTCCGAGGTATTACCCTGTTTATATCATAGTCTCTGTCAAGAATTCATGTGGTTCAAGTTCTCTCTGACCTAATCCACTAGATTTATCCCACAAAAAGTACAACTAAAAAAATTGAAATCTCTCTGTTCAAAGAAACCAAGAGCTCCTTTTATTTTACTTCTGAGAAAGCCTTTGATCTACTGAACTGAATTCTTTGCAAAAGTTTGCATAGGGCAAAAACCTCCAAGCATGAGTGGCATAGATTTGTTTTACTGCAAATGAATCGTCATGATGAAACAGCAACAGAGAGAACCACAGAGCCTATTTTTGCCACTGGTATTAATGACACAAGGAATAAACTATGGTGGTAATAGAAAAGGAATATTTTCTATATGAATAGCACAATATTTGTCACAGCCATAGCCACGCTATTCTAGAAATCAAAAAATCTAGCATATGTTAGTGAAATATAAAATGTAAGGTTCTTTGTGATAAATTCACATTGTTGCCTATAATAACAAGATAGAATAGAAGGTATTATGCAGACTGGAATTACAGTTGAGTGACAGAAGGGTATAAAAGACTTGAGGATTAGAGCGAATAAGAAAGAAAATAAAATAGCTTCTACAGCAAAATGGGTTCAGTTTCTGTTTGGCTCCCTGGAAACTAGTGCAATAAAGAATATAGACTAAGGGAAAGCAGCATGAATGTGTGTGTTTCAGACATATATATCTTAGCAACCATGATTTTTAGGGGAGAAATATTTGGCTGTATCAAAGGAGAAATAAGTTTTGAATATTTAAAAGACTTTTTTATGACAGAAGATTTAAATTACTTGTTTCAAAAAGCCATACCATAGTAGGACAGTTCAGATGCTGAATCATAAAAAATAATAAAAAATGTGTTTTGTTCAAGCATCATCTTCCAAAACATGTTGATGGAAGTAATATGCACAAACCTATTACGTGAGGAAACACATCGAAAGTCACATTTCAAGGTGGAGGAAATTCCCTCCCTTGTCTGCTAATCTTGCTGTGTTGCTAAGCCCTGTGAAAACATTTAGCCCCATTGAATATATTCTGTGGGGGAATATTGCTTAAGTAATGGATACTAGAGTTGTCTATCCCAATGAAAGTGAAAATTTGTGAGGTTGTTATTTCCAAGAATAAAAATAACAACACCCAGAATGATTGGTATAAAACTGCTGTTTATAGAACAATAAAAACTGCATATAAACATAACCATTTTATATAAGGGGCCTGTTTTTGTTTTGTTTTCTTGAAGATTGTTACATTAAAAAGTATGTTTCATGGGGAAAAGCAAAAAGACCAGGGTAATAATCAACCTTCTAGTTAGTGTGGGGAGAATTGTCCAAGTAGTTCAAACAATAACTGGGATTTCAGCAGACCTCTTTATAACAGCTCTGCATATTGAAGGATGTTAATAGGTTCCCTGTAATTACATAAATCTTCACCAGAAAGCTCACATATACATATGGGTCATCCTAGCATGCTAAAATAAGTTACTGAATTTCATGGGAGAACACAGCATTCTTCTTGTGAGCAGGCCTTGAGATTAATTTTACCAGCTATTCTTTTTTGTTTTTTACTCCATTTTGATCATTAAATATTTTATTTCACAGTCCTGTATGGAATCCCCAACAGTGTCTTTACTTGAGCAATTTAATGTTCAGCTTTGCTCCTGCAGTTAAGCATGATAGTGGGACTTCAAATAGCAATTAATTACTCAGCATCCAAAGTGTGTGTGAGTAGAGTGTGTTTTAGTAAGCCATTTGCAGTGGTCAGTTCCATTTCTATTCTATAAACAGATACCTGGGCTTAAAACATCGTAGCTGCAGTTCATTTCTTTGCAAGTGATTATGGGGAGAAGAGAGGGCAGCTGAATCCCCACCTGCCATTTCAGATCTGTCCAAGATTTGCTTTCTTGCAATTCATTGAGATGTTGCTTCTAGGCTTTTGAAAATTCCTGCTTCCCAAATTCCAGAATATTACCTTCCTTGTTAGGGGATTTATTGAAACTATTCTGACATGCCATTGTTCACAAATCCGTGATGCTTTTCATAATGAATTGCAACTTGTTATGTTATAGCGTGGCCCTTCCAACTTTGTGGCCATGCAATGGGAGAGTACTTTAGGGCAAATCACCTGGCAGATCCCATGAAAGATCTCAGTATCCGGATAGCATTGCATTTCGGATGTTTTTCTGTTGTAATAGTTTTGCCCTTTTCAGATCTGATCACAGATCCCCAGTATACAACATCCCTTTGAAAAAGCTTGAATTTAGGAAGGAGTACATCCAGAACATGGCCAGTCAGTTTCTTCATTAGGTGATTCTCTGTTAGTGAGAAGATTAGAGTATCTAAGCAGGCAGGTGCCTCACTGAGAAGCATTGTAGTTGATCTGTTTTTTAACCATGTTTTGGAAGACAAATACAGTGTTTGTCAATCTGTTTTAAAGAGATTCCAAGGGAGAACTTTTAAGTAGGTGTTTGCGGGAATTTAGTCTCTGCTTTCACATCTAAACACTGTAAATCCTGGACACAAAGCCATAAAGAATGAAAAATAAATAAGTATGTATGTAGTAAAGTAAAGTAAAGTAAGATGTTTAAGTTGAAGGCTCCACATCACTTAGAAAATAATAATTTTCTTTCACGGGCATTTCACTGTATGTATATAAATATTGTTCAATCCTTCGTTTTCTGGTTTGATTATTAGTATCTATGAACATTGCAATTGTGTTTTAAATGTTAGTCCTGCTTTTCTCCATACAAATCTTACTGGCCACCTCAAGATATAATCAGGATAATATCCTGAGAAGGGATATCCAATTTCTTAGTCAGCCGTATAAGAATATACACTCTCTGTAGTTTATATCGTCATCTGATTTCACAAGAAAGGCTCCTCAGGAACACTGGGTCTGAGTCTACTTAAAACAACTGATATGGAAATGATGAAGTAATGTGCAGCTGCTTTGGAAGAGATGAGGGCCCTCTGTAACAAACAGGTCATGCAGTCCATGCATTTGGACTAGTTAATTACACCTCCAGAAAAGGATTTCTGTATCTTTATTGGTATTTTGCTGGCATTTAAGTACTGCCTTTTCCCCTCTTCAGTTTCCTCAGAAGTTCTCCTGACTTGCAAAAGGTTAGATTCTGTGCTAAGAAACACAAGAACTGAAGAAAGGAAGATTTGTTCTTCTGAACTTTCAGAGCTTCTGGGGGAGCTTTAAATTTGATTGAGCTTTAAATTCAGATCTGATGACTGAGCCCTGGCACAGGTTGCCCAGAGAAGCTGTGGAGTCTCCTTCCTGGAGATTTCACCAGCTGCCTGGATGTGGGCCTGGGCAACCTCCTCTGGGCATCCCTTCTTGAGCAGGGGTTGGACCAGTTGACCTCCAGAGGTCTCTGCCAACCTCAGCCATTCAGTAATTTCTGTTAAATTATGATTTCTCTTTCTAGTGAAGAAGGCCAAAAAAAGGGCCCCAAACTCTTTCAAGCTTCTGCGTACAGTCAATTGGATGAGACAGGTTGTCTGGGAAAGAAAGGGTAGTAGCAGCTCTGTGTAGGATGTGGGAGAAGGGCAACTCTTGTGTTGAGTAGGTTGGGCTGTTTCACAGCTAGAGCCACAGCTGTTTTCAACAGGAAAGAGCTCTAAATGCATTAGTGAGCCATTTGATTCAGAGAAAATAAAAGAGGTGAAGAAACTGAAAGAGAAAAACCACACCCCCTTCTTTCACATTTGAACACACTAGATTTTCAATATGATCCATTAACCTACACATAGCCTTTCATTACAGTCCTTGGGAGACTGGAATATTTTTGGCAATGTACTGTTATGAAAGATGCAAGTAAAAAAACTCCACATAACTGCCCCCCACCTCCAGCAATTGAGGGTTCATAGGGAAATTCATATCTTTTCTCTGAACATACCAAGAAAGGTATGAAAATGCATGTACATCAGTTATATTTCAATTTAAATTTATGTAATTTTTAATGAGAAATAAAAACTCCAATAATTTTGCCATAATTTATCTACTTAATACTCAGTACATAAGGCATGCACCAAGTCTTTTAAATACATATAATTAGGAAAAAGTGGCTTATAGAGTGGGAGAAATAATGCAGTGTTAGTTTGGAAGGTAGCTGGAAGAATTGACAGGATTAAACACTGTTTGAGCCAGTAAATTGTTCTGATTCATCTCAGAATGATCCCATTAGTTTCACTGGAGCCACCCAGGGTGCAACGCAAGAACTTGGTGGTCTTTTTAGCTGACATGGTAGCACATTATTTTCTGATCTCAGCGTGAGTCACTGCTATGATGATGTCTATCATTTGCCTTAGTGTCTTTAAAAGGACCTACAAGATGTCTATTTTAGCTGTTAACTTCTTAACTCCTGTCTAGGATGACATCAGGTGTGTTTGTGAGTAACCATGTGACAAGCAATACCATCAATTTATTTTAAACAGTTTTGAAATACAAAGTTATGTTCCTTATGTCTCTGACCAAAACTTGCTTGAAAACAGAGATTTTTTTTGCTTTTTTTTTTTTTTTTTTGGCTAGATTTTTTTAATGTCAGTATTATCATGTAGACCCTTGAAAATTAAGAATGGTTTTAAATATCTCAGTTCTTCAATTTTAAATATCACATTTTCATGCACTAATCTAGTCAAAGAAGTTCACTTGGAGAAGGTATCACAAATTTATGGAGAAAATAAAACTGGAAAAAAATCAATATTATATATCAATATATGTATATATATGTATATATATATGTATATATATATATATATATATATATATATAACAGGTCAGACATAGCCTCTGATGAAATCATTCTGATTTCTCTTGTGGAACCTGGGTTTTAATATGGTGAATACTTTTTAAGTTTAATACTGAGATCTTCTATTGACTAAACTGTAAAGTATGCATGTTAAATGTTTTACCAAAATATTGTGCTTGAGCATTAACCAGACATTGTGGTGGAGCTATACAAATATGATAAAAGATACCCGAGTGACATGATAATAGTGGTACCATAACTATGACTTTAAAACACTGCATTCACAGCTTTATTTTTGAAAACCACCTCTTATTAACTAGATTTACATATTTTCTTCTATGGCTTTTGGTTAAGAATGACACCTTGTAACTGTTTCATCTGCGAAGTGTGTTTTGGCCACATTTAAAGAAATACACAGTGAAAATATGCTGGGAGGAAGCGTCAGACAGCGATACATGGCATTTTTTCCATTCGGTACTTGTAGCTAACAGATGTTATGCAAATGTATTATCAGCAACTATATCCTAGTGCAGCAATACTGTATCCCTCTTTCTCATAGCTATTTTTGTAACTTCCAGTGGTTCTTTGTGAGTTACGATGTTCCAGTATCAGCTGCTCGATAAGAAAATTTCACTGATTTTCCACAAGGTGGCATATAAGAATCAGTCTGGCTGTATTTTAATTAATATAATTCAATTAATATACACTTTGTTTATGTCAAGTGCCTATGCATACACAAAGAAGAAGGGAAACATTCACAAGAGAGAGTATACTATGATTGGCTATTTAAATGCACTGTATCAAGTGATGTTCTATCACTAACTAAATTGTAGAGATGATATTGTATAATTTACAGAATAACATAAAATCTAACCTATGCACCTCACAGTTACTTGTGAATACTTGTATTATGAAATGAGATTAAATCATGATTCACAGCATAGAATTGTCCGGTTACTCTGGGGAAATTATTTATTTGTTATTATTCACTATTATTTATTTATACTTACATTTTATGAAAGACAAAGATCAGTATCAGTCTCTGTTTATTTAATGTAGGTATATAATTTTCAAAGTAGGCATTCAATTATTATTAAAAACCCTTCATACCCAGTCGTTCATTTTGTGAGTTAGCAAGTTGCAATTTATTTAACTCATTAAAATCATCCCAATCACTGAACAAATTTCTGTTCAAGAGAGCTTCCTACTCAAAGCAAGAAATATTTCTGACCTAAGTTGCCACCCAAGTGCAAACAACTCATGATTTTACAGATATAGGGTGTTCAGCTAATCTCTAGTGCTGCAGATTTCCACATTCTCTGCTTTTCCTAGTACTGCAGTCAACCGAAGAAGTAAAATCTGCAAAAGTATCACAAAGAAATTGCTACTTTATCATTTTTTCATTTTATTTAGAAATTGAGTGGACAAGTGCTGTGGTTTAGCCTGGCAGGCAGCTGGGCACCACGCAGCCATTTGCTTACTCCCTCACAGAGGGATGGGGTAGGGTATCAGGGGAGGGGAAAAAAAAAAAAGTAAAACAGATGGGTTGAGATAAGGGCAGTTTATCATGAAAGAAAAGGGGAAAAAAAGAAGCAATGAAAGAATACACAAAACAAGTGATGCACAACACAACAATGACTGATGCCCAGCCAGTCTCTGCGAACTGGTAGCCTCTTCTGGCCAGCTCCTCCCAGTTTTATTGCTGAGAATATGATATGGGTCAGCTGTCCTGGCTGTGCCCCTCCCAGCTCCTTGTGCACCCCCAGCCAGGCAGGGTGGTGTGAGAATTCAAAAAGTCCTTGACTTAGTGCAAGCACTGCTCTGCAGCAACTAAAACATTGGTGTCTTATCAAAATTACTTTCTTCCTAAATCCAAAACACAGCACCATATCAGCTACAGTGAAGAAAATTAACTCTATCCCAGCTGAAACCAGGACAACAAGAAATCTGAGGAACTCTGTGCTTATAACAGATTTTCAGCAAAAGAGATTTTGGCATCTAAAAATCTGGTCACTGATCAGAATTGAGCAATCTCCTGTAACTTTAATAGGATTCATCTTGGGCTTCGTCATCTTGATAAGAGTTAGATGTTTAAATCTTTAAATCTGTTTGCATTATTACAGGGACACAAAGACAAGTGTAAATTTGATATTGTTGGTTGGCAATTGCCTGTACCAAGGCAGCTTTAGAGAATACTTCTCTTGTATGTGGGACATCTCCTGCCCAGAACAAATTTCTCCTTTTCTAATTCCTGTAAATGAGGATCATACTTGTCTCATAAAAGGAGACTGTTCTGGGATCTGACAATGGTCCCAACTCTCCAAATATCCTTTACATAACCATAGACAATGTAATGTGGGCAAACATTGTGCCACCTTTGATCAATCTCTGTTCACTGTTAAGTAAATCCCCATTTTAGAAGGGAATGAAGTGTTTTAAAGCCATCTCCTTGTTTTCATATGGTTCAACTTGGTCTGGGAAACTTAAAGATCTCCTCACTCATCCTAAAGGCTGGTGCCAAAGAAAAACCTTCAGATTTTGGTTCTTTCTTGAGATCATTAACAATGTGCCTGAAGTTTATTTTTTAAAACTGAAAACTTTGGAATATTTCAGTAAAAGATTTCTAGACTTGCAGATCAAGAAAATTGGAAGAAAAGCCATTGTCATAAGTTCAAAATGTACACAATTTTTGAACAATTAATTACAATGCAGTTTATTGAGAAAATTATTTATCAATGTATGTTATCGAACAACTGCAATTTGTGCTGTTTAGGCAACAAACATAGCTGAGCTTTTCAGTTACCTTAGTGCTATTTAATGGAAAACTTTATTACTATAGATTTCACATATGTGAATGTGTCCAAGAATAAGGAACAGGTTCCAAATGCTGAAGACAGAAACATCTCACTGATTTTATTTCAGCTTTGAGGCCCAATAGGTCGTCTTGTAGATTCATTGGCAGGTAGTAAGCAAACCCACTCTTGTGCTATTTCCACTATTCAACCTTCCCATTCCAAACAAAAGAGTTGGAGAAAACTGCTGAAAACATATTTTTCTGGATAAGTTAAGTGAGTCTGTGAATTACAGTACAAGCAGATCCTGCAAACATTCCCTAGGTAGGAAGCCCAGATTAAAACCTCCTATCCTGTGTTTTGGCACATCATGCAATGGCTTGTTCTGCCCCCACATTGCTGTTTGGTGTGCAATCGAAGCCAGAGAAGATGGCTGAGCACTTCTTGAGCAATGCTTGCTATCAAGGAAAACAAACATACCAGTGAACTGTTCTCTAAAGCTGCCTCATATCTGGTACAGTTCATTATTTCTGCCCCTCATTTATCTGGATCTGCAGAGGGAAAACAATTGCCTTTAGTATTTGTCCCTCACAGACATCACTCTATGGACCCAGGGTGACAGATAACTAATTTTATTCATGGAAGTTGAAGAAAAAACACGTTCATGTTCTGCAGAATGATCTCATCCTTCCCACAAAAATATAAATTTTGTGGCCAGATACACAAAGTTTTCCTAAATACAATAATAACCAATTTTAGAGACTATTTTATTTTATTTTATTTTATTTTATTTTATTTTATTTTATTTTATTTTATTTTATTTATTTTTAATTTTTAGGAACAAAGCAATCCATCTAATGATCAATAGAGTGAATAATAAGCTGTAGGTCTTGATGAATCATACCAAGATTGATTTTCATACCAAGAATGAAAATGGCATTTCAAAAGACTACAGACATGTTATACAAGACACCTAATTTTGCAGCCACTCCGAAGCACACATCTTTGCCTCTTTCCACCAATGTGAAATACAGCATAGTAGTACATAGCAATGTTCTCAAGTCCATACTGAAGACATATAATTGTTTGCCATCTGCTAGGAATTGTTCCCTGAAAAATATCTTGTCTTTTAAATTTTGTTACTTTGGAAGATTTTTTTCCCATGGGTGGTGCAAGAGAAACAAGTGTCATCATTTTAAGTGAGCAGGGGACATTATAATCGTATCTATGCCAAACCTGTCTTGGCAAAATATGTGCAAAGGATGAGAAGAAAGAAAATCAGCAACATGCCCTTGGCAAACAAATTCTAAATTCAGAGTCATTATCATAAATGACAGAGATACTGCCCCCCCACCCTCAGCATTGTGTCTGAAATACTTAGAAAATATTCTTAACCCAGGAGAATGTTAACACTGAAATATTGGAATCGATCCTTGATCTGTTTAAGATTGCTCATCTCTGATCATAACTGAAATTAGTCTTTCATCCACTAAAATTATTGGAAAGCCAAAGAGATATCTCTGTGCTTGAGGGCCCTAAAGGAAAGGACCTTCAAAGTTTACCTTTAACATTTTCCCTACATTTTGAAAAAGGAAAAAATAACATTAGAAGTTCCTACACACTGCCATTTTTGGAAACGAACTTTCAGCAAATGTAGAAGAGAAGAAGGAAAATGATAGAGAGGTAAACAAGCAATTAAAAACTGTAATGACTTCGTGCATCATGCACAGTCCTACATTCACATGCAGCAACAGTGAAGAGTATCGTGAATACTGCAGCTAGTGATTTGGTAGTGCTAGCAACTGGGAGACACCTGACACCTTATTGAAGCAACTCCTACTGATAGCTGAAGGGCACAGAACTGGTGGCAGATGGATTTTCAATTTTAGGCCTGAGGTGACTGATGCTTGCCTTTTTCCCCTAAAACTGCTTCCTTAACTGTTTTAGGACATTGCACAGATTATGAGCTAGAATCTCAATATTGCTTTATAAACGATCAAAAAGACATATGGGTGGAGGAAGACTTCTCTTCCTTACACTAGTGTAATAGCTCGTTACAAGCCTGATTTTTTGGATTCTTGAATACAAAGGTTCAGAATTGCTGAGTGTTGACCATTGAGAGTAGACCATTACATGTTGTTTGTCATGGGCTGTGATCTTAACCCTGTATTTTCTCCGTTTCTCTGTGCATAACCAACTGCAGCTGAGGCAACAGAGCTGGGTGATATAGCAAATCAGGCTGTTTTTTAAAACTGTTTCTCCTCCATATGCCAGGGACTGCATGTGCTTCCTTCAAATGTTTTTACTACAATAGCCATGTGTCCTCCTTGAAGCAAGGGGAGAATTACTTTCCTGTTACTATTGCTAAAACAACTGCAAATGACTGCAACCTCTGCAGGGTTGGCTAGTGTGCAAAGCAGCTCACTGTCTTTCTGAAAAATTGTAATTATCAGTAATTAAGTAATTAAGCCAACCATCTGAATTTCTTAAGCCTCTGGAGTGGCTGTTCATCATACATTTTCTAACAGCATCAACACTACTCTTTAATCTTACGTTAAGGGGTTCCTTTCACTTAGTGATTATCCCAATGACATTCCAACATGAATTCTACTACTAAATATGAAAGTGCAGAATGTAATTCCCCCAAAATCTGATAACATTCTTGTAACATTCCTATGGTACCATGAGAGTATTGCAAATAACATTATCCATTTATGTGCAGAAAAGGAAATCCGAGATTGCAGGTCAACTGAAAAACTATTTGTAATTAAGTAGAAGTACAGTATGCCGAAGAAAAATTAGGTGACAAAAAATTAAGTGACTGAAAGAAGTTTTTCAGTTTTCTGTCTCCATGGAAAATTTTTTATTCTTAATAGCAGTTGTCAATCAGTGGATGTATAATAAGAATGTAAACAAGCTAACTATTTTGTACGTAAGTGCTGATACTGGCATAGCCCCATAACAGGTAGAATATTGTTGACATACTCTCCTGAGTTTATTCATCAAATAAGTTGATTTGTTTCTTCTGCTTTGAAAAGACACATATGGGTGGATTGAAATGTAATTCCCATTTTAAGCCTCAAACATAGTCAGTATGGATAATGTTTGTGATGACAAAGATTTATGAATTGATAGAAAATTGAATCAATAGAAAAGTGAATTTCCAAAAAAAAAAACACACCACAACACAGTTTTGTTTCTTTCTGTCTTTACAGTATTGTTAATCCTTTTACTATCTCCATAACTGATTTTAAAGCCCTTAAGCATATACCTGGGAATACTCCCCAAATAATTTTTTCCTCTTTTGCCATGAAAAGTTAGGATGTTTATTCTTAATAAGATAGCTTTTTGATGATATACAGCTGATTTCTAAACAAGCTGTCAGTTTTCTATCTTCACATTACTAAAGGTTTGCATCCCTCCAATATAGTTCTTTGTGCTCCATTTCAAAACATTTTAACCTGTCTTTTACATTTCATCACGCTTCAGCACAACACTAGAATAGGTATTCTGAGACCAATCTTAGCTGCATTTGCTACATATGGTATTTGAATTTTATTTACCTTTCTAATACTAAGATACTGGAATGCAGGTCACTTCATGGGGTCCATCCATATCTTATTCCATTCTCACTGTGTCACCCTGAAATCACTTGCTTGGATTTAAGCAAACTAAAGTAACAATCATAGTACAATTGTACAGGGTTAAACCACATTCTTGGGCTTATGAATGCATGGGCCTGGTCATTCTGACCATGAAATGATATTAAAATGCTGTCCACCTTGATATCAGGAATCTAAAGCTTGTTGTTATCTCTTTGTGGTTTATGCTGCAGCTTAATCTACTTAATGTTATGGCTTTAAACAGGGCTGATTTTAAGATACTGTCTTTGATATTGATTGAATAGTTTCTAGTAGTTCCCAGTCATGCATTTACTGAGTACGCTTATTGAGTTTTCAATAAAGTTCAATGTGTTCCTCGTAGCAAAGGTTGTAAAACTAATATATTGCTCCAAACCTCATTTTGGTGGATTAGCTATGTGGATTATTAAAGGTACAGCTATCTGTTTTCCAAAAATCAACAAAAGATAAACTCTCTGCTTCAGTAACTGCACACTTCTTTCTCATGTTGATAAACTCAACATTATTTTTCTTAGCTTTGTAAACATTCACATCTCCATCACTGGAAGTAAGCTGTCATTGCCATTCTTTACATTTCATCTCAAGGAAAATGCATATATTAGAAGAAGGATGTTCTCAGAATTAAGGGATCAAACAGGAGTTTTTGTTGTTGTTGTTTTGTTTGTTTGTTTGTTTTCCTAATTCTCTCTTTATCATACCTTTATCCTCAAATAGTGAGCTCTCTCCCCTGCTGCATGTTAAAACCTTTGACTTCAGTGAGTCCTTCCACTCAAAATTTGCATGCAATCCATCTGATCCAATTATGTCTACAGACTGGATGCCAACATCTGAGCTACCAACTCAAACTCCAATCATAGTCAAAGCAGAACAACAATTTTCTAGGCCTAATCTAGCCTAATTTAGAAGGTAAGAGATGAGCTGTGCCCTGAAAATGCTGATTTCCCTCTATTGTCCATAAGAGGGGTTATTGACGATACTTCATATGTGAAGGTATACAAGATGGTCTCATCCCTTGTGTTACTAACCTATAGCTATGCCTTCACCACTGAAAAGATGAGAAATTCCACAAAGTCATTGGGAACAATACACTATTGACTTACCTGGCAGTTATCCTGTGTGAGTTCATCGTTTCTTTCCAGTCTGATGTGAAATCTCTCAATACTGTGCTGCAAAAGCCCAATAGCAGATATTTCATCAGATGGTGCTGCAGCTCACTGGCCTAGGCAGTCTCCTGGACAGAGCTCTGACGTATCAGTGCTCTGAGGCTGAAAAAATTCAGTGGGTTTTATCTTGTCTTAATGTAGATGCTATACCTGAACCAGGGATCCTTGTTGACAGAGGATACAAATCGGCATTTCAGGACATGATTCATCAGATCATAGAATCATAGAATAGTTTGAGTGGGAGGGACCTTAAAGGTCATCTAGTTTCAACACCCCTGCTATGGGCAGGGACACCTTTCACTAGACCAAGTTGCTCAAAGCCCCATCCATCTGGCCTTGAACACTTCCAGGGATGGGGCATCCACAGCTTCTCTGGACAACCTGTCTCATCACTCTCAGAGTAAAGAATCTCTTCCTTATATCTAATCTAAATCTACCCTCTTTTAGCTTAAATCCATTACCCTTTTTCCTATCACTACATTCCCTGATAAAGATCCATTTTAAGTGTTTACCTTAGAATGAGGCAAATTCCCCAGAAGTGTCTGTATCTCTCCAAATAGAAAAAGTAGTTATTCAGTAATTCAGTTCTACGTTCCAGATGTCTGTAGGAAGTGGAGAGAAATTCATCTTCTGCAATCTATACAATACAATGAGCTGGATATCACCTTGACCTTAGCTCACCGAGATTCTATTTTCCTGAGTCTTTGCCTCCTTCTTTTACTACATCTTTGCTTTGACTTCTATATACCCTGTAAGTCTTGTTTCCCTGACATTACTTATATCCTCCAGGATACCCAGGTCCTGTGTCATGTGTCATCTAGGAATGGTAATCCTTCTACGGGATTATTTACAGGGAATTTAGCATCATTCTCTCCCTATGACAGTTAAAGTTCAACATGCTAAAACCTCACCTCAGAGATGTAGTCATTTGAAAGAAACATTAATATATGGTAATGTCTTTCCTTTATGGAACCTCCACTTACTGGGGATGGGGGGGCTACTGACTGCATAGGTATCCTTAGACATTGTCTGCAAGCTTTAATCTTAAATTCAGCCAAACCATAAAAATATACTTACTCTGTTAATGAGAAGCTGTCTAGAGCAGTGTAAGCTTTTTAAAAAGAAAAACTCTACATTCCCCTTGCCGGGCAGTCCGAGGCAGATTCATTGCCTTGGTTGCTGCTAAGAATGGAACATTCCTATAAAAATTTCAGCAAGTATAAAAAAATATCTGAATTGTTATAGTGTTTTACTTTAGTGCATAATCTTTTAAAATACATCATGGAGAGTCAGTAATAAGACCCATATTGTTGAAGGAATGCAACTTACAACCAGATCTATAAAGAAGTCTGACACATTTAGAATTGATAGTATATTTTGGGTAGAATAGTACCTCAGTCTCAATGTGGCAGATGCACAGGACACCTCTTTCACAAGCCAGTTGAACCTTTTGCATTGTATGATCTCAAAAAATTTTGAAGGTGAAGCAGCTACCTGATTGTATGTATTCACACTAAATCTCCAAGCACTGCAACAAAGAGTATCTAGGCCAGCTAGGCTTGATCACTTCTAAATTCACATA
This sequence comes from Cygnus olor, assembly GCF_009769625.2. Classification (NCBI taxonomy): domain Eukaryota; kingdom Metazoa; phylum Chordata; class Aves; order Anseriformes; family Anatidae; genus Cygnus; species Cygnus olor. The sequence goes on from NC_049169.1 coordinate 182,841,406, forward strand.
TTGTTCTTCAGCATTCCTGTTCTTTGACTGAAAGCTTTGAAAATAAATCGATCATAAAAGTGTAGCTATGGTTTATTTCTTAGTCATGATTACTCTATATATGCAAGCAAGATATTTATTTTTGAGCTTAACAATAACTTCAATTATGATAAATATGTTTTGTTCATGAACGCTGAACATACTAATGTAGTAGTATTTTTCTCTTACTTAATGTTTTAAAACTAAGCTATTAGTTTCTGTGCCTTCCATCTGAAATGAAACTGACTGTCTTTCTATAAAGACAAATAGCCCTGAAGAGAATGCTTTAGAATTCCATCACGACAAGAAAGATGTGATCAGTACTGGAGTAATTATATTTCTTAAAAGCTTTTCCATTCTAGTATCAATTAGGAACATTGCGGCTTTCTTCCACTATCTCATAACACTTACCCAGAAGGTGGTTTGTCTTTTAATGCTTTCTGCTGTAGAGATGTGTATTTATGATTACATTCCTGAGTGATTAAGTTCTAAGAATTATCCTGACTCCCTTGAATACTTGAAAATGTACATAGTAATATAATTGTTATATTACTATTTATTGTATTACTGTGTAAGTAGGGAGACAGTGATCCACTGTGCCTCTTATCTCCTTGGCATTTGTGATTTTGAAAGGTTAAATTTCTAATTATGAGCATTATATATATATATATATATATATTATTTTTATTTTTTGTAAATAAGCAAAGGACTACTATGCAAATATATGTATTTCCAGAGTAAAAAATAATTTAGAAACTGAATCTAGGAGGGAACCAGGTAAAGCTCAGTCAGGGACAGGAGATGAAAAATTTAATACACTGTACAGACAGCTTTACTATTTGCAATGGGAAGTTTCTGTGATTTGCATGTGTGTCTGTAGTCACAAAAGTTGAGTGTGCTTCCCCTCACAACTATTTCTGTGCACTGAAATACCATCATTTCATGTCATTCCCTTCAGCAAAGATGAGGAGAAAATCCTACCTACTTCTGATACTGATGTACTTTCACAGCTAGTGCTTCATTAGTTGATGATGGTAATGTTGAGAGGGTGAAGATCTCTTGGAGCAGCACAGCATAGTAGAAGTTTCCATCAGCCCTAAGATTGCCCATCTCACACCTGTCAGAGCAACAATTCTTGCCAAAAAAGGACATCAGCTCAGAAAAACCTATGAAAGATGACTCAAGGGTCATCATTGCAACTACTGGTACTCAACGTTATGTTGAGCCATTCCTTGCTCAGTGTACACCAGATACTTGGAAAGGGTAAAGACTTAGGGACCGTGCAGATGCAGATGAAAGTTTTATAAATGTCTTAGTCTCAGCAGCTCAGGATAGCCAGCCATTGCAAGTGGAGAGCTGGATAATGCACTGTGTATTTTTTCATTTTCTAGCACACATTTCAGCTAGAACAGTTGTCCTTTTCCAGCGTATCAACCGTCATCAGGGCAGGGGTAAACATTTATGGTATGATCACTCAGTTATACAACAATCGAGGATTTGTAGCGGTATGAACTGTGGCAACTGGACAACATTGCTTACTTTTAGCAGCATTTTTTTCCCCCAAGTGTGAATGAAAAGGACTTTACAGAAGACAGGCTATAATACTATTAAGACTTTCATAGAAAACCTATGGAGAACGAGCGAGGCAGGGGGGTGATGCTGTATGTAATGGAGGGTCTGGACTATACAGAACTCACAGTTAGAGATGACACAGTTGAGAGCCTCTGGGTAAGGATTAAGGGACCAGCAAATAAAGTGGATGTCTTTGTGGGAATCTACTATAGATGACCCACCCAGGATGATGACATTGATGAATTATTCTTCTTAAAGAAGAAGTTCCTTAGGACTAAGAGATGACTCTAGATCATCCTTGTTTTTAAACGTGACTTCAACTTACCAGATGTGAACTGGAAATATCACACAGCTGATACAAACAGTTCCAGGAGATTCCTAAAATGCCTTCTTGATAACTTCTTGGTACAGGTACTAAGGGAACTGACTAGGAAAGGTGCCCTCCTAGATTTGTTGTTGGTAAAAAGAGGGTCTCATGGGTGAAGTGATGCTTTGTGGCTGTCTTGGCCATAGTGTCCATGTTCGGTTTACAATCTTTGGTGATAGGAGAAAAACTGCCACCAAAACTTCAACCCTGGATATGGGGAGAGCAGACGTCAGGCTGCTCAGGGAAGTGGTTAGTAAGGTCCTCTGGGAAACCACTTTTGAAGAAATCGGGGTCCATCAATGCCAGTCAAATTTTAAGTACCACCTCTTAAGAGCACAGGAATGGGCAATTTCAAAATGTCGGAATTCAAGCAGGCAAGGTAGAAGGTCAGCTTGGCTAAGAAGGGACTTTCTTCTATAGCTTAGGTGGAAAAAGAAAGCATATAGCTACTGGAAGCAATGTTGGATGACATGGGAGGACTACACAGATGCTGTTTGCCATTGTAGGGAGAGAATTTGTATGACCAAAGCTCAATTAGAGTTTAAACTGGCCAGTACTCTGTGGGACAATAAATATATATATATATATGTATATATATATATATATATAAAGAGCAAAAGGAGGACAAGAGAAAATATTGGGCTGTTACTTGATGAGGATAGTCACCTCACAAATAGGGACATGGACAAAGCAGAGATGTTTAATGCTTTCTTTTATGTTTCATAATTGACGAGGATGCAGGACTTGAAGGTATATTTGAAAGCATATATAAGTAAGTTTGTGGATTACAGTAAATTAGGAGGAGCTGTTGACTCACTTGAGTGTAGAGAGGCCTTGCAGAGAGATGTTGACAGATTAGAGGGTTGGGCAACCACCCACTGCATGAAATTTAGCAAAAGCAAGTGCCAGATTCTTCACCTGGGAGAGGGCAACCCTGTCTATACGTACAGACTGGGGGACAAGAGGCTGGAGAGCAGCCCCACAGAAAGGGATCTGGGGGTTTTGGTTGATCACCAGTAGAATATGAGTCAGAAGTGTGCCCTGGTAGACAAAAGGGCCAACCATATCCTGGGGTGCAACAGGCCCAGCACTGCCAGCTGGGCGAGGGAAGGGATTGTCCTGCTCTGCTCTGTGCAGACCTCAAGGTGAGGCCTGGACTGTGTGCAGTTTTGGGCACCACAATATAAGAAGGACATAAAACTATTACAGAGTGTCCAGAGGAGGGCTACAAAGATGGTGAAGGGTCTGTAGGGGAAGATGTATGAGGAGCGGCTTGAGGTCCGTTGGTTTGTTCAGCCCAGAGCAGAGCAGGCTGAGGGGAGGCCTCATGGCAGCCTGCAGCTCCCTCATGAGGGGAGCGGAGGGGCAGGCGCTGAGCTCTGCCCTCTGGGGACAGCAACAGGACCCGAGGGAATGGCCTGGAGCTGGGACAGGGGAGGGTCAGGCTGGGGATTAGGGAAAGGTTCTGTACCCAGAGGGTGGTCGGGCACTGGGACAGGCTCCCAGGGCAGTGGTCACAGCACCGAGCCTGTCAGAATTCAAGAATAATTTGGACGATTCTCTCAGACACATAGTCAGATTTTTGGGTTGTCCTGTGTGGAGCCAGGAGTTGGACTTGATGATCCTTGTGGGTCCCTTTCAACTCAGGATATTCCAGTTCTATGGAGGCCTCTTGCAACAGGATCAAAAGGGCAGACTGTAAGGCAGCCTCCTTATCCTTAATACCACCAGATAAGCTTATCAGAAAAGGTCATTTGTGAGTTTAAATTTTACTACTTTAAATTAGCAGTGATTTATAAGAGTGGGAGCGTGGTTTCATGTGTACTTTGTCTTTTTAGAGCTGAATATTATTTTTTATTCGATTTTACCCATGTATCTAAGTAGGTCACCAGTCATTATCTATTTAGGTTACGCCAGTATAGAATAAATAATTCTACTATATTTCTGTGATGGAACTGTATGCTTCAAATGCTCTAGAGTTAAATACATGAAAGTACTTAATTATTCAGGGAAAAAATTTATCCATGTTTAATTAAAATGTGAAACTATCCTTGATAAAATGGATTACATTTCTGATTGATCTAATTTCTTTAAGTACTACACTGCTATTTTTAAAGGTGTAAATCCTTTCTATTTTACTTTGTATGTATGCATGTATACTCAGCCTTTGCTGAAAGGTGGATATAGGGTTTGGTGAGCCAGTGTTAATCAGAAGCCTAGGCTGAAGCCTCGGTGCACTTGCTGTTGACACTGTTCAAAACTTGATCCCACATTCAAATATCCCCTCAGTCAGACTTTAAATTTTGTAATCCCTATTATGAGCTGAGCTTCACAGCTGAGTCCACCTGGGTCTGACATGTAAAACAAGCTCCAGTGTGAGAACCTAAGGCTACTTTACATCATACACCGGTGTTTTGGGACCCTTAAGGCTGTTTTGACTGTGAATTTTCTCAGCTCCCCTGCTAACATGGTTAAAGGCACTACCTATTTCTCAGCCTCCTCTGCACTCACCTACCATCTCACAAGCTGTCAAATACTTACTGAAGTGCTAAAATGTGAATACAAATTTAACATAATGAAGTTAAACTTAGAGCAATTGTTTTTTGCTTATGCTTTGCTTGGAATTCACTTCTTGTGCATCAAGTCTGAAAGACAGCTAGAAGATAGGACTTGCTTGCCTGAAAGCTTGTCTGTTTATCCACTGATATTCAGTATAATAAAAGACCCTATTGTTTCCCTACAACACATATACTGCTTAAGAGTTATTTGAAGCGTTAGCAGCTGGCTGCTTATTCGCAATACCATGGTTACTCATGGTCATGAAACAGGTAATAAGAATTAGCATTTAACTTAATGCTCTTGAAGGCAAGCTAGAGGGCTTGCTACTACTCTTATTCTACTCTTACTACTTTTGATGGGGTTTTCTGCATGGTGGCCTGCCCTCTGAACTTGGAGAGCTGTCTGCTAGTACCGTAGCTTTGAAGAGCGAAGACTGGCAACACAAAGAATAGCACCTTAAGGGCTCTTTTTTTCTCTGTTGATTAGAGATTGAGTCTTCTGGTAGTAGCTGAGATGTAAACATACACATCTGCAATATCTAAAGTTAGGTGAGGTGAATCCCACCCAACTGAACAGTGTTTGTGTCACCTCTATATTTCTCTTGTGCCAGCCAAAAAGGGACAAAGTATCCCTAAAAACAAAGGCCAATTCAGGTGACGTGCTATACAGTTATGGCAATCAACAGAAAAGATGAAGAAATTCACCTACTCGTAACAAAAACACAAGATGCATGTAATAACTTTATTTTTGCGCTCCTTTACAAGTCTAATCATGCAGCTCTCCACTAATTCCTGTAGCTATATATGACCTGTACAAATTTGTTTAGTGTCAGAAATCCTGGACACTCTGCTGCCAAACTTGTTGTTCATAATGTTACATCTAAAGAGCTGCATTTTGTGTTCCTCAGCTTTTGAAAACAGGCAATTGCAAAATGCATTACCTTAGAGTAAGTGGCAGGTCTGGATTTCTTCATATTTAAACATGATGAGCTCTTTTTATACTAATGTGAAAAAATATGTAATTTCATGGATGTTTCAACAGTACTTATCGATTTATTTCAAAAGGCAGGGGAAGCTTTGATCTTGTCTGAAAATTAATTAACTATTGAACAGAAAAAAAGGCAAACAAGAAAATAAACACCAAAAAAAACACCTTAATTTAACTCTGCAAACATAAGAATTTCCCATAAAGAAAAATAGATGTATGTGATGAATAGATACAACAGATTTATTTCTCTACCAGAAAATCTGAAGTGAATGAACATGGCATGAAACACAGAACTATACAATGGAGAGCAGATGAACTTAGTGGATACTTTGCTGCATTGAAAATCATAATGCTAAGTTATCCATTTGCTTAGCAATATCATACTCATCTTCCACATAATCATTCTATTTTTTCCAATGTATGTTCTTAATAATTTATCTGATCTTCTGGTGGATATCAGGAACAGCCTGAGAATTACACAAAGCAAAGTCTCTGTCTTACCTTGGAGGAACAACATGTCAAAAGTTTAACTTGCTCTTTTGCTAAGCACATGATAGAGAACTCCCTTTCTTACTTAAGACTTTGGGTGAAGACTAGCCTATATACATATTCCATGTTTTCAAAACCAAAACTCTTACAAAAACTCCAGAAAAACTTGAGTCAACCCTTGCTTTTATGTCCTAATGAAATGTCAAAAATTAGCCCATGCAATTGGCTCTGCCATATCTGACTGTTTTCTGCACCAAAGGTATACAAAGCAGAAGAAGACTGGCAGCCAGTCAGAGCTGGCAGCCTTTCATTCCTCCATTAAAGTGAATCTGGTCAACATAAGATGTATTTTTCAGTTTTAATTGGACTATTCATGGACTTTCAGTTTTAAATGTGAAGCAGCCTGTTGAGCTGGAAACATTTTGTGCCTCACTGAAGTCTTTCAATTTATTGTATATTGTACATGTAACTCTACCTATCCCTCTGTCTTTACCCAATAATATTCCTCCCTCTGAGTTTCACGCAGGGGAAAACAGTTGACTCAGATTTTGGAAGTCTTTAAGTCTTGTTGCTAAAGTCAACACACTTCAAATCAGGCCTTTTCCTTGGAGAGGACTCTGGGAAACATCACTCAGTCCCTGCAGTCTTTTAGTGTCTTTCTCACCCTGCTCTCTGAAGGGACAGATAAGGTCTTATGTGCTTGGTAAGAGCTATCCAGGCTAGCAACCTTGGTCATTTCAGTTCCCACCTACACCTACATTACCTAGAGCACAAAGGTAATCAGTCAGGAAGGTCACAGGAGATCCAGGGGTCTACGCTGGGCAATGCAAGGGAGATGACAACACAATCCTATTAACTGATAGAGAATCAGGCCAGAGGGATGATACCCAGGGAAAGTGTTACTTTGAGGCACCACTACAGCTTGAGTGATTCAACATTAATCCAAATCTTGGATTTTAACTTAAATGACAGTAGTTAAAGATTTTTCTTTCTAGTGGCATAGTCCCTGTGGTCAAAGAATATAAGGAAGATGTAACTTTCTGGGTGATGACACTGTCAGACTAGTAAATAGTTAAAAAAAAAAAAAAGCTCTTGACAAAATGTTTGCGTGGAGATCTTATCTGTTTTTACCACCCATCCTCCATATTAAAAAGTTATTTATCTCTACAACTTTTATGAGATTTGATTGATAACTTGTCAGTAACATCAGAGGGACAGAAAAAAATCATTGACAGAATGGTTTTGTTTGTTTGTTTGTTTCCTTTTGGAGAACAAAAAGGTCTTTACATGATCTCAGGGTGAATAAAATAACTAATTTTAATGTACTGATTTATGACATGCAAAATCTCCTGCGCTGAAATGGAAAAAAGCAGAAGAACAAATGGTGGCTATGTTCGGGGAGAACAGGTAATTCAGCCTGAATTTAGCAACAGATTCCCCCCATCCAGCTTATATATAGAACAGTTTCTAGAAGTAATTTTTTCTCTTGTGCATCGTTAGTTTATTTATTATGTACAGCATGAATATGGAGCCCTACAAGAGACACTCAGGTCAAAAATGGGCAGGCTTGAGCATTTATTTCCTGTCAAAACCACTTATATTTATGACAAAATCTAAGAATTTGAAAAGGAGGATCCATATGTAGTCCTGCCCTGGGGTACAAAGTGGTTATGAATTGCTTCATATACTAGTCTTGTGTGTATTGGCTTTATGTAATTGCACCCAAAGGGTTGCACAGAAAAAATGCCTTTTAAAATACATTAAACATGACATACATACCATCCGTAAGGTACCAGGCATGTTAGGAACATGTGGATCTATTATAAGAAAAGAAACAAATCTTCTTTGATAGTTTTCAGCATTGTTCAATGCTGGATCTTTCAGGGGAACACTCACTTGCCTAACAGTGATTGTACTAAGTAGGTCAGCCAAGCAGACCTTGTGTCTCACAGCAGCATCAGTTTCTGCCCTGAAGTACTTAAATGGTCTTTGGAAACAAGATGTAATGTGCAAGATACAAGAAGATGGGAAGAGGGAGAAAGTTATAACAGACAACCCAGTGGCAGCAAGATTAATCCATGCCACTTGAAGGGATTGATTTAATTAGCTGGTTAAATTGGCAACCCAAAAACTGTCTTATCCTTAATTCAGGGAAGGTGCTTGTTTAGTCATATGTCCTTTCTGTGTTGAGGGCATCTCCTCTAGGGGTTTGCAGTCTGCATTGATCTATCTGAATCATAATCTTACAGTAGCATACTGCACATTCTAGCATATTAGCACAATGCAGCTGCAGTTGGATTCCAAGGGCCAGTATTTTTTCTTTTGGGGAATCTTTGGCAGCTTCTTTTCTTATGGAAAACTATTATTTCTTTAGCTAGCAGAAGAGATCAATAATAGGCAAAGCAAGGTTTAACAATAAACAATCTCTTTCATTGCTTTGGCATGTCATCTGGAAAGTAAATACTGAACAGCTATTATTAGGAAATAGGTAAACAGAATGGATGAAAGGCATTAGCCCTGTTCTGAAAATATTTGACATATGGCATTGGGAAGAAGAGCGACAGATGAGAGAGATATATATGTAAGTCTCTTGACAATGATCAAGTAATGATATGCGTTGTATTCCCGCTCATGAAGGCGTGTTATGGCAGGTCTGGTCCTCATATTCCAGGGTGAATTTGATTTCCATCAATTTTTGTGCTTAGTTGTGCTATACATTCGAACTTCTTTGCTGCAAGTACCTTCCCATCCTCTGAAAAGATGATGGTGCACTAAACAAGGAGCTCCTGCAACTTCTTCCCCCCACCTCAATAAAAACACCAGTTAACTTTTTTTTAATGAAATTACAAAACAGCTTTGACAAGCATGATTTTAGCGGGGAAAAGTGCATTTCCTAGTATGAGATTTGGATTTACATGAATAGAGAAAATGTTTGTGTGGTCTACTCTCAAAATACACACATGTTGCTAAACGTAAGAGAAAAAAAGTTAGTTAAATACCAAAGCTTAAGGAAGTGTTTATTAGTGATATTCACCTTTCAACTCAAAGTATAAGAAATAAAATGAATCACTTTTTCAGGAAGTATTCCTCAATCAATTTGCCTTTAAAGAATTAATGCAAAGGGAGAGAAAACGTAGAAAAGGTTAATTGAAAGTATATGAAGAAGTTCTGTAACCTTCAATTTTCTGAAAGATGTGCCTATGCTTAGATGTTAAATTATTTAGATTTCAGTAATACTGACTTTTCCACAGTTGAATGTAATTGACAGCTCATAGCTTAAATAAAAGCCTCAGAGACCAATGGTGGCCATGTGGATTTCAGAGCAAATTTTGTTCAGAGTTGAACAAAAGCCCCAGTCTGCAACAAAAGATCTTTGGCATTGAGGAAAAGAATTTATCCTTCTAAAACATGATCACTTGTAGGGTGACTTGAAAAAACAACAAACAAACAAACAAATTGTACTTTGGTGAAGCCCTTCTGAAAAGAGCTTGGATCTGTAAGTGAAGAAACTGTCTGCTGTTGCTTTATTCTCACTGAAAAACACAGTTTTGTGCACTATTTCTGAGCAGAGAAAACTGCATCGAGGACATACCTGACCTACCACCAAATATTCCTAAATACACAAACAACTGCAAGACTTAACACTTTGACTATCTGCTAGGTGGCAGGGTGTAATAACACAAAGAAAATAAGGAAGAGTTTGATGTATAATCATCCCACCTAATTTCTAATTTAAATGATTAGAGGAGGAGTAGATTCACACTTGGCTCCAATGTTAGTCAAGTGTGAGATACCTCCAGAACAAGAGCAATGCCAGAAACTGGATGTGGCTGTTGAGGGACCCAAGAGTAAATATGTTTCTTACTCAAGTGATTCTGGAAAAGAGAAATAAGAGAATACAGACTGAAGTGTTTTTAAGAAAAACCCATAAGCCCCATTCACCTACCAAGGGAAAATAATAGCAGGATCTCTAATTTCATATATAGATAAGTTTATTGAGTTGGAATGATAATTTCAAATTGCACAGAACTTAACATTTCTGTGTATCTTTTCTAGATTTTTTTTTCAAACATAATTGCCTATTTTTATTGTTGTTGCTGTTGTATGTTGATAATTCAAGGTTTTCTGAGAGAATGACTGGTCTTTATCACTTTCTCCACTATACTGCTATACTGTCTATTTAATTTTAAATCTTGACCACTTTGCTGAAAGAAATTAAATAAAATATCCAGTGTATTTTCTAGCAGTTCTAATAACTTTGCTAGGGAAAGTAAGAGCAAGTAGAAATCACAATCAGTACTTTTGCTTAGGAGTAATTCTCACTTCATATGAATCTGTTCATCCATAAAATAAAGAAAATACATAAAAGTACTTCATAATTTGACATCAATGAGCAATCTCCATGTATATTGAAATGGAGTGAGTTGCTCAGGCTAATGTATTTAGCAAATGTTGGAAAAAAAGTCCTTTTCAGATTTAAGCTTTGGCTCATGTAATTGCCTATTATTCCCATAATAACTCACCCCCCCCCCCCCTTTTTTTTTTCTTGTACAAGAATATTCAAGTGGCATTTCCAGTTCTGTTGCTGTCTCACTGGCCTCATTAAGAACAGATTTTTTTTTTTCCCTGTATTTTTGAGGTACATCATCCTCTGTATAAGAAATCAGTTGGAGGAAGATATTTGTGTTAGGTAATACTCAATGAAAAAAGTATTTTTCAAAAGGCTTATCCAAAATCACAATGTCTTCTTGTGGGATTGCATTTCATCTAATACTGTGGTATTTATGGTTGTTCTGTGAGAGGCTATCAAAGTCCCTTGACCATTCATGCCCTCTAAGTCAGTTTTCCTTAAATCCTGACTGTCTCTCAAAATATTTTGATTGCAAAGGGGAGCTTTATGACAAAAGGAGCTAGAGCAGCTGGGCTTGTTCAGAAGGGAGCTCTCCCAGACAAGCTATTCAGAAGAGGCCTTTTAGGCAGAGTGGAAGTTCACACCGAGGAAGACTACTTAAAATCTTTCTTGTTTAAGGAATTTCTTAATGAAAGCACCAAGTCCCAGTCCTGGCTGAAATTTGTGAAAAGTTGTTTCCCAGGTAAGATTTTCCCATATAATGGACATAGTATTTGGAGCTGAATCCCAGTTTTACTTTCATCTTCTTTTATAATAGTTTCTCTGTTCTCTGCATCTAAAATGCGTCTCTTTTTTTTTTTTTTTCTTTTTTTTGCCCTTTTTTTCTCCTTTTTTTTTTTTTTCTTTTCCTCGTGATACTTGCAACCATGTAGTATTTTTTCTCTTCCAGTGAATTTCGGGAAACACCTTTGGTGTCATGGCAACTTGTTACTTTAAGATTTGCCAGACATAACTTCTTGACCTTGTCTTGAAGTACCAACAGACCAAAGTTTCAAAGCCAAAAAAAATGAAGCTTAGCAATTGCTTAACAATTGTTCTTGCAATCTCCTCAAGATGCAGTATGCTACAGAAAACAGCTTTTATTTTTTATTTTTTTTTTCCCTAAAGCTTTCTTTTTCCAGGTCAGCTATAAATATTCAGCATCAATATTGAAAGGTTTTTCCTGTGCTGTCTTTTAAAGTCTCAGTTCTGCTTTGAAATGTACGCCTGCAGAGGTGGAAAAGGAGCAGAAAACATCCTTTTTCATCCCTGCCCAAATATATGTGTTGAATGGAGACAAGCAGTTACTTCCTTATCATTTTTATTTTATTCAAAGGGGACATGCTCGTAGGAACATTCCCTGTGACAGTTTTTTATCCTCCTGCATGACAGCCTCTTCCCTGTTCACTTCTGTAGCCTTTATTTCTACCTTGTCTCCTGCAATGTTTTCCATTTCCATTTGTGTGTCCCTTACTTCCTCTTTCCTATGGCAATAACATAAAAAAGATTAAATTTGATGACAACTGTTTGAAGCAGATCACCATGGTTTTGGATTAATTAGGCAGTAAGATTTAGCGAGGGGAGTCCCTCTCTACAAGTCTTCAGAGACACTTCATACATTGATTCTATATGAACATGGAAATTTAAGTTAGAAAGATTATTACATCAGGTGCAAGTTTGCAGTTTGAATTATGAAGAGAATTTTGCAGTCTAAGATAACTAATAGGATTTAAATTTGCTTAGCAAAAGATGTCTTAAGAAACAAATGGAGTTGCATAAGAGTAAAAGGAACTGCTAAGTTAGGTGTCCATAAATGCTCGTGAGCTAGTTATTGGCAAAGACTTTGAACATGCATGAAATGAAGCTCCTTCTTTTCGCTTAATGCTTAGTACGGAATTTGATAGGTAGAGTTAATAAAAATGCTATAGATCATTTTGTTTTAATTATTATTACTGCACAGAATTTCCAGAGGCCTAAATTTGCCCTTTTACATAGTACTCATATTTACATCCTACAAAAATTAGGAGTTCTATATATGAAAGTGAGGAAACATTTGTTTTTGCAGATCTGTCACTAACATCAGTAATGTTTGTCAGGATGACTTCACTGTCTTAGTTCAGAAGGTCCTTGAAGAAGCAGTGCATTGTTGGTCAATTCGGGAATTCCAGTTGCCTCCTTGGAGCATCAGCCCCACTGTTCACCCAAGTGTGTTCCTGGTTTGTTAATGCTTTACCTCCAACTATCTCTCTTACCCTACACCTTTTCCACTGCATGTCCCCTCTTTTTCCCCTTTTGCTTTAATGTCTTGCCTTTTCTTGCCTGGACTGCTTGGGAGGCAGTTTAATTTACCAGTTACTATTATTTTAGGGGGAATTCAGATTTTTTTGTTTGTTTGTTTTTGCTGAAACACCAGGATATTTGGCAGTTATGGCCTCCATTCTTGTTATGCCTTGCAATCACAAAATACTTTTAAAGAAAATCTCTTATATGTCAAGAAGGCAACAAACCCACAGATTTCTTTTGTTCCAGATCACTGGAGGAAAAAAAAAAAAAAAAAAAATTTTGTTTTGTTCCAGATCACTGGAACAGGCTCCCCAGGGAAGTAGTCACTGCACCAAGCCTGTCGGAGTTTAAGAAGCGTTTGGACTGTGCACTTAGTCACTTGGTCTGAATTTTTGGATAGACCTGTGTGGTGCCGTGAGTTGGACTCGATGATCCTTATGGGTCCCTTCCAACTCAGGATATTCTATGATTCTGTGATTCTATGATTTTCTTCTTGTCACAACATGTAATCAATATTAACAAGACTTTAGGTGGTCAAATCATAGAATCACAGAATCACAGAATCATCTAGGTTGGAAGAGACCTCCAAGATCACCTAGTCCAACGTCTGACCTAACGCTAACAAGTCCTCCACTAAACCATATCACTAAGCTCTACATCTAAATGTCTTTTAAAGACCTCCAGAGATGGTGACTGAACCACTTCCCTGGGCAGCCCATTCCAATGCCTAACAACCCTTTCAGTAAAGAGGTTCTTCCTAATATCCAACCTAAAACTCCCCTGGACTGGATTATGATTAATTCAAGACAAAAAATAACACAATCCCTGTCATAGGGCTGACTACCTGAGTTCTGTATGCCTTCTTTTATATATTTTTATTAGTAGTAATGAAGAGAAACATGTTTGCTACAGTGTAGAAAGCCTCGCAATATTTATTTTTTTCCTGTCTTACTGGTTCATTTGCTAGGAGTGAAGGGAAGCAAAGCTTAAGGTACAGGATAAAGACTTATATTAACCATATATTAATTTAGCATATATTGATTATCAATTCACCATTTTTATTAATTTTTTAATCAGTGAAGAGAAAGAGACATTCATAAATTGTATCATGTAAAAGTACGTGTCTAAAATAGGTATGTTGAACTGCCCTGCTCATATTAGTGTCTATTTATAGGCCAGAGAAAAGTAGAAAACTAGGAATGATAATTCCATTTTGTGGACAGTTTTTCCATAATGCTCAAACTAATCTCAGAACTTCAGTGTCAAAGCTCACAAGTCATCTTGGACAGAATGTATATTTGCTATGGTTTTCTGTATGCATCCTTGGCCATTCTTGGATAAAAAATAGTGACAAAATGACATTTGTGGCCCAGTTTAGTAATTCTTATGCCCTTTCTGTAAAAACAACATAAAGTTCTACATGTAGATCTTTGGCAGAATCCCATGGATATTGTGTTAGAAAATAGGGCTAGATGACACAAGACATATTATACAAACCTACAACTACAAATAACCATAGCATAAATTTTAGTTCATAATTTATTAATTATATGTTCTCCAAAATAACACAAAAATACTATACCACAGCATGATTCCTAAATTCCTGATTCCTTACTGTAAGCTGTTATGTAACCGAAAACTATTATGTATTACAGGAATAGTGAAGAAGTGCCGCTATCCTCGAATGCTGCTTTAGGTCAAATTAGTTGAATGTGCAGAAGGAGATTAAAAAATCTGAATATGTTTCTGACAATCTGAATTTCAATTAAAAATATTTTCATACAGCTTGGTAACCAGGCCTGGAGTTAATTTCTTTGCAATTAAATTTCTAATGTTACAAACAGTGAAACTATCTCTGCAAATACTTTAATGATACTAAAGTTGACTTGCTCTGTTTAATCATTGCTTATTATTTTTCCTTAGTTGTTTACTATGGCAACTGTGTCTGATGAGAAATTGATTTTTTTTTCTGTTTACTAACATTTACTGAAACAATGCAATGATAAATTTCCCATTCTCATTGTCCCATTTCTCCACTGCATTGCAGCAGTGTCAGCTTGATGGTACTTTCAAACATTACAGTGGTGCCTTGAATTCTACCCTTATTCATGGACCGCTTTCCCTGAACTGGCTGATCACTGTTTGGTGTCCTAGCCTTCTTTCTTTTTTTTTTTTTTAATCAGACCTGTTTCTATCAATAAGCATCAGGGATAAGCAGCTGATATTCCTAGATGGAAGCTACTTGAAATATTTTGTACACAAACTGTGAATGGATATAGTTTCTAAAAGTGCTTTGTTCCTCTCTTTTTAAGTTAGCTATAAGGTAGATTTGTACATTATCAAGGGTGGCATCATCTCTGCTACACTTGGATGTTTAAAAGCTAGATGAGTAGTCTAAGCTGGTTGTCTCTGCTTCCTCTTGTCAGCAGAGAGATGGGCACCTAGAGTGAGAGACTCATTCCACAGCACAACTGACATAAGTTGTTGTCAGGTACCAGACTGTGTGTTCTCCATTTTAATTAATTATCAATATAAAATTATGCTCGATCAAATTTGCAGGTTGTAAGTAACAGTTTTCAGTGTCGGAAGTATTGTAGAAACCAAGAAACCACATCACACAAAACTGTAATCACTATCTATATTAGGAATTTTATATATATATATATATATATATATATATATTTACACCAGTTAAGCACATTTGCCTTAAAAATAAACAAATAGGCATTCATGTTTTAAGCTGAAAATCAGGAATAGGTTAACAGACTAGATAGCATACATTTGCTGTTAAACTGAGCTTTACTTTAAAGATGTAAGTGAAGTACTAACATTATCTGATACATTTCTATGGAACACAGGAAAACTGCATTTTATTTTCATTGAAATATTTCACAGATAAAAATTAGAGAACCTTGTTTTGTATTGAAAGAATGCAAGAAAGCAAGAAAAGAAAGACAGCAAGAAGAAAGAAAGAAGGAAAACAGTGGGAAAGACAAGGGAAGACAAGGAAAGACAAGGGAAAATGGGAAGGGAAGGGAAGGGAAGGGAAGGGAAGGGAAGGGAAGGAAGGGAAGGGAAGGGAAGGGAAGGGAAGGGAAGGGAAGGGAAGGGAAGGGAAGGGAAGGGAAGGGAAGGGAAGGAAGGGAAGGGAAGGGAAGGAAGGGAAGGGAAGGGGAAATAAAATCTACTTGAAAATTCTTTGTTGTGCATCCAATGTAGAAAAGTGACTCCTAAGCACTTTTGATGATGACTTTCATCATAGACAGCTGAATTTCTGTCAAGGTTCTGATACCGCATCATTGCCATGAACTCACTTGATGTCATAAGTCCTACTTGAGTAGCTACTCATCATAAAGTTCAAGACTGGTTCCCAATGTTCAAAAGGTAAGAGTTTTATACAAATATTCACAATTATGTTCCAAGTGGATTCAAAAAGGGATAAAGATATCAGAAGAGGATACTTTAAGATAATTTGAATGATAAGTGAAAGGTTTATCTTATCTTCCATGAGATTAGTGTTACTAGCAATTTTAAACCTATTATTTGGTGTTTGTCAATAAGGATTCTGTAAGAACTTTAACAAGTAATTTCAACTTTTGTTTGTGTGATGTCAGGAAATATTTGGACCAAGTGAATAAAAATGAAACTTAAAAATAAAAATTAGGAAATGATATAACAAATGCAATTTGGTGCTTTACTGCTTATTTGCTTTTTAATGATTCATTAGGAAATGAGATAAGGCATGCAATTTAGTGCTTTAGTACTTGTTTCCTCCTCACAAATACTCCCTACAAAAGTCCTGGCTCATATGGTTGGTTTTCTGTTGTTCTAATCAGACGGATGAAAAACAAGAAAAAATCAATAAATATCCAGATTTATCCATGTTTTGGTAGCCTGATGCAAACTAAATTACAAGTATCTCTCCAGACTTTTAAGGGTAAAGAACTGGGAAATTACATTGTTCCTACGGTCGTACAGCTAAAGCTACTTTTATTTTCAGCAGTTTCTTCTTTTTTTTTTTTTTTGGGGGGGGGGGGGGGGGGGGGGGGCGGGGGCTGTTATAGTATTACGGGATATTAAACACTGTGTTATAATGTACTAGATATTGTACATTTTTATCAACTTTGGGCTTATTCTTTATTATATGTTTATTTTCTGCTTCATACCTTGGTCCAATATTGTATCACTTAGGATCAGATTTTCTGGAACACATTCCCACTCCAGAAAAATCCTATGATTTTGTGGATTTTCTAAGCTGAATCAAAATAGGATCATATTAACTTAATTTTCTGAGTAAACAAAACAAAAGAAAGTAAAAGAAACATTTGTGACTTCAGTCTTATTGTTTGTTAGGACTTTGGCATCTTCTAGTACTAGGAGGCACCTGTTCCTGCTTAGGACTCACAACTCATGTTCATTCCTCGAGGTAGGCATCTGAAGCTTTTTTTTTTTTTTTTTTTTTTTTTTATTTATTTGTTTTGATTAGACTCATGAGTGGGCAACAACAGGGCTTAATTTTTAAAATGCATGTGTAAATAAAGCAATGCCTTCCTTGTCTACAAAAGTTCATTTATTTGAGAAATCAGTGAGCGTACTAGAAACCCAAGTTCTCCTGTCTGCTTGAGAGTTTTCAACATCACATCAGCAATAACAGTGCCTTAAATGTCAAGCTAATAACAGAGAAAGTGAACAGGAGAACATGAGTGCTGAAGGCGCTTACCACTCCCGTGTCTCTTGGTTCACCCGACAAAGTTGAGACCATGTCTTCACCTCAGAACAGCTGCTAGCCTGGCACTACAGCATACTTAACAGGGCTACAAACATGCTCTCCTACAGAAATATTTGCTTTGATTTTTTTTCCTATTCTTTAAGTAAATGCAATGCAATTAGGATTTTATCCTTAGCAAAGTAAACTAAAGGAAGAGGTGTTTGTCTAAAGTAATCTTTGCAAGAACAGTCTCCTTTAGTGTAAATTGAATAGAGAGCATTTTGTTACAATTACTTCGCCTTATATTTTAGTCAGTATTGGACCTGGTTCCACAGTTTTCAGAGCTGCTGGTACTGCTTTTCCTTGAGTGCATCAGCAAGTTTTAAAAAATTACTACAATAATAAATTATAATTCAGAATCTAGCAACTACCTATCTTATGGGATTCCTGCTTTCTGTAGGTCTTTCTTCTTTGTTTAAAGTGTATATTTTTAGCAAACTGATTTAGGGACCAGATCCAGCAAAACTGTAATGCAGAATCAATATATCTGTCTGTAATTTGACATATGCTTAAATTCTCTGTGTTGGATCCTAATTTCTTTATCAGGAAATGAAATTCTGTAGCTAGATCCTTGTCAAGAGTTGTCTTATTCTACATTTGTCAATAACTTGCTGTTGATTTT
This sequence comes from Cygnus olor, assembly GCF_009769625.2. NCBI lineage: Eukaryota > Metazoa > Chordata > Aves > Anseriformes > Anatidae > Cygnus > Cygnus olor. Next base: position 182,859,461 of record NC_049169.1, read on the forward strand.
GATTGCCTTATCACTAAAAAAAAAAACAAAAGCAAAAACAAAAAAACCTATTTGCTGGGTCTGAATTACTGAAACTCTTCTTCCCTTTAGATCTCCAAATACTTTTTTTTTTTTTTTTTTTTTTTGGGGGTGGGGGGAGTTAACAGTTATAAAGAAAAAGAGATACATAAATGAGTTTCTACATTGCATTTTTCATCCATTTTTTTTAATGTGACAAATATAGCATAGCTTTTAAATATTGACCATCATTACTCACCAGAATGAACAGTTCATCTACTCAGATAGGAGAAACAACAGTCTTCTGACATTTTTCACAATAAGTGCTAAAGTATAACCTTCACTTGTTTCTTTGCAGCTGTTTCTCTGAAGTTTTGACCTATAGAATTTTATAACTATTCAACTTTTATACTACCTTTTCTCTTTATTCAACTGACACAACATATGTGCAGTGAACCTTCAGGAATTCCTCTACCCATTGTACAGCTGTCTCTGAAAAATGCTGGGTTTGAGAAGCACCTCTGAGATTTGTGCAAGCATGTAAATTAAAGAAAGACCTTTTTGTCCCTAATCAAGTATTCTTGCCAAGAATATTGCCGCAAAAGGTCGATGTCTTAGAAAGGGTTAAACAGTCTTCAGGGCCTAGTTTAACAGGAAATACTTGAACAGGAAATATTTCCTGGTTCCAGAAATGTCTTTTTTGAATGTTGAAAATTAAGCACTTCAGTGCAGTGCAAATCTAAAACTGCAAATGCTAAAGAGAAAAGTATATGTGAAATCTTGTCATTCTTTCAGATGAAGCTGCCAAAATCTCTTTTTAAGATCTCCTGTTATATAAAACTAATTCTTTAATAAATAAATATAAACTTTAAAAAAATGCATTTGAAAAAGATCTATTATATACTTGTTTAATGGTGAATGTGATTTTTTTTTTCCTAAGGGCTTGCAAGATTTTTTTTTATTAATAATTTTTTTTGATATTTTTATTGGATTTCAAGGTAGATTTCAAGGGGGAAAATCATGATATATTTCATAGAAAACTTGAAAAAAATATTTATCTTGGAGTGCTCCTAATAGTTAGTTAGTAGAATGTGAAGCCTAAACACTTTTCATAGTCTATTTAGTTTATTGGGAATTTGGTTAAACATTGATTTGATTGTGGCTGAGAAGCTCTACACAGTCTATCAATCTTTATGTAGTCTTACATAAAGTCTTTGATATGCAGTGTCTGGAAACATACTAGAAAATCTTAAAAGAAAATGTTTTAGAAAGACATGGCTAGAAGTTGGAATAGTAGGGGCTGGGACAGTTTCATCTCATGGAGTTCAAATGACCTTTTCTCTTCACCAGACAGAAAATTAAATGAGGAATAAAGAGGTCACCCATGTCTAGCTAGTTGAGAAACACCTCCGAGACCATTACTCCTTCTCAGATGTGGTACTAAGAATATGCCAGGCAGCAGAGCATGGGGAGATAGCAGGTATGAGAACCCAAAGGAAAGCCTACGGTAGCCTAGGAACCAGCCTAACTGAGACATATCTTATTTAAACTATGCCTTAATTCATTACCTCACTGGAATTTGCTCAGGATGAAACAGTTCATGGTATTATGGTTCTTTCCCCCGTTGGCTGAGTAAAAAAGGTACAGTATGTGATTTATGTAAACCCTCAAATTACTTCTGTATATAGTCTAGATTAAGAGGTCCTTGCTTGCTCATGTGTGCAAGCAATATACTATGGGCAGCATCATTATTACATCATGCCAGTGGCCAGCAGATACTTCTCATATTTGTTGTAGGGCTTTGTAAGCAGCAAGGTAACCCTTGAGCTGTGCAGTGAAGGTTGGTACCATAGATTTCTGTGCAAGAATGGCTGAGTGAAATGTTCTGTTTTGTCCTTTGCCACAAGTCAGACTAGGTAATCAAAGAGAGACTTTCTGCTCCAGTATGCATTCATCCTGTTAGCTGTCTTTAAAAAGAAAAATGTCAGGAATAAATTTTCCATTTGATTTCCCAGATGAAAAATAAAGCAGTTTACTGACATTTTTTAATGTTTGCAAAAAGGTAATGTGTTATAAAAACTGATGAGGCAATGCAGGACTTATTCCACATATTAAACAATTCAGAAAAATGGTCAAGGATTAAAAATTGAAAAACAGAAGCAAAGTTAAGTAAATTCCTCTTAAATGAGATGGCAAATGGAAGAAAATAAAGATCAACAACTTCATTTTAACCAATTGAGAGCATATTAAATTATCTATTAGAAAAAAAAGAAAAAAAAGAAAAAAAAAAAGAAAAAGCACAAACAAAAACAGTGTGGAGTCTTCAGAGCAGACCTTTTGTTCAGTGTTTGTACATAACAAATCATCCTGCCCTATCAGATTCACCAAGGAAAGAGGGGGAAGGATAGTGGGACAGAAGGTAAGTGCCTGCCTTTCCCAATGGAACTGCCCCATTTACTTTCATGCTTTAATCCGTGTGACAGGGAACACTTACGGCACTTTACCTATTTCTCCCCGTGCTGTTTATTCAACCACATTACAATCAAGTCCAGAGTGAAGTAACCATCCAGGATTTAGTATGTAGATACAGACAGGTGATGAGTAGTAAGCCTTAGTAGAAGCTAAACTCATGCCTTTTTTGTTGTTGTTTGCTACTTTGTTTCTTTGTGGCTGTTTGGGGATATTTTGGCTATTTCTGAAGCTTCCTATAACTCCTATGTCTACCAGACAGCTTGGAAATGCTGTTTAAATTAAAAAAAAAAAATAATTAAAAAAATAAATAAATAAGAAAAGAATTTGTCTTCACTGGTGAGGATGAATCTTTCCCCCACACCCATCCCGTTTCCTGTTTCAGAATCAGATTGTTCCTATGTGAAAGTATCAACAGATACTAGTTAAACAAAAACAATGCATCCCATTCTGCCTCCTAGAAAATCCAAATCATAACTGCTGTAAAAAATCTGTATTGGTCTGCTGCTAACAGGCTCAGAGTTATGAAATGAACTTGCATCTGTTCTGTCAAGGCAGAAATAACCTTTCCATGGCTGGAAGGTTAACCCGTGATTATTAGATACTCTAGCTTTCAAAATAAATAGCAACCTGGCCTTATGGAAGTCAGTGCAAATGGTAGTGGTTTCAGTGGATCGGATTTTCATTTCTTCTCATTCTCACTTTGTTGGAGAACTAATATGAAATGGTAAGTACATAACCATATATTAGACAAATAAATACTGTCAGAGGAGAAAAAGCAAAACTTTGAAAAGTTAGCTAACTTTGAGGAGTTATTCATTGACTGTTTCGTTATTCATTAACTGTATTCATTGACTGTATAGTGATCTCTGAAAAACTATTTTATGTCATTTCTGTGTTTTTTAAACATACATTTTACAGAGTATTAAAATTGTGCTAGAACTGCACAGACACTTGAGTGCATGAATATTTTCCTGCAACTTATAGTTTTGCCTCCAGTGTCTTTGTTTGGTCAACAATGAGTTTTATCAAAGTATATTTTCAAGAATCTCTCTCTATTTAGTAATATATGTATCCATTGCTGGCAATTAATATCGTAAATTGCTATTACAATTCCAGAGTGTGTCTTCTGTAAATGCAATGATTCAATAATGCAATAGCAGAAAGTTAATTTAAAATCCATTCTTGTTTCCCAGTTTATTTTCAACACCTTAAAAAAATAACCTGTCCCCAAGATACAGCAATTTGAAAAAACAAACAAACAAACAAACAAAAAACTTTAATAGAGTTTCTTCAATACAAAAAGTTAAGAAAGTTATTTTTAACAGGGACTGTTATAATGGCAACAATTTATTTTTAAAGGCAAAACTTAGAAGAAAAAAAATGTTCTGATGTTTGTAAAGCTGAGGCTTCCAAATTTGCAAACATCTTCAGAAATTAAAACCAGATAACTGATAGAAAAAGCTGTCCCTGTTTTGACATTAACAAGATCAGATGGGTGAATTTAGTTCAGTTTTGCTTTGTCAGAAATCAAAAGACTGCCTTAGGGCTATTAAATCCTCAGGTACTTTTCTGGGGAAAACTAATAGGAAGAAATGCTCACAGTAATTCATTAAAGATGACGGTTAATTCAGACAGTAAATAAGTAAGTAGAGAAATGATCCAGCACTGCTTTTAGAGTAAATTATTCCTAGTGCAGATTAAAAATAAAGTTACATTAAAAAGAAAGCTCATTTTAAAAGGACCAGAGGCTTGTAAAATCAGAACTGATCTGTTGTCAGTTTATTCAATTTTGTACACAAAACATTCAGATAAAAAGCACTTTGGAATGTCCTGGGCTTATGGATTTCCATTGTGCCACAGTAGAGATGAAGCATCTTCCTTTTTGTATCAAGTTTTCTTGTCTGTCTTTAACTTCTCAAGTTTGGAGGTAAAATCAAAATACAAATCCTACAAATTTATGAAACTTGATTTACAAAACAGCAAAGAATGAACTGTTCATTCACTTCATGACAAGACTCAGAGACACAACAGAGCTCATAAGTTGCTGGGATCATCAAATATTATCTCCCAGATGCGCGCCATGTCCCTTCTCTTTGGGGTAGATATATCATCACACATTCAGAGGCAGTTATAACATTTCCTTCTCTTTGAATGTGAGGTTAAGAGTGTTTTCCCATCTATGTTTTGTCAAATCAACAATGTGAATCAGGTTTAGAAACCCTCCATTGAAAAAGAGAACATGTACAGCACATTCCTGCAAACAGTTGTGCAACTGTTGTTGCAAACTGTTGTGCAAATGTGCTGTACATGTTCTCTGGCATGACTGAGAGTGGTGAGCAGCCTCTCTGGTGCAGGAACCAGGGTCCCACCTTGAAAAAATGTTTTTCTTCAATTTTTTCATGCGTTACTCCTCCAGTCTAAATCTTGTTCGAATGCCAGCTAAGTACTGTGGCCTCATCTGGACCATCTGACAATAACTTCTCATTGTTTAAAATACATAAACAGCACTGGGTGGTGACTCCTCTGACTCAAGGAGCATAGGGGTGCCATCTGGGCAGACTCAAGCTCTATGGTGTGTGATTATTTTTGGATGAAGGTGGACTTTGTCATTATCAGAGGTTCACTTCATGAAGTACAGACTCGATAAGAACTTTACTTTTTAAAGTAAAATAACAAATTATGATTAGTTAGTGAGGTCCATAGAAACACATCCATTTGTGCTATGAAAGCTGATTCAAAACAACAGTATGTTGTTTTGTCTGTCAGGACAGACAGAACCATCTTGAGAAGAATTCTAGCTCTGAATGAACTTGCCATTCACTGTCATGAGTGTTTTTCCTTCCATCGTTAAGACTACATTTACATGTTTTTTATTTGTGAGCGTTCTCCAATTTTCTCAAATAGTTAATCATGAACGGTGAAGAAACATTTGGAATACAGCAAAGCAATTGCCTGGAGAAGAAGAAATAGTGCACATACTTTCTAAAATATTCTACATTTCCCCCCAAATTCTTCACGTAGCTATTCTAAAATTCTTCATGTAGATATTGACCGGGTACTTTGTCACTTCAGTAACCATCTGGTTAATGAACTTTTCTCCACTGGGTGATACAGGAGCATTTTACATTCTCTTTTGTAAATGTAAACTGAAATGCAGATGTTAAATTTATGTCCCCAGTTCTGTCCTGTGTCTTGCTCCACAAGTAGTCCACAATGAGTAAATATCTCATCACATGCGTTCTCTTTTGGAATGAGTTTATACTCGAGTATAAACCAGCTTCTCTCCAAAGCAATATGAATTGTTCATGGACTGATCACTCCAAAGATTCCTCCCAATAGTCATTATGATCACAGTTTGGTTTCCTTTATCCTCTACAGTCCTCTAGTACTGTATAGGCTTTTTCCTCAGATATCTCATGCCCATGCCCAGGTAATGCCACACATACCCTCAGAATCACACTCTGAAACCACACTGCTAGTGGGTTGTGACATGATGTTCAAAAAATTTCAGATACTTCGAAACAAAAATATCCACACAAAAAAAATATGTCATATGGCCAGAGAGGTGCCAAGTGGATGTCAAAGACCGCAGGTCAGAGGTCGTCATGTGTGTCTGAACAAGCCATTTTAGAGACGATTCATGTGCTGCACTGTAGGCAAGAGCCATTCTGCACTGCCTGAGCTGCTGTTTTGGGATTGCTGCCTAGAGAGGATGACTGTAGCTGTACAGGCATGCTACTTCATACAGTAGTACATTGGTACCTAGCGCTGCTTTCAGCTGGCATCATTTTATTTCCAACAGAGTGCCTGTATCCTTTCTGCAACCCTAAATCCACTTGGACCACACCAGATAAGCATTCCTGTGCCTTAATCTCCTTAATCTCCTCTGCCTTAACCCCCACTAGCGCAACAGCTAGGCACCTGACGGCTGCCTTTACTCTACAAGCACTGCTGGATAGATGTTCTCCAATGCAGTAACCATTGGTAAAAGTCAAGGAGTAATACGAATACTGCTCCTGCTTTTGCATCAGCTGAAGCAGTCAGGAGGAGAATGAGAGATTCCTGCTATTGGAGTGAGGCACATCAGACATCCTGGGACATGAGAGGCCCTCAGCTGTTTAATGTAAGCATAAAGTGTACAGAGAGCAGGACTCCCTTCCATGGGGTCTGTTCATGCTCATTTGTGCAGTCTTCTACAAATGTCCCTTGGCCTCACTGTGCCACAGTGTTCAGCTGAAGGAGCATTTTCAACTTGCATTGTGTAAGGTCACTTCTAGCGAAGGTTATAATGGGTCTTCTGAGACTCAATTTGTGCACAGCTTGGCCTCGTTTTCTCCTGTTTTAGAGAAAAATGTTCCCTGTCAGAAGACACATTTATTGAGAGAGATGGGGAAAAATAGGACAAATGAGAGCACTTAAAACCTTCCATATTTGCCATAATACCTATCTCATGCGACACGTGCTCCTGTATCTTTTCATGTTACCACACATTCCCTCTCTTGGCTATTACATAAGTCACAGGGACAAGCATCACTAGTGACGAATTTTCTATGCTCAAAGGGTAACTTAAATAATAAAACTATGTTTTATTATTTTTAGTTTTATTCCACCAAGTAAGGGTGCCCACCTGGAAAAAAAAAATCTTTGCAGAGAAAGACTTGGGGATTTTGGTGGACCCACTGAACAAGAGGCTGAAGTGTGTCCTCATGGCAAATAAGGGCAACAGCCTCCTGAGTTACATTAGGAAGAGATTTGCTAGTAGATCAAGGGAGGTGATCATTTGGATTTCAGTTATACTCCTTACCTTTGGTGTTACTGATGGTGAACTTAAGTGTTTAGCATGTCATCTCCTGGTTGACAACATCCATGTAACCACTCTCTGCAGGTTAGATAGCTGTAAGCAAAAGTTTTTATTTTCACCCAGGCAAAGTACTGCCATTGTGTGAAGTGAGGGTAGGTTCACTACTATGTGGCATCTTTTGCTGAGAAATTCATGCTGTTTAGGACCATCTCCAAGCCAGGTCTGGCACCTAAGTGTTTATAAATCACATTACCACCAGAACAGACAAATGTTCTGCACTACTGTTTTTGCCTCTGCTGAGTTAGCAACCTCATATTCTGATCACAGTAATAATTAAAGGTATTTCAAAATTAATTTCCTCTCATGCAGCAAAGGCCATGTTCCTCATTCAGCACAAAATATGTCTCCCTATGAAGTTTTAAAACAAACAGACAAAAAACACATATGAGATGGGAAGCGGAGAGGGAGGTGTCAATCTCTTCTCCCTTGTAACTGATGACAGGACATGCAGGAAAGGCACAAAGCAGTGCCAGGGGAGGTTCAGACTCAACATTAGGAAGTTATCTTTACTGTGAGTGTGGTCAAACACTGGAACAGGCTTCTCAGTGAGGTGGCTGATGCCCCAGGCCTGTCAGTGTTCAAGATGCATTTGCATTTGGATAATGCTTTCATTAAAATGCTTTAACTTCTGGGTATCTCTGAAGTGGTCAGGCTGTTGAACTACAGCATCTTTGAAGGTCCTTTCCAACTCAACTATTCTATTCTATGAAAGTGAGATAAATGAATGAAGAATTTGAGTAAGATTCTTGAAATGCTCATGCACACAGCTGTAATGTACTTGCTTTACTCGGTGGAATATGTTTTCCTTCCAGTCCATTCTTTCCTTGTCCATTAACTTCAAAGTAAACTATGTAAGCACTAAAGCCCAGTAAAAGACACTTCAAGTACAAAATGTCATTCTATAAAAAATGTACAACAGACAATAGTGGTGAATTTATATCTGGGGACCTCATGACCTATAACTCTAGTATGTCAGTATGGTACTCACCAAAGACTGGAACAACAGAACAGAATGGGCTGTGGAGTGCCAAACCTGACATCTTCTATTAATAAGTTTAGAAGTGTTATCTCAGTCCTACTTCTTGGGTTTGGAGAGGATCATCTGCTGCAAGTCTTTATTGTCTGTGTGGACAATATATAAAACCTTCTTAGAAACACAGCTTAGAAGTACATGATTTGTGAAGAAAGATGAGTAGTCCATAAGAGGTCACGTGTTTGTGATTACATATGTATGTATGAGAGACTGACATGTGTGCATATACAAGGCAGGCAGAGAGATCTCCAGGGTACCATGGGTTGGTGTATTTTTAGGTCCTGCCTCTACCTTGCTACCAAACCAGGGCTTCTGCTGGGGAATTTCTCTTCCTTAGTGTCACCTGAGCCAAAAGCTGTGAGGCAGCTGCCAAGAGAAAACAGCAGGGCAGAGGAAGGGATACAGAGAGCCTTTGCTTGTCCGAACTGGGAAAGAAGAGACCTATATGGGAATGGGGGGAGAGACTGGCCATGCTTGGTCTGTGGTGCTTCCCCATAACTTCTCTTCATGGCTGGTGTCCCCGATGGCATTGGTGGTTCTGGGCTGTCTCAGGCTTTACCATGGCCACTTCACATGGGCACTTGGATGGGGACCAGAGACGGACAGGAATACAGGTCATACAGTGCCAGGCCACCTCTAGGAGAGCCTCTGGGCAACTTCATGCACTAAGCTAAGCAGGGATGTGTTATTCCCTCAGGTGGGATGGCATGGCTCTTCGGTCAGCTCTGAACACAGCCACAGCCCTGTGCAGAGGGCATACAGAGCTGCACAGGCTCTCCGCGGCCATAGGGCACCAAGGATACTTACTTCTTTTTGCTTATAATAAAATCTACCCTTGATTTAATCTACTCGACTCTATATTAGTGACAAGACCAGGTGCCAGAGGTGTCAGCTTAGAGGAATTTAGGTAATTTACTTTATAAGTGGATTTGACTTATACTATAAAAAACAGAGGTTGTTTAAAAATTTGAGATGAGGCTATGTCTGGGTGCCAGAAGAGGACAAGAAAAAATTGGTCTGTCCAGAATGTGCCAACACTGAAGACAGCCATGGCTAGACATGTCTGAGGGATCTGCTACCAGATGACGGTCCAAAACACCTGCTGCCTTTTGAGATGTGAAGAAGAAAACTTTGTAATAATTATGTTTATCTTCTTTCTTGTTATTGAGGCGTACAGTTGTTCAAGCAGATTGGCTTCAGAACCATTTTAATGATGTACAGAAAGACTAATTAGCACGTAAAATAATATGTCAGTTACTCTTTACATTTCCTGGATTTTCTCTGAGAATATATTTGAGTAATTAGGCTGTGGATGCCAAATGGTGGGAAGGAAACTCATTCCTAAGCTAATTGACATATGTCTCATTTTCTCTAATCTAGTTTTCTGTGCATTGATGAGAAAGACCAGCTTTATCTTTTACTCTTTTTATGTGCAGTAATGGAATTGCTCTTGGTTGCTTATGTATGCTTTGGATACTTCTCTGTAGTGTGACTTCTTTATCAGGAAAACAAGATAATAAGACTAATTTGAGACAATAGTCAGCTACTTTATGGATCCTGGAGTCAAATTTGTATTAGGGAAATGTAATGTTTTAAGGTGCAGCAAAATGAAATGGTATTACATTTATAATTAGTTTTGAAGTAGCTTGGAAAAAGTTATTTTGACAGAGTACTTCAATAAAGACAGCACATTAATTTTCAAATGGTAAATTAGAAAAAATTACCTGAATTGTAACTGGGAGAAGAGAACCTAAGGAATCTGTACAGAAGCTTCAATGTCAGAAGTGATATTGAATTTGTCTAAAATGTGGAGATCAAAATAATTATTTCACTTGGGGAGGGCATTTGGCAAGCATATGAATGCAGAAACAATCTGCAGTTATGAGATGAATTTTTGTTTACTTTTACAGCCTTAATCCTTCAGAAGTGATGAAGAAGTGTACTTAATAATTTAAGTTCTCGAAGTAAAGTTATTAAGGAAACTACATAAAAATCTAATTATAGATATGAAAAACTTTGTAAATTCTATGATAATTGTTTTTATTTGTAGATTTATTAGCACATAGACTAAAAATTTTCCAAAATCCATGATCAGGAACACAGTTTTAGCATAGTGGTACGTTTTTCTCTGTAAATACAAATATTTATTTTATAATAGCTATTTTTTTCTACTATGTTTTACCTTTCTAAAGGCAATGCAGTGCAATAAAATTTAAGACCTAGTCTAGACCATTCACTTAAAGTTATGAAATGACTTATAAGGAAAGAGTTCTAGTTTCTTCTTTGTCAGTTTCAGCATGCCACTTTCATTATGTAAATAGTCTTAAATTGAAGCATAGTGTGTGAAATTAAAATGGATTGTGATAACAATTATTTGTTATAAATTTCCCTGGTTTCCCTGATGAGCATAGGAGGACAGATGAGGTTTACCTGTAACCTCAGAATGGCCTAGGAATTGTTTCAATTTTCTGTATCTTAAAACCCACAAATAAACATATCATTCTAGGAATTGTCTTATTGCATGTGAGGAATACAAAGTCATTCAAAGGCAGGCTGTACAGGAGAGAGGCCTTTTCAGTCATGCTCCAATGAATCTACTCACACTGAACTTGCAGAGTTTCATGTAATTTCTAGTTCATGTTTTGTTATAGTTAGTTGTATTATCATTAGCATCCTACTATTAGCCATGCTACATATATATTACATATTCCTGATATATATATATTATATATATGTAATCCTTATTTCATCATAGGTCCAACATTCATAAACTGGTATCTCAAACACCATACATACCAGAAAATATTCACCAAGAGGAGACCTTGACTCTTCTTTGTAGATGAGGGTAAGGAAAGGAGACAATTTATGCATGTTCATAGACAGTTCGTACTGTGTTCACTACTGAAGTTCAATTTGGCAATGTTGCCTGTCTCCAATGGCAAAATTTATTTGATGAAAATGATGTGAAGTTGTGGCTGCTTACAAATATGCAGGCCAACTTACTCTAGATGTGGGGTCAGGAATAGAAGCAACTAAAATCTTAACTGTAATTGCTTCTGACATCATTGCCACTTCATGGGACTCAAACAAAATGCTTTATTCCAGTCAGTATCACAATTAAACCATACAGGAGACAGGTATGTGGAAAATGTGTAGGTGATGAAAAACTCATTTTAGAGGCAATGGCATCCTCTTACTACTTTTTCTTCCCAGTGTCTAAAAATGATAGAGTGGACAGTTTGCTTGCTTGTTTTCTGCTTTTTGTTTTGTAGTTCTGACTAAGAGTCTATTGACCAGAGGACATGTGTTAACTGATCTCTAATGAAGCATTTGATACAGTGTTTTGTGGGCAATTAAAAAGGTAATAGGAGAAGAGTGGATTTAAGAGTGGATTTAATACAAGACATTTTTAGAGGAATAAAAAGGTGACTAAAGGGGATTTGGCAAAAGTTGGTTGAAAGAAATTTCAGGCCTGAGAAAGTTTAAGAGTTTAATGGATGGTAGTAAATATCGTAATTAATAATTTCATTAATGACAAGGATTAGATACATGTTTATGAAATAGAGGCATAAATTATAGTCAAAAACAATTATTTTTGGTTGCACCATTCTTCGAAAAGACATTATTAAGAATATAATAAAAGTTCACATAAGACAGTAGCTGCAGCATATCTACAAAAACACATGAATACATAGTTGCATAATCATGCATACACAAACATGATGTTACACAAGAGCAAAACATAAGGAGAAAAACAACCACCTCAAAACCCTGCCGTTCCTAATCTATGCTATTATGTAGGAAAAAAATGCATGTATTTCAGTAGTAAAAGATGAATGATTGAAACGTTACCAGTTCTGAGTCATGACTAAATTATCTCAAATCCCTTTCCGAAGAATGAAGATTTCTACATCACAAGAATGATTTCAATGGCAAGGTGTGTAAATTGGCTTCAGAAGAATGTCTATGAAGGTCTCATTTGCTACAAGTGTAGAGCACAGCATATGGACTACTGTGGGGAAAGTCAACTGCATCCCAGCTGGACCAGAGAAAGAGACTCTTTCAAGACAGACATTTAGATAAGCATTGCCCTTGCCCAGTGATAAGTGTCAATTACATAAATACTCAGGATAATGGTGTGGACCAGTTTACTAAGTGGGAATGTTCACATATAAAGAGAAGATAATATCCTATATTTTCACTCTTTTTTTTTTTTTTTTTTTTTTTTTTTTTTTCTCCAAACACTGGATATCTTGAACTGAATGCATAAAGTACATCTGTTACTTTGACCTCATAAAAACTTCTTCATCCTTTTGCGAAATGCATGTATAAAATCCCTCCAGTTATTGTATTGAGTGGAGGGCATGTTTCTGAAGGTATCTCCACTGCAGCTGTGTAGGACTGAAGACTAGAAAAAATATGCTGAAAATTATCTGTCTTGTGAATACGTTTCACCAGTTTATGATCCTTGCATTCCCTTTACCATCTCTTCAAGTATGTGAAGATGCAGCCTTTATTTTCATTGTCTTATGTCACATATCTATATAGCAATCTCACAAGGATGTCAATTTTTGCATCTGCCCTGTGATTCAGCTCTGTGGGAAGACACCTAGGACACCTGTGAGAAGCCTGTCTCAGAAGTATGAGCTAGATGCTCTAATTGCAATGGACTGCCATGGCAGCCTGAGCTGAGTCCAGGTTCTTGTAATCACTAATGACATCTCAACTGTACCTTCTTCTGTTATATATATCCTATACATTCAGGGTTTGCCTTCTTGCCTAAACTGGCCAATCAATAAGTAAGCCAAAAAAAAACCAACACTAATCTAGACAAATAATAAACCCAGGAGAAAATAAATAAATAAAAAAAAAAATAATAAAATGTTTTTAACTAGAGCTGGTGCCAGAAGCGGTTTATTGCACAGAATAGCTCTAGTGCCAGATGAAAGCTCAGCATCAGGCTGATGTGGCTCCACAGCTTCTGAGACTTGGACTGTGAGTAATTGCACTAGGCCACATAGACTTGCCTGAGTGTTTGGGGCTTTCTCAGGTATTTCTTTATTGAGTTATGTTGTTGCATGTAGGCATGCCTTTTCACACAGAGTGATGCTGTTAGGATGCAGCTCAGCAACCTCCAGCATACATACTTAAAATCACATCCAGCCAGAGTTTGACCAGGATATGATGGGCTGCACAGGAAGAGAAAGTGGAGAGGCAATATCTTAACAGGTTCCAGCTCATGCAAAGGTTCAAAGTCACCTCTGATTAAAGCCTGCTGAGCTCTGAACTTGGAGATCAGCAGAACTGCAGAGCAATGTCTCCTTGAGAAGCAAGTTTTCCCACCCTCCACTGCATTTTCAATGTCACGCTTCATCTCAACACATAACAGCAAAACTCTCCTGAATAAGGTAGGTTTTAACAAGAATCTTTTGGAAAAGAAGTAAGTTAGAAAGTGATCAATCTCCTAATGTTATAACACCAGTTCTTTCACTCACTAATAAAGACTGTACTGGAATCAAAATGCACAAAATGTAGATAACCACAGGGTGCCTAATAATAGTTATTAGGACTAGGGTTTGTCTGATAGTTTTTTTTGCTTATTTCTTTCCTGGTAATTTGCCTACAAATATGTTTTACTGTCTGTAAATTTGGCTGAATGTTATCAAGCCCAAATTAATAGAATGACTCAACCTATAAGTTGATGATTCAGATACGCCAGTGATGAGAGTTCAGGAGAGGTTTTCAATAAATAAGTAACGAAACAGAAAAAAAAATACGAAAATGCAAAGTGGAAACTCCAAGTTTAAATGTTCATTTTGGTTTATTATGTATTCAGAGTCTATCTGGGCATTGGCTTGCTCTTTTCTGTAAGGCATGAATATGATGAATTAACTAGATTTTTTATTGAACATTTGGGCTTCACTGCAATTACATCCAGCAATCCTGTACAGAATCTACAGGCATGAAAAATATTGCTGTTGGACAGCCATACACTAGACTATTATTATGCCATATTTTAACTAGCTTAATCCAAAAGAATTAAACAATGAGGTTTACCACACAAAGGTATTCCAAACCTAAGTGAGCTCAAATAAATTGGGGAAAAAATGTCGGACTGAGTCTGAATTTTCCCTGCATATAAAGAAAATTCCAGAGATACAGTGTAGTGATCCTGTGACTGCAATACTGTGTTTGATATAAGGTATTCTCCTTCAGCAGAGTCAGTTTATAGCAATGTGAATAATTAGCAATCACAATGACAATAATTCATATGGATTATATAAAAATTTGTGCAGTTTTCAGGATTTCAGTAGGTTTGTTTGTTGTTTCATTTTTGTAATAGTAGTTTCTAGTTATTAGGTAATGGATTTTTATTTCCCCTTTAAAGGCAAAAGTAATGTTTGAGCTAAAAGTATTCTCGAAACTATACAGGTTACCATTTACACTCCATTATGCTCTGCATAACAACAATCTTGCCACATTCATGTTTCTTTCCTCCTTTCCCCCAATGCGTCTGTCATTTCATACTTATTCAGAAAAAAAATGATTTATTATTATTCTCTAAAGAAAATTCTTTTTCATGATTGTACTTGTACTGCTGTACTGAGAGCCCTAGGCATTGGTAAGAGCCATGTTGTACTATATACACTGAGCAAACACATAATAGAACAAAGTCCTTTACAAAGAGCTTTCAGTGTAGGAGAAGAAAGGCAAGGATGGATACAAAGGGATGGACTTGTGTCTCCTTATTTAATCATGCAAAAGTCAGAAATGGGGTTCATATCAAGACCCACCTGATCTCATCTGAGCTACCTCACTGGAATGGCCACTTTGCACCGAGTTGTACACAGACTAGATATGATGAAGGACATAAATGAAGCTTACGTCCTTCTGGATCATCAGTTGGAGGCCAGGTGGGATGTTCCAAGGTGATGCACTGTGCTCAGACAGATGAATTTCACCATGGGTGTTTTCTTTAGGCTGAGCAGGATCCTCTCCCAGTGCCATTGACCATGCTGGCTGTATTTGTCAGGTTATACTGGTGGGTTAGATACCTCATAGGTATCTAAGGTGGCCACCAATATTTCCTTTGCAGGAGTTGAATTTCCAGGTTTTACTCATAGCCAAAAAGAGTTAGAAACACCACCAGAGATGCTCAAAGATAAAAATCCATGTGGGGTGAACCACACTTGGAAGTCACCATTTTTCTCCAAGGACTTTTAAGGTACTCCAGGCTGGCTAGCTCAGGTTAAATACCCAATTTCTAGTGACTAAAATTCAGCATCTTGGTGCTGTTATAATCATCGCTAGTTTCACTGCTCTCTTTATTTGTTCATGAAGTTTTATTTTCCCCTCAATATGAACTTTTGTCCTAACATACTTGTAAAAAAAAATAAAAATCTTTTCCCTCCTACCTCATTGGCTAGCATTAATTGATTCTTGTTTATCTCACTGATGTATTGTGAGGAATAATTAATGTTTGTGTACTGCTTTGAAAATGAACATCATTGCATCAAATGCTAGAGTTTGAGGAGACAGATGCTTTTTGATGTTCTTATCTTTTTTGTGCAGGCTTTAATTGGCTCTGTATTCATCTTCCTCCCACTCTTTCAGTTGCAAGTTCAATTTTTTTAACCTTGGATCTTTGAGCAGTTTCTCTAAAAAAGCACAGTTGTACTCTTCATCTGCCCTATTCATTTCTTTCAGTTGTCTGAGTGCTCAGGGAGAAGACAAGAGATGAAGATGATATTTTGTGTCACAATAATGAAAGGTATGATGGACACATATGCTAGTAAAATGGAGCAAGGAGAAACTTAGAGGAGCTGTAGAGAAGGGAAAGCAGGATTATCAGTGAAGAAAGGAGCTCCATCGTCTTGCTCCTGTGCTTTTGATTCTGACTTTGAGAAGTCCTTCACTGGACTGTCATACCTGTAATGTACGGAGAAAAGGAAATACTTTTCTCTTTTGTGGGAGCTTTTAAACCTATTTGCTTCAAAAGGGTGAGGAGAAATATAAGCAGAACAAGCAATGGGTTGGTAAATTTAAATCCTGAAGGAAAAGAAAAAGGTAATGGTCAGCTCTCCTTGGAACAGGATTTGCTTTATTTCTCTGGAGAGGAGGCAGAAGTTTTACCACTCGCAAACTGAGAAATTAAACTGGACAAAACCACTGAAAACATACGGTACTGTGGAAGTATTACAAAAATGTTGATATACAAGATGTCCTGGAAGTATTCATATTTCTAATTCCAGAACCATAAGGTTTTGTGCCTATTCAAACAGCTAAATTTTCCTTTACATATTCACAAAAGTGCATGTTAATTTAAATACACAAATGTTAACAATCCACAACAAACAAGCAAAAAAGAAAAAAAAAAAAAAAACAAACAGTAGACAAAGCTTGTTGTTGTGGACAGACAGGGATCTGATTACCTGAATTTGATTCACTAGCTAGCTATTTGCTGAATGCCTGGCCCTGTGAAAGCTAGAAAATACATAGATGTTATCATCTCACAGTTGACTCACACTGAAACATATTAACATTTTAGAAACTCATACAAAAATATTCTGAATAAAGTACATAGAAATAAAGAAAGAAAGAAAGAAAAAAAAAAAAAGATCCAGTCTCCAGTCGTAATAAGTCTGGAAAGAATTTCTCTGAAATAGGTTAATGCATAAACAGAGATTATACAACCAGACCTGAAACCCTTTTCTTTGAAAGATATTGTTTTGATATTACATTTTCCAAAATTCAGTCACTGCTTTTAAATGAATGGAGACTTTGTAAATATACTTGGTAATGGTAAGTGAATATTTGGCCCATGTCAAACCCATTTAATCATGGAGATGAAATCTCTCTTTTTAGGAACAAATTCAGTTTGGCTGGAAGCAGTTTTTTATGATTAAATTTTTTGACTGGAGATTGCAAGCAGTGCCATGAGATTTAGCTGACCATCTGTACAGCCTGAGTTGATAATCACTATCACAACCTGTATTGGGTCAGGAACTGGAACTGGAACAGGGGGACGCTCCTGAACACCTGCAGTACATCGATGATATCATCGTATGGGGTAACACAGCAGAAGAATTTTTTGAGAAAGGTAAGAAAATAATTCAAATTCTCCTGAAAGCTGGCTTTGCTATTAAACAGAATAAGGTCAAGGGACCCTCACAGGAAATCCAGTTCTTGGGGGTAAAATGGCAGGATGGATGTCGCCACATTCTGACGGATGTAATCAACAAAATAACGGTTATGTCTCCGCCAACTAGCAAAAAAGAAACACAAGCTTTCCTAGGCCTTGTGGAATTTTGGAGAATGCATGTGCCAGGCTATAGTCGGCTTGTGAGTCCTCTATATCAAGTGACTCGAAAGAGGAACTCTTTCGAGTGGGGCCCCAAGCAACAACAGGCCTTTGAACAACTCAAGAAATAGCTCGTGCAGTAGCCCTTGGGCCTGTCCATACCGGATCAGCTGTGCAAAACATACTTTACACTGCAGCTGGGGAGCATGGGCTCACCTGGAGCCTCTGGCAGAAGACCCCAGGAGAAACTCGAGGTTGACCTCTGGGGTTCTGGAGCTGGGGCTATCGAGGATCAGAAGCCAATTACACCCCAAATGAAAAGGAAATATTAACAGCATATGAGGGGATTTGAGCCACTTCAGAAGTTGTTGGTACAGAAGCACAACTCCTCTTGGCCCCACGGCTACCTGTGTTACATTGGATGTTCAAAGGGAAAATCCCCACTACGCATCATGCAACCGATGCTACGTGGAGTAAGTGGGTAGCGTTAATTACACAGCGGGCTCAAATGGGGAAACCCAACCGCCCAGGAATCCTGGAAGAGATTATGGACTGGCCGGAGGGCAGGGATTTCGGAGTACCAACAGAAGAGGTAACTCGTGCTGAAGAAGCACCACCATACAATGAGTTGCCAGAACACAGAAAGCAGTATGTGTTGTTCACTGACGGATCCTGCCGTGTGGTAGGGGACCATCGGAAATGGAAAGATGCTGTGTGGAGTCCCACACGACAAGTTGTGGAGGCCATGGAAGGGGAAGGTGAGTTGAGTCAGTATGCAGAAGTGAAAGCTATACAACTGGCCCTAGAAATTGCTGAAAGAGAAAAATGGCCAGTACTGTATCTCTACACTGTCTCATGGATGGTGGCAAATGCTCTGTGTGGGTGTCTGCGGCAATGGAAACAGAACTGGCAGCACAGAGGTAAACCTATCTGGGCTGCCACCCTGTGGCAAGATATTGCCCCCCTGGCTATCAGGGGAGGTTCCAGTTGACTGGCGGCTAGCAAACATGACGCCCATCTACAAGAAGGGCCGGAGGGTAGACCCGGGGAACTATAGGCCTGTTAGTTTGACCTCGGTGTCAGGGAAGCTCATGGAGCAGATTATCTTGAGTGTCATCACGCGGCACTTGAAGGGCAACCAGGCGATCAGGCCCAGTCAGCATGGGTTTATGAAAGGTAGGTCCTGCTTGACGAACCTGATCTCCTTCTATGACCAAGTGACGCGCTTGGTGGATGAGGGGAAGGCTGTGGATGTGGTCTACCTTGACTTCAGTAAGGCTTTTGACACCGTTTCCCACAACATTCTCCTCGAAAAACTGGCTGCTTGTGGCTTGGACTGGCGTACGCTTTGTTGGGTTAAAAACTGGCTGGATGGCCGGGCCCAAAGAGTTGTGGTGAATGGAGCCAAATCCAGTTGGAGGCCGGTTACTAGTGGAGTCCCCCAGGGCTCAGTGCTGGGGCCAGTCCTCTTTAATATCTTTATCGATGACCTGGATGAGGGGATCGAGTGCACCCTCAGTAAGTTTGCAGATGACACCAAGTTAGGTGCGTGTGTCGATCTGCTCGAGGGAAAGAAGGCTCTGCAGGAGGATCTGGATAGGCTGGAGCGATGGGCTGAGGTCAACTGTATGAAGTTCAACAAGGCCAAGTGCCGGGTCCTGCACCTGGGGCGCAACAACCCCAAGCAGCGCTACAGGCTGGGAGGTGAGTGGCTGGAAAGCTGCCTGGCGGAGAAGGACCTGGGAGTACTGGTTGATAGTCGGCTGAATATGAGCCAGCAGTGTGCTCAGGTGGCCAAGAAGGCCAACAGCATCCTGGCTTGCATAAGAAGCAGTGTGGCCAGCAGGTCTAAGGAGGTGATTGTCCCCCTGTACTCGGCTCTGGTGAGGCCGCACCTTGAGTATTGTGTTCAGTTTTGGGCCCCTCGCTACAAGAAGGACATGGAGGTGCTCGAGAGAGTCCAGAGAAGGGCGACCAAGCTGGTGAGGGGTCTGGAGAACAAGTCTTACGAGGAGCGGCTGAGGGAGCTGGGGTTGTTTAGCCTGGAGAAGAGGAGGCTCAGGGGAGACCTCATTGCTCTCTATAGGTACCTTAAAGGAGGCTGTAGCGAGGTGGGGGTTGGTCTATTCTCCCACTTGCCTGGTGACAGGACGAGGGGGAATGGGCTAAAGTTGCACCAGGGGAGGTTTAGGTTGGATATTAGGAAGAACTTCTTTACCGAAAGGGTTGTTAGGCATTGGAATGGGCTGCCCAGGGAGGTGGTTGAGTCGCCATCCCTGGAGGTCTTTAAAAGACGTTTAGATGTAGCCCTTAGTGATATGGTTTAGTGGAGGACTTGTTAGTGTTAGGGCAGAGGTTGGACTAGATGATCTTGGAGGTCTCTTCCAACCTAGACGATTCTGTGATTCTGTGATTCTGTGATTCTGGGTAGAAAACCTGGCTGTAAAGGTACGTCATGTAGATGCTCACATGCCTAAGAATCGTGCCACTGAAGAAAACCAGAACAACGAAGAAGTGGATCGAGCTTTGAAAATTGAAGTAGCTCAGGTGGACCTGGACTGGGGACGTAAGGGTGAGCTGTTTGTAGCTCGATGGGCCCATGAAACATCAGGACATCTAGGGAGGGATGCCACACACAGATGGGCTCGTGATCGAGGGGTGGACCTGACCATTGAGGCCGTTACACAGGTTACGCATGAGTGTGAGACCTGTGCTGCAATCAAACGAGCCATGAGGGTAAAGTCTCCCTTGAACAGGGGCGAGATGGCTTGGGTTTCGATATGGTGAGGCCTGGCAGATTGACTACATCGGACCACTTCCATAAACCCGCCAAGGCAAACGTTACATACTTACCATGGTAGAAGCAACTACTGGGTGGCTGGAAACATATCCAGTAAACCATGCCACAGACTGAAACACTATCTTGGGCCTGGAAAGACAAGTGCTGTGTCGTCATGGTACACCAGAGAGAATTGAGTCCGACAATGGGAGTCACTTCTGAAACAATTTGGTCACCTCCTGGGCCAAGAGACATGGCATTGAGTGGGTGTATCACATCCCTTATCACCCACAAGCCTCTGGGAAGGTTGAGAAGTACAATGGATAAAAACTATGTTACGAGCATTGGGTGTTGGGACGTGGAAACACTGGGACATAAATCTACCAGAGGCCACTTGGCTAGCTGACAACAGGGGGTCTGACAGCCGTCCTGGTCCTGCTGAAATAAAACCCCTACACACTGTGGAAAAAGCTAAAGTCCCTGTAGTGCATGTAGGGAAGTGGATGGGGAAGGCGGTGTGGGTTGCTCCTGCCATGGGAAAAGGCAAACCCACTCGTGGGATTGTCTTCGCCCAAGGACCAGGGTATACCTGGTGGGTAATGCAGAAGGATAGGGATATCAGGTGTGTGCCTCAAGGAGATTTAACCTTGGGAGAAAATTAATCTGTAATCCAAGTTATGTGTTGTAGGAGGACACTGCAGAACCAACAGGTCAACTTTACAAGGAACCGGGCAAGTGCAACAGTGATGTGAGCTAAGCTGATGCTGGTGTCAAGAAAACCAACTTTGCCTGCCCTGAGTGACCACTTTGACAGATGAAGCTGGAACCATCAACAGTTTTTATGAACATTTTGGGGAAAGACCTATGGAATGAAAAGAAGTACAGACGTATAAATACTTTAATGGACAGAGAACAATGGTGATGAGAATATCTATATACTAAACTATGTGGGACCTGAGTGTGACACAAATGTTATGGAATAAGGGGTGGAAGTTGTGTTGGGTCTGTCTAGGATGGAGTCACCTTTTCCTGCAGCAGCCCACACAGTGCTGTGCTCTGCAGTCGTAGCTGGAACAGCACTGGCATCACTCCAGTGTTGTGTCTATTGCTGCATAGTGCTGGCACAGCATCAGGACTCCCTCCAAGCCCCCAAGAGCCAGCAGGCTGAGGGTGGGCAAGTGATGGGGAGGGGACATCGCCAGGGCAGCTGACCTAAACCAACCAAAGGGATATCCATAACACCTGATGTCACACTCAGCAATAAAAAAGGGGGCTCTCGTGGGGGAGGGGGCTGTCCTCCTGAACAACCGCTATGCGTTTTTGAGGCCCTGCTTCCCAGGATGTGGCCAAACATCGCTCGTTGATGGGAAGTAGAGAATAACTTTATTTTCTTTCTCTCTGTGCTTCCATGCGGCCTTATTGTTTCTTTTGTTTCTTTTTCTCCTCATTCCCTTTCCCTTTAAATCATTCTCATCTCAAACCTTGAGCTCTTTGTGTTGTATTTTCTCCCCCTTCCTCTTTGAGGAGGGGGGGGGAAGTGAGAGAGCGGTTCTGGTGGAGCTCAACTGCCCACCCGAGTAAAACCACCACACAACCTCAATACAAAATTTTAGGTATGTTGCTTACAAGATATTGATAAGCCAGGACTTCATTTTCACTAGGTCATTCATTTGTAATAAATTTTCAGTAGCAAACAAACTGGTAAAGCTCACAATCTGTATAAGGGCAAATAAGCAGCAAAAATGGTGAATTATATTTTATCATCTTTATCTTTGATGATTCAGAATACAGAATAGACTGCTTTAAGGCAGTTTACACTTTTGAAGTAACTTTGGTATGTAAACACCAAAATGTTGTATAAAATTAAAACTTCCATTCTTCTAGCAGCGTTATTTTCAGGCAAAGCTGCTAATGGTAGAGAGTGAACACTGTCAAATTAGGTCTTAAAGATTGTGGGGAAAAGTAGAGCCATGTTTAGTTTTACTTTCTATTAAAGACCAGACAAAAAAAGGAAACAAAAACTGCCACTTATTTTGCTGGGTTTGCCTTTCCTAACCAGCGAGTTCTTGGTTTAAAGCACAGATAATGACATCTTGATAAAGAAAATGATGGAAAGCAGGGTGGGAAAAACTTCAGTTACTTTACACAAAATCTTTCTATTCAATCTTTTCCTTTGCTTTTTTACCTTATGTACATGCCATACTTCTCCATGTAATCCAGGCCTGTATGCATTTTTTCTTGGTGTTTGAGTTTTGCATGGGACTTACACAGAGTCTCTTGTTGCATAGGTTGGTCATTCATTATTTCAGATGACTTTGTTCCTGTATTTTTTGGTATTGTTTTTATCCATATTGACAGGCCATGCCTTATTATTAGGAAAATATTACATAAAAACAAATTACAAAATGTTTTTTTTTTCCTTTTTCCAAAATGTATTTTCATATAACAGGGTGAGCATTAGTATGACCATTTAGTTTTGCAACTGTTGTTACAGAAACAACACAAAACATCATACCAACTCTTTGCATCCCTCCCCCCCCAAAAAAAAAAATTTCCCTCGTTCCACTGGTTCCAATCAATCAATTATTTTTTTCTTAATTTTATTTTTTTCTTAATTTCCTTTCAAGCTTTGATAGTAACTGTGCTCCAGCATAGTGCTGTTTTGGTTAGGTAACTACTCTGTGGTCTTTAAGGTCACCTGTAATTAAGAAGAGATATTATATTCAGATGAAATACATATACTGTACAGTGAATATAATTCATAATGAATGTCATTTTTTATGTTCCCTCCTGATGGCAAAGAGCACATTTTGTCCCAAGGATGCTGCCTGGGGCAGCAGAGGTAAGACATCTCTGGCTCCTGAGGAGAGATGGAGATTAGTCAAGAATACCTGCAGTGCTTCAGCCATGCAGCATTCCCTGCGTGGATGTCAGAGCAGGCAGTAAGCTACACCAAGAGAGCTGCCTCTCCTGGAAATACCAGAGTGTATATTAGCATGTGGTTTTCTCTGGTTTCTGAGAAACATCAACATTCACTTAATAGAAACAGAAAACAAAGACAACATGACAAGGGAATACATTGTTCAATTGGGGCTTTATGTATTACAGCAGAACCAGCAAGTGGTATTAAATCTCTTCCTGAGTTAGAAAAGAGCCAAAAACCTAATCTGGAGGGAGTACAGCCAAATATCTTCAAGCTGTAATTAGCGGAGGACTACATGTTACATTTTGAAACGCACTTGCTACAAGGGTTTAAAAATTACTCACCAAATGGAATACATTCAAAGTACACTTGAAATTGCCCCTCCTTTATGTTTTCAGTTAAGTTCTGTGGCCTAAACTCATAGCTAGGGCTGTCTAGAGGCATTTAGCCTACCTTTTTCTCCAAAATCTCCCAGACATTCTTCCTAGAGAATGAACTCAAGCCCTAGTGGAGAAGGGATCTTTATTATTATTATTATTATTATTATTATTAATAATAATACTTAAAGTAATTAAAAAACATCACTGAACCCCAGAGCCTGAGGACTGAGCCTTATATTTGCACCTGTTCATAAGATACTATTCTGCTACTACAGGGCTCATGCAGATTGTGGATTTATCATTTTAAATGACTATTTCCTTGCAGTTCATATTCAATTTTACAATAAAATACAGGCCCAGTTCATCAGGAGTTGTACATCAGCTGTATCTACCTTAGCAAATAATTTAGTACCATGGGAGCAGGTAGGTAGTTCTACGATGATGCCTACTTCTACACCAAAGGTGGCTTAATGTGTTTAGATCCAACTAGACATAGATTCCTGGAACCAAACATTCCCCACGTGCATGCAGTTTGAAGATATCTAAAGCAGCAGTCACTAATTCAGTTCCATGTGGCCTTTTGGGGGTTGGAGGGCATATAATGCCCTCCTGTAGGGGAGTTCCTCCTTAATGTCTTATGGAAGGCTGGTGGTTCCTTTGCACACCAACTTATTCTTACAGCAGATCCATTCAGAAATTAAGTAAGTTGTGTGATAAATTCTGGTTCAGTCAAAGTTTAGTAAAAGTCACTTTTACTAGACTGCAAATTATTATAAGGGACTGCAAAGACTAACAGAACAGAATTTCTCAATCAAGTCATTAATCCTATTATAGGAGGCAGACAAGCCATTATATTTTAGCATATTACATATTCGAGTTTCTGGTGCACATTCTTCTGTATGTTTTTGCATTATAAAATCTGTTATTTCTAATGATTTTAGACTGGTATTTCAGGTTAGCTTCACAGAGAACTGATATTCCTAGCTTTGAAAACAATATTTTAGATTCATTTCCAATGTTGCTTTTCTATATGCCTGCTTTTTAACAGTAATATATACATGATATGTAAGATCATTGCCTGGGGCTACAAAATAAAGTGCTTTCTGCCAGAATGTTTACATATACTTCTAGCTTTTCATAGGGGTCAGTGAGTAAGGTAATGCATTTCTTGTAAAATGTAAGTCAATTTCAGATAGAAACACATGGATTTCTTGTTTTGTTTATGGCTACCTCTGATTGTGTTCACCCAGCTTACTAAGGTCACAATTCATCACAATACTATAGTACGTAGTTAAGTCCAGATATTGTATAACTCCAATATAACTCCTAAATAATAGAAAATACTATTATTCATATAAATAATAGAAATTAAGGTGAAAAAATTAAAACTTTTTTTTTCTTTTCCCTCCAGAAAATAGCTATCTAAATACATAATGTTTTGTGAGACCTTTTTGGAAATTACAGCTGCTGGATGAACGAGACTTTACCTGGTGTATTGCTGATGCTACCAGAAATGTAAGGTATAGCTGAAGGCAATAAGTTGTTTTCACTCTAACAATAGCAATGTGGAAGGCAAAAATCGAATGGGGTTTTGCTGAAGAATGTGCTTAGATAAAATAGATCTTTGGACAGGGACTAAGGTCTCCTCTCCAGCTTGCATTTGACAAAACTGGATTACATTTTCTTTGTTCTCCCATCTCAGCTCCTGTTCAAGTCAACCGCAGCCAAATATTCAGTTAAAGAGAGATCGCCAAAGTCACTGGTATGAGATTTTTAATCAAAACATCCAGACACATTTTTCTCTAGATGTTACAATACATCTCTCAGCATGTGATATGAGAAAGGGTACTTAAAGTTGTAGGACTGTTTGACGTAAACCTTTTAACTCAGTTCTCTTTGCATTTTATTATACAGAACAATGCTGATTGACCAAAAGCCCCAAACTGATTCTGAGGCCCTGTACTGGATTGCACTGGCAGGGATCTTGACCCAGAAAGGATCACAAAGAAGCTCATGACTGTTTTTGTCCTTTTCATCCAATTCCAATTACTTTCTGATGATTTTAATTTCTGGTACAATTACAAGTTTGGTTAATACTCAAGCATTTATTTTTCCTATTTTGAAGTTATAGTTATCTGAAAACAAGCAAACAAACAACTCCCATCCCCCCCAGACCTGTGTCTAAGTGCAGGACTATTCCTGATAAAGATTGTATAATCAGGTTTGTAATTTTCACAGTGAATCCAATCTTTCTGTATGAGGAGAAATTTCAAATTATTCTTTTGATGTTTATTGCATTAAGCCTGGTATATTAAGAGAACTGAAACATTAAGAGAATTTGTGGGAGAAATCATTTAACAAAAGTCTGTAAGAATTTCCCTCCAAAAGACCCTTACACTGCATATGAAATTGCATTAGATTTATCATTTGAGGTGCAGGATGAGTTCTACGAGCCCACAAACCAGGAGATCCAATTAATGCAGACAGCCTGTAGACTCTTCTTCTGTTCCTTTAGCACAGACATAAGGAAAAGCAAACTTGCTCACCTGGAAATTAACATCAAGGAGAGCAAGGTGTTTCTTCTCCCTTGTTGCAAGAAGGCAGAGTGCACCCAGGAGCAGCTTCCTCACTGTCTGGGTCTACCTCACAGCAAGACAAGTCAGAATGAAGGAGACTGGAGAAAGGAGAAAGGGAAGGGTTATGGTTAAATCTTGCTAGTATACCACATTTTGGGATTCTGATTTCTGACTTTGCAAGGTTGCTCTAGAATATATGGAAATAAAATATCAAAACACCTCCACATGGATGAGAAAGGGAAGTATTTATCTGGATGTGCAGCAGGTGCGAGAGGACACAGGTGGAGTCATTTCCAGTGGCACATCCCTGATCCAAGGTTGTCTTTAAGCTACTCCATTGTTGGTGCAGACCCATATGGTTACAGACTGCTACAGCTCAATGAAAATCAGGATTTTTTAATTATTATTTATTTTTCACAGGGAAAGAGATGAATGCAAGTGCCAAAGTGGAAGCAGCTAGTTCCCCACAGATTCTCCAAAAGGAATAGCTTATGTGCTTGCCAGGCTATTTTGGAAAATCAGTGTATATCACATACATCACATTTCAACCCCAAATTATAAAAGAAAAAAAAAAGGGGGGGGGGGGGGGGGAAGGGGGAAGGGAGGGAGGCTAATATTAAAACTGCAACAACAACAACAACAAAAAAAGATTTTCTAATGTCTCACAAGGGATAAATCTGTGATATATTTAGAGAACATGACCAAAGAAAAGGTCACTTAGTCATTTGGACGAGAATCTGGTCTTTCAGAGCTCTATCTTCCTTACTTCCCTGTTTTTGTTCTGCTTAATGGTCTGGTTATCACCTTTTTTTTTTTTTTTTTTCAATAAATAACAACATAAACCCTGTAATTTCTTTGAGGAAGAAAAGTGTACCTTTAGCGTGACATCTTCAGGAGTTCTTGGGCACAAACGAGATTATTTACGATTTTTCAAAGTAGAGTTCCTTTTCTCAATTGTGGGCCTGTTTGCACCTCTGACAGGTTGTTTTGGTTTGTTGGGAATTTGCATCTCCACCAAGGGTCATAGAAAATTGTCTGTGTTCAGCAGCAAACAACCACAACCATTGTGACCATGCAAAGTATTATTTTATTGGTTTTCTTATTAGTATTAGAAAGTATTAGAGAGTTGAATGGGAATTAGATCAAGAATTCAGTGAGAAAATTATAAGATACAGTAAGGGGAAAGAGTCATATGGAACTGCAACAGAACAACCAACTGACATAATTACACTACGTAAGAAATGTAGTGCTTGAAAGACATGAAAAGAACTTGTGCTCTTGGGTGAACTCAGCTCTTAAGGATTATTGTGAAAGACCTAGGAATTTCATTTTAAAGCAATCTTTATTTTATCAGCTTTTTCTTCTAACTTTGTTGTTTCATTTCTTTCATTGTCATGGTATTCCCTCCCTACCCCCTGTTGGTTTTAAAGCCTGTCAAAGTTTGTAGGGAGTTTAGGTCCAGTGTTTGAATTCAAACTTGCTGTAGATTATATGTTGTTTATCATACTGGTGTCCCTTTATTTATATCACTTGGAGGCTTACCCCAGGGTTACCAGTGAAGCAGAGGGAAGGAAACAGAAGACTCCTACCTGGGGACCTGCTCAGTGTGAGAAGGATTCATTTCCCCTACTTCTTAGACCGAAGGCAAATTTAACTATGAAGCAAATGCCTAGCTAATCAGATGCATCTCTCTATCATCAGTTGTGCATCTGTACCCTATAGAAAAAGATTTACAAAGCCAGTCAGAAAAGCTATACAGTAGTAGCCTGGCTGAAGACATTTATCTAGTGGTTCTCTAGTGCTACACATGGAAATAGTGCCTGCAACAGGATGAGAATAGAGGTTTTTAGTTCATGTGGTATTGTTTCTTAATAGCCTTAGCAGGTTTATTGAAAGACAGTGTCTTCAAGTCTGTTTCCTAAAAAATAATAATAATAAAAAAAAAAATCATAAGGGAAGAAAGACATTATTCATCTCCATCAAGCGAACCAAAAATAAAGTACGCCAATGCACAGGTCAAATTCAACACTCAGACACTGCTACAGCAGAAACTTCCTTTGGCAGGAAGAGCGTCTGAATCTGGTATGCAGTGCCTCATCAGGGAATCACGGAGCCACATTCATCCCATTTGTAATAGGCGAACTTCATTACTTTACCAAGTAATGATTTTTATAACTGTGTGACAATTATTTTAGAGTATAGGTTTCTTAATAATCAAATCTTGATATAGGCCCTTACCTGGATTAAATCCTTATTAAGCCCATCCTTTTTATTCACTCTGCCAAAGTAAAAATAAAAGATGATATAAATTAGATTAAACAATATAATAATGAAAAAGATGTCCATTAAATTAAACATAAATTTAAACCTAATAATCTGGTAAAACTAATTTCCAATAATGATTTGTGATTCACAAGAGAAATACAATCAAAAAGGCTACAATAAATGTGTAATTGTTTTTACACAAATAACAGATAACAACACTGATGACACTTTGTCAAATGTGTTTCAAATGGTTGTTGGGAAGGCCCAGACTCTGTCCTAACAGGTACCAGTAGCAGCATCAGAAGAGTGGGCAGTGTTGTTATGTCAGGGATGTTGTTCCATGGCCAGTCTCTTCAGTTTGCTCTTTTGACAGGAAAAACAAAAGCAGGTAACAACAACATAAGTAAAGAAATTCATGCACAGTAGACAATATGTCAAATAAAACTGGCCTTTCTGACCACCCTTTATACATACTCATCTACCTTTGCGTTTCTTAGAAAACAAAACAAAGGAAAGCAAAACAAAACCAAACACAAAACAAAACAAAAAACACCCATCAAAACTAGTCATTGTTTTTTTAAGCATCTTGAAGGACAGGAATAAATTACTGCACCTTGCTTAAGATACCATTCTCTGCCTTTTCAGCATTTTTTTTTTTTTTTTAGCATTGAGTATTTGCGCTCTCAATATCTCAAAATGAGTTCAAAATAAAATAAATAAATAATTTCCTCCAATGATATGTTCTTTATTTTCTTCAGTTTTCTGTCCATGAATGAGTAACATGAAATAGTGACTGATTAGTGGTGCTGGGGGGGATAGCTGTATGGATCCCAGTACTTTTTCTCAACAGACTTATTCCCAAAGCAATGTTACTGGCACAGGAGTGTTTATGTGTTCACCTTATACTTTGCATACTAAGTGTATGAAGGTCTTCTGAACATCTGTGTCAGTTCTAATAGGGAGATATCTCAATTATGCCAGTTGAGTCAAGTCAAATAATTGAGCAACAGTAGTTATAGCTATTTATTTCTTACATTACTGTTTTTAGACTCTTGTAAGCCACAAGCAGGAATTGTCTTCTCACAGGTAAATGCGAAATATACTTCTCAGGTAGAGGAAAGGGACAAAGTATGGTAAGGGTATCACAGAAATACTGTATGGGATTATATTGCACTATTATCCAATAGGCATTTATGTTAAATAAATATAATATTAAAATGCAACCCACAAAATATCTGAGAAAAGTGATACATGGACTTTCTGCCTACTGACCTAAATATTCAGATTTAAATAGCAGAAAATCTGGGGGAAGTTTACTTTAGTTCTCCCAGCTCTCAGCTACAGGAAATAACACTCAGTTTTATTATAGTTAAAACACTAATTTCTTAGATGAAACACAAGATTGGTTTCCATATTTTGGCTTTCTCTCAGATACTCTTTAACCTACTGGAATAAAAGATTTAAAATTCAACCTGTAATGTTTTAAAATCTCTCCATTAATTGTGTAAATTGGCATAATATAAGAATATATGCTTTGGGTCAGTTTTTACTTTGTAATTAGACTAAATCATGATATAAAACAGCTCTTTCGCAGCTTCAAGCTTCAAGTAATTATCATAAGCTTTCCAGTAAAGACTGTACCTCAAAAGCTTGTTTCAGCAACTACTTAGGGTTTGAACAGTTCAAGATTTGATTGCAATTAAGGACAAATTATATTCCTGGGGAAATATACTGGACTTGTATGAAATGAGCTACACGTTCACTGTAGGAAGAATGAGTCTGCTGAAAATCTGAAATATTGTGTAAATTTTGGAAAACTGTAGCAAAGCAAGATAATTATGATTTTGAATTTTAGACTATATGTCAAAAAGAGTTTCATGAAAAAGACTTTTATCTAACAAATAGATAATTTAACTGTTTAAAGTAATTTCAGGTACAAACAACCCCCAGTAATTTCAGTCAGTTTCCTCACAACTGGTTATATGTAAGTACATGTGTTTTTGTGCATACATTTTTTATGTATCTTCACTCTGTGTTTATTACTGTATGTGTCTTCACTAACATTTGGTTTAGTATCTGAAAATGTCTCATTTCCACAGTTAAATGTATCAACTGAGAGCACTAATCTTTGGTCCATATAATAACTATATTAAGTCATGTGTTGGTGAGCTAATATTTATTTCATGATTAGGGGTATGAATATTATTAAGCCGTATAATTTCTGGGAACATTCACCCTTGTATGGCAGGGTCTGACAGGAAGAGATTAATTGAACCATTGAAAATGGGCTGTTATGGGACATAATTTCTGCTGCCTCATTAAGGAAGTTTTTCAGTTAGCACAAATGATAGCTTTTTAAAAAATCTCAGACAAACTGCCAAAAATATTGTGGCCACCAGAGATGCATATACTGCAAGTGTTTCTTTGACATCATATTTTCAGTTCTGCTGCCTTTTCTGCCTGATAATTCAGGGAAAAAATGGCCATGTAGCTGGGTCTAATAGTTGAATAATATTCAAAGTCTTTTTGAATTAGAAATATTTTTTGTTTTCTTCAATTATAGTCGCAAAATGAAGATTTTCAACAAAATAGGGAATAAAAGGGTTCTCCAACCTTCTAGGAAGTTCACTAGACTGGCTTTCTTCCTAATATTTGTCATCATATTTATCCTACATAACTGATGTGCCTTTTGTTACAGCAGACAATTTGTGAACTATTTAAAATTTATAAAGAATGCTGCCTATATGGTCAAATTTAGTGTTTGAAATGAGGCAGTTAATCATAAGAACAGCACAATATGAAAAGTTCATTGTAAAAAATCTGTCTTCTGAGGAAATCAAAGTAAATGATAGAGGTTTACCTAATGTCAGAAGTATCTCATAGTGAAACTTCAAAATTATTAAATTATTCTTTTATTTATTTAATTTATTTATGTATTTATGTATTTAGTTATTTATTTTTATTATCTCATTATGGCATCAGTCTGTCAGAAACTTTTTATATTACTCAGGATTCTAGGGTGGCATTAAAATCAAGAAACACATAAAGTACTATGTTTATAAACAGCTGCTAAATTTCAGATACATACATGTGTATGTAACTACATACAGTGATATATATACATATATTTACAGAAATAAACCAGAAACAACTTGAATCATCCAAGAAACATTTTTCTTTTTAACATAGTAGTAATGATTGATGAAAGAAAAAGAAAAGGAAACAGTAACTGTATCAGTTCCTTTGAAATTATAATTTCACTGCTGTTCATAGAATATTTTGATACCTTTTGAGCTCTAACAGACATCTGATTTTGTACAAGGATCAAGAACTCTAACTTGACCCTGAGCATGCAAAAATTCTTATCATCATTTGGAAGATATCTGATGTTTCTGGGCACTTTCAAATTATTCTGTTTCATTGAAAGCATTTCTTTAGTTAGCTTTTCTTATAGTATACTGGGTCAAGAACTGATAAATATATTGGTACTCTCTTTGATGTTGTCAAGATAAAAGGCTTAAAGAAATGCAATAAATGTGCAAAGCTGAATTCTTTCCACTCAGTTTCTTTGAGACTGGCACTTTTGATATCTCTTTCCATTAAAAGCACTGTTAATTTCCACATATTTTCTAACTTCCATTAAGGCCATGATTGTTCTCCCTCTATATGCCTCTTTTTCTAGACAAAATGAAAAGAAGATTCTTCATGTTAGTTTAAATCCTGTCTGCTGGTACAACACTTCTTGATTTTCAAAAATGCAGAAAAAAGCAAGGCAGCATGCCTTGAAAAGTCCAGAAGTCATCAGGACAGCAGTACTGCATTACTGCATCCTTGCAGGGAATGTAAATCAGACCAGAGTTCAGGCTCACACACCATTGCTCGGTCACCCACTGTTCAGTTGCTAGCATACTCCTTGGTGCAGTTCTACTATCAATGAGTCCTCTGTTAGTCAAACATCACAGTTCAGTGCCACGTATCCCCCACAGTTCTGGAGACAGCATGCACCACAGGCCCTTCTTGATAGGCAGAATGGGTTGGGCCATCATATTTTAAGGGCAGAAAGAGAATTTAGCCATATAGACATAAACTATGTCAGGACATATTTCCTGAGATTACAGAAATGGACACTGACTCAAGAGAGACAATCATTTAAGATACGCATGGAGCCCACCTTTCCAAATCAGTAAGAAGGTTGATCCCAAGATTAGCAGAAAAAAGTTGTGTAAAAGCAGCCTTCCAAAATAAACTCCCATATGTTTGCGAGAAAGCCAAAGCCAAATCATTGCCAAGCAAACTTCATGGGTCACGGTTATATATAGTTCATATACACAATCCATAGGAAACATGAAGCAAGTCTCTTGCAAGGCTAAATCCTGCTTCCACCACTAAATCATGCAGACATCCAGTAACAATTTCAGGGGCTATATTGGTTTAGCTTGTTGGGTAAGGCAACATTAGGACCCCTTTGGAGGTTATGTGCTTTCTGCTCATGGATTCTTTTTTAGCTGTCAGTTTTTATTTAAATATTGTCTTTATTTAGTATTTTATTTCCCTTTACAAAGTGTATTTAGATTAACTTGTAGGAATATTTTTTCTCTAAATGATTTCAGCTTCCTGTCAATAATTCCTCAAAGGTGACGAAGGTGACATTATCTTCTGAGCTACAATTTACATGTAATTATATATGTAACATATACATAGCAATAATATGTAATATGTGAATTAAGGATCTATTATATGAGCCATCAATAATAATAAATCTTGTGGTTTTCCCCAGTAAATTACTCTAAGCAAAAATATCTCCTACCTGTATTCTTGGTTTCTCTGCAGACTATTCTGTATCATGATACTGTGAAACAATATTCATACTGTTCCTCACAAACAGTTCAGTTGAAATGCTATTGGGTGTCATTATATGAATCTGAAACTTCATCTCCTTATCACTTTTACCAGTTTAAAAATTAATTTATTGTCAGTTGGGTTATTTCCATTTTGCATCAGTGATACCACAAGGCAAACAAGCCCAATAGCCTTTCAGTGGCTGACACGACTGTATTTACACCAGCAAATTACATGTGCCTGGGAACACTCCCAGGCACTGGTTGGCAGAGAAGAGCTGTAACCTCCTTCGATCTCCAAAACAGAGTGGCCCCATGCAAAAGGATCTTTGGGAAAGACCCCTGCAGCACCCTTTACTTCAATATCACACCTGGGAATTGTTAGGGGGAGCACTAGCTGGTACGTGCCAAAATCACACCAGGGAATGTTTCAGCAGTTTGGCAGTGTTGCACGTCACGTACTAGTGTCTGAGAACATTCCTGGACACTGTTTAATACATGAATATAGACAAAGCCATTACAGCCTATGGTTCTAACAGAAAATAGGAAATGCAACTGGATGCGTCTACTGAATAATGTCCAACAATATTAAAAATTCTGTCCGTATTGTCTCATTTTCCACTTCACATAAGTTAACTATTCAGGGCACTTGGCCATATTAGGCTCACTAACATCTTTTTGTACTTCCAGCTTCCTGATGTGAAAAGTTTTACTCATTCTTACATATGGTCTGCAAATCACTGATTAGAAAATCCATATATCACTTGCTTAACTTTCCTGACCTGAAGAGCAGTGAGGATATTTTTCTTATACATACTGGCCTCATTCAAAATCATTTTGAGACAGTTCCTAATATGTTTGCATTCAGATATCATCAACCTATTATGAACTTCACTAAGTCTTTTTCTTAAGTCAGCAAATGAATTTGCCATTGTTGTGGAGCTTTGTTACATTATGTTCTCAGCTTCTGTCACTTTCCTGACCTGAAGAGCAGTGAGGATATTTTTCTTATATATGTTAGCCTCAGTCAACATAATTTTTGAGACATTTTTTACATTATATTCTTTTCCATTGTTGTTGATCTCTGACAAACCATAGTAACTTTATAAAAGACTCAGGTTTCTTCTTGTATTGTGGCTATTTTTATTCACTTTCCTATACTTTTCCCAGTTTATTTAATAATGAAAATACTCTAGACAATATGAAATGTGAAAGCATATAGAAGTTTTGTTACTGTATCTTTTTACAAAGTCCTTCACTGCTCTGACAAACCTTGCCATGTGTGACAATTAAAAAATTCCTTCTTGTGTTTTTTCACTTTGAATGGCAGTCATCTCATGCAGATAGCGTGGTGCTAGATGGCGTGGTGCAGATAGTGTGGCACTGTGTGATTCCTACTAAACTAACTCTGATGTACTATGGCATAAGAGATGTGGATGTTGTTTACTTGGACTTTAGCATTCAATACTTTTTCCTACAGTCTTCTGGAGAAACTGGTTGCTCATGGCTTGGTTGGATGTACAGTTCACTGGGCAAAAAAATGGCTGGCTGGCCATTTTTTGACAAGAAAAGTCATTATGAATGGAATTAAATCTGGTTGGTGGCCAGTTACAAGTGGTGTTCTCCAGAGCTCAGTATTGAAGCCAGTTTTGTTTAACATCTTTATCAATGATCTGGAATCAAAGGCATCAAGTGCAACCTCAGTAAGTTTTCAGACACCATCAAGCTGGGTGGGAGTGTTGATCTGCTTTAGGATGGGAAGACCCTGCAGAGGGACCTGGACAAGCTAGATCAATTGGCCAAGGCCAACTGTATGAGTCTCAACTAGGCTAAGTGCCAGGTCCTGCACCTGGGTCACAACAACCTCATGCAGTCATGTAAGCTTTGGGAAGAGTGGCTGGAAAGTTGCCCAGAAGAAAAAGACCTGGGGTTGCTGGTCTATAGCCAGCTGAATATAAGCCAGCAGTGTGCTCATGTGGCCAAGAAGTATATTCAAACAAGCCATAGGTTGCTGTTTTAAATTTAATCCATACTTTGAAATTAAAAGTCAGTGAGTAAAAACCCAGATCTTAAAGAGGTGCAGATTTTTTTTCCCTCTTCTTTACTGAACTGCCTTATCCTTCTAGTCACTGGAGCACTAGAAACCCCAAATAATTGGATACCTCTGTGGAATTATAGCAGGATTAAGACATGTACATGCAAAATTTGGAATTTCAGGTTGGCAAAACAATGTCCTGTTTAGAGTTGGAGGCACTTACTTTTTAGTAAGTTCTAAGATATAAGATTCTGAGATCTGAGAAAGATCTCAGAACACCCTCAGCTGCTGCACAAGCACAGCACAGTCAATGCTTTCTTTTTCAACAACAAAAACAAGAGTCTGGGGAGGAGAGGTGCACTGATGGGTGCGGTAGTTGGCTTGCTTTATTATCAGTTCAGCAGTGTGGTAACTGGATTACTGACTTGAGGTGTTGGCTACTTTGCTCTGACTAAGTTAATCCAGACCCATATTTCCCAGACAGCAAGATGAAAGTAATTCTCCCTCTCTCTCTCTCTCTTTTTTTTTCTTCTTTTTTTTTCCCATGGTGTTCATAACTCAGCATTGCATCTTGCGTGCACAGCAACTGGTTGTAGTGGATGAAACCTTTCAAAAATGTTAACTTTAAATAAAGGAAATTCGAATGAGTCATTTTTGTTCTAACACACATTACTCATGGAATAAGAAGTGATAATGCTAGACACGCTGTTTTTAATGCCTATTAAACTTATGATCATCTAATCAGTCTGGCTCCCTCCTTCATTATAAAGGAAAGGGAAAAAGAAAGAAAAAACTGTTATTAATTTCTGCATGAGTAAAGGCTTTCAGGGTGATTTAGGACAGAACTCAGACACTTACAAAGCTCCCTCTCTAGTTACTATCAAGAAAGCCTTATCTCCATGATCTTTACATAAGTTATTTCATATCTTAATTAAAAAAAAAAAAAAGGAAAGAAAAAAAGAAAGGACTTGGGCTGAAATACAGCAAGTTATGGTATATCAGTGTTATAACCTGCAAATCAACTATGGCACATTATTACTATTATTATTGTTATTATTGTTGTTTTTATTATTATTGCTAGGAAACAAGCTGGAACACTTAGAAATACAAAATGTTTTGTCAGTACAGGAAGTCGACGGTAAAACTCAGACACCTAAGTTACATGGAGGCACTTCTCTACCCTCATCAGTAGGTCTGCCTCCTCATGTGCAAACAGTTCCTTTCTCTTCGGAGGGGGTGTGCTGAACAGGAATTGTTTTCATCTCACAGTTGTTTGGAGATATTCTAATATTTTTTTTCATTGACTCTTCTACCTTTAAATAATGAAATGATTTATTGTTTCCCAGATCTTCTTCACAAATGTGCCACTGTAACACCCATAGTCAGTATTTAATGCTTTTTTTTTTTTTTTCAGAATAGTAAAAACTGAAGACTTCCCATGGAGTATTTAACTACCAGACAAATGGAGGGTATCTGAAATCTAGAAATTTTAGAGCTGCACTGATGTTAAAAAATTTACCCTGAACATTCTGTATTTGGAAGAAACTCTGGAAATTTAAGATTTTCCAAACATAAGACAACTGACCAAAATAAATAGTAAGTTGACAAAGTAGCACACTGGTTGAATATGTTTTTCTCTATATAGTCAATATATTGTAAGCAAGACATTTTGGGAAATTGATAATCTTCATTTATGCATGGAGAGGACAACCTGACATTCATTTCTAGCAATAATTCATGACTCCATCAGACTGTCTTTTTGTTTCAGCAACAGGACTGAAGGTGATTAAAGAAAAGAAAATGTCATTTGTTGGCATCTGCTCTTCTATCAGTCTGCTACAAATACAGATATAAGCCCCTGATTTTTATTTTTTTTTCATGTTGAACAAAGAATGCAGAAAAGATTAAATTCATAAGAAAGAAAAAGTCATTAATCACATAATTTGACTTATTCCCATGGCAAAACAAAACAAAACAAATCAAAACAAAACAAATCAAAACAATATTTTAGCTGAAAAAACCTGCAATTACAATATTGTAGAGGGGGTTTTGCATCATCTGTTACTAGGTAAATTCAAAATACTAGTTGGAGATGTTTACTTTGAAAAAAAAAAAAAAAAACAACAGGAAACTTTGGTTTTCAGCTAAATGGGTTTCAGCTAAAGGTTTATATTCAAATATTATTCTCTGTGAACACATTCTGAGGAGCATTTTTATTAGAAGTTACAATGTTTTGCTTTCTTCCTTACACTGTCACTAAAATTGCTTATCATGATGATTCTGAAGGCCTTTACCTTCTGTTCAATAATGTGTGAGGTATTGCTGCTTTCAGATCTGCACTACGGTTCTGCAACTATTGCTGAACAGCACTCATTCATGCAAATAGTCTTATTGATTGCTGTGTAGGTCCTCATGCTTATAACATTTATAGGCAAATATTTGTAAGTCAGGAATGTATAAATAGTCCATCCAGTAGCTAACATCTTCTGAAGCAGTAAAATAACAAGATCAGATGGCTACAGCCTAGTCACCTCCAAGTCTTTGGAAGTAGGTTTGGGAGGCTGTGTGAGATGGAGGGAGTGAAAACAAGCACAGCCTCAGGGAAACTGCTCGTTTGAACTTCTAAACTTGACAACAAGTGAACAATCCTCTGAACCTGACTAAAGCAAGGCTTTCTACTGTGGTCCAGAATAAATCTGGAGGAGCAAGCTAAGAACTAAGAGTGTGGGTGAACAGATACCTTGTGTTTGAGCCTTGCCCTGCCCCTCTTAGATTTGGCAGAGGAGGTGTGCCTTGAAAAGCAGCAAAGCTGTCTGCCAATCCTTCTCTAAGAAAAATGAAAAATTGCAAAGGCTGAGGAAGCACTCCAAAAAAAACCCCACAAAACATAAGACATATATTACTGTGTGATCTTTTCACCACAGGAGACTGATTCATATTATTTTGGAAAAAGAAAAAAAAAAAAAAAGAGCTGGACAGTACTGTACAAGTACAGAATAGTCACTGAACCCTAAAAGTGGTTAATAATAATATTAGAATTAAGAAGTTTCCTAAATATAATAAAAACAAAACAAAACAAATCAACAAAACTTAGCATGCCAAAGGTATTGACTGAAAGTGGTTTATCTGCAAGAGGGGAAGACAGGTGGTTTATTCCCTAACAGTAGGGTTTCATATTTCCAGTGATGTGGTCATGAAATTCCATCATTATCAAAAGATTAATGAGAAAGTTTACTGTTTATTCAATCCACTGCTCAAAACACATTAATCCACAAAAGTACCAACTTATTTAAAAAATCTTAACAAAACAGACTCTCTGGTAACTTGGCAACTTTTTGCTTGTTCAAGAAATTGTTGCATTACTGTGCATTGCATCTTCCTAAACAAAAAGATGTTACAAGATCTAACATTTATTTTTGAGGTTTATATGAGAAAGTTGTATACATCACTTAAAATGCACTAAATAAATAATTATTTTAAACAACCATTAAAGTTACAGCTATTGTTTATCTAAATATGATAGACCCAAATATTATGCCATAATCTAAGAATACTGACGTGCAACGGTTCTTAGGAAGCCTGCTTTTGACCTTTTCAGTGATATGAACGCATTGGTTTAGAAACTTTCTGATGTGAATGCAATCTAGCTTAATAGGGTGCGCTGGGAAAAACAAGCCTGGAAGCTATATAGATAAGCAATCACACAACAAACCTCAGGGAGGCAAGTGCGACGGCATATTTCCAAGTCACAGGACTCAACTGTTCTGCTGGCTGGGTACAAGGAGATCAAAAAGGTCTCCCTAGCTGAAAGGCTCTTTTTAGAAGAGGAGTCAGCTATCAAGTGGCCCATGTGCAAAAGAACAGAAACTGACAAAGGTGAGCCTCCCCATCAAACACAGTTACTCATGTGGACTTGATTTTAAAATACACTTTTATTTTATTTTATTTTATTTTATTTTATTTTATTTTATTTTATTTTATTATTTTACTTTATTGTATTTTATTGTATTTTATTTTTTTATCTAGTAAGTAATGCTTTGTCTAAATAGTTTGGTTGTGACTGTGGACCTTTATCACAGGAGGGTAGGGAGGGAAAGAACATTGGGGCATCAATGTTTTGTGGAGTCCTACCTCCCACACAAGAGAAAATTAAGGTTGCGGTCACTTATGTGTGTGTTATACCTGTGGAAAAAAGTATAGGTAGTTTCAGGTTAGGCATCATGTGAGAAGGAGGTGGCCCAGCACAGATGCTGTTAGGGAATTCAACTTTGGCCAGAGGTACCATCTCCTTTTTAATAAAAATGCACTGATAAATGGGAATTTAGGTAACTAATCAAATAATAACATGGCCGTCACTCCCAACAGCATAAAAATATTATTTGGAATAGAAATTCTGAAATGAAATACCAAAAACTTCTAAAGGGCCTCAAGAAGTATATGGATGAAAAGCCCCAGATCAATAGATAAAATGCTTTCTTCACATCTTATTTAAGTAGAGTGAGAACCAGGCCTAGCTTGAAACGTAGGAGAACGTATTGCAGAAATCCAGGACAGTTCAATTTGAAATGATATCTATTTCATTTTTTTTTTCTTAAAATATTATTTAAAATAATCTGATAAAGCTATATGTCCACAGAAACTGTACCCCAAAAAAGATTTTCTGAAGTATTCCTTGTTAAGTGGAATTAGAAGAGTCGTGCTCCAAACAAGATACAGCAATTTTTCTTTTATCTACCAAGTGCCTCTATTTTGTTTTGGCTATTTGGCTGATCCAAAACAGACTTTAATTCATAATAAACACAGTAAAATGTAAATGATGAGGGATTAGGGTACAATTCTCAAAAATTCTAGAGACTGTGACCTTGCTCTCACTGCCCATCACTAATAGCACAGTAGATTTTGCTCTTTTCTGAGATAGGAATCATGTTTTCTAACTCTTTTTATGTGTTCCCAATGCAGGCAGTATAAAGTATTTTGTGATGTCAGCTTTCTTTGAATGTAATTCTTTGTCTTTATTAAAAATGCCTAAAAAGATTAAAGCACAGGCCAAGTAAAAGGGTTTATTTGATCTGAACTATTTTGTTTGCTTTTTTTTTTTTTTTTTTTTTTTTCAGACTTGTTTGAGCCTGACTTGAATTTTCTGTTTTGTTTGGTTTGGTTTGGTTGTTTATTCATTCTCTCTCTCTTTTTTTTTTTTCCCCAACCTCTGAAATAAATATATATATATTAATTCCTGCAGAGGACAACACTCAGAAATTCAGTTTGGTGGAGTCCTTCCATTGCCACCAACAACTGTTGGTTTAACAGCTTTGTCTTCTGGTTTAAAGGCTTGAAAAAAATCTCTCTGTAGGTGACTGTAAAGATTTATTTGTTTTATTGCTCTTAATCTTTCATCCTGACCTGCGAAAGCCGGTAAGAACAATTCAAAAGGGAAATATTAGTGTTTCCTATTAACATTATGTGGAAAATACACTGTTTAGATCATTTCATACTAATCATATTGTAATGTGCATGTACCCTATAACACAACATATAAAATCTGAGAGAACAAGGCCATGGTGCTGTCACCCCAAAAAGTCCAGGCATGGAGAAACAAAGACCACTTATACTTACAGAAATTAATGCATTTCATGATACAAATGACTGAATTATTTGGCTCAGTGATTCTTCTGTACAGAGGTGTCTTCAGTGAACGTTGCATGTTTTGGGGAGATAGCACTGACTGATTGTTTGCTGATTCATTTGCAATGTTAATTACATGAAGATGATAGCTTTGTCTGTGATGGACAGGAATTTGTTGACAAGAAGCCCTTTTCCAGCAATGGAACAAACTTTCTCCACAGAAATGATTTTTCTTTTGGCATTCTATTCACTAAACTGACCCCATCTAAAGGCTTTTGGCAATTACACTAAAAAGGTTTCAAAACAAATTGAAAAAAAAAAAAAGAAGAAAAAAAAGATAGAAGTCTTTCAAGGCTTGATGGGGCTATTTGTAGTTGTAGATTTTATGTTTTGACTTGGACATAAAAATACCAGTCATAAACAGTTAACAAAAAGCAAAAAAAATAAAATGAAACAAAATACTCTCAGGCTAACAAAACAAACATTTTTCCCACCAGGATCAAGTTTAAGTTAGAGAACATACAACACAACAAAAACTTTATCACCATGATCTAACCACCGTTGAACAGATGTCCAAAATGTTTTAATTGTTGTTAATTGTGAGTTGTCATGAAGAGGTAGTCTAGGCAATGCTTCCAAGATACCATTCCAGTCTTATTTTCTGTGATTTCTAGGAAATGGAAACAAACAAAGTTCTGCATGTCCTGGGCCAAAACCTCTTTATTATAGTTTGTTCTCTTAGAAGGTTCGGATATTAAGTGGTGATGTAAAAAAGCATGTTGACTTATGCACCATCTCATATTTTTCTCTTGAACAAAGCAACCCCAGGAGTAGAGCTAGAAATCTTTTTCTCATCCACCTGAGGCTTAACTCAGTTTCCTTCTCTCCTATTCACTTTTCAGTCAGATATTTCTGGTACTGATGGAGAAGGCAAAGTACTCCCACTGTCAACATCCATCAGTTGGGTAGCAACATAAAGTAGGGCTCACCTTGGCTAAGTACAGACCCTGTGCATCAGGTGTTTTAGGAGAGGTCTCTGTCAATACAACCTATAACTATTTGATCTTGAAGGCAGATGGGTGGGGACACTGTCTACAAAAAGTTAGACTATATGCTGTATGCCACTCATAACCTTGGTACCATTTTTCAGTTGTAGATCCTTGGCACTGATGTTTCACATAAGCAATGGCAATAGAATACAGAGTGAGTACAGTATACAAAAACAATTAGCTGGAGTGTTAAAGCTGGGCCACAATAAATGATAAGATAGAGTGGTCAGAGCATATTGACAAGCCTTTCGTTGGCAACTTGGCAAAGGGGAGTTTTAACAAAACATCAGAACAGCATTGTTCCTTCCAAATAAACAGGTGGGTAAGCCAACATTTACCAAATTTTAAATTAAAAACGATTGTGTTTCCATTTTTTCATGCTCTTTCAAAGATCTGTCTACCCATAATCAGTTCTATGGCTGTGGTGCCAGAAAAGACCCTTATGGTGTAAATTTGCAAATGGAAACCTTCCCTCTTGTCAAAGGGAAAGCCTAAATCTCAGTGAAACTAAGGGAGAAAAAGGTTTCTTCTAGTTGCACCTGGAATTTATTAGCTTTCATGGGATGGATGCCTGCTGGAGCACAATCCTTGTTTATTGATGACAGAATGCAAGGTACACTTTCAAGATTTTCATCTTACTTTCAAGGATTAATTAAAATATGTTCAGTGTATGTTCAGTGTTTATAAATGTGCACTTTACACATATCAACTTAGCATTACAAAAGTGCCTGCCATGCATGTGCCTGTATTCCATGTTTGCAATGTAAATTAATGTAATAAGCAGCATGATATTTATTTCTCTAAGAAAGGCTAATTCTCTGAGAAAGATTAATTGGAGAATGGTATTTTAATATTGGCAAAGACAAATATAACTGTAAGAAAAATCACTTTGTAAAGCAAGCTAAAATAAATGCAAAAGTTACTGTCTCCAGTAAAAACATTATTTTGTTAAGATTGCAGTTAGCATGTTTTAAATCAATTATATCACCAATATTATCTTGTTTTCCCCACTTCATTTAGTTCCTTTGGCAGCCTTTAGCACACCAATGTGTTATCTATGTCTGTGTATGCATTCTTGCATACAGTCATGTATATAGATATTATGTGCACATTGTAGATTTGTGTTTAGAAGCTGGAAAAAGTCAGAAGTATCAATCATACATTTTTTCACCTCTCCACGTAACTTTTTTTCCCCACCTAAGAGTTCCCGTTCCTGCTTTCTCTACTGCACATTTTTCCAGAGACTTGTGGACCGTTTGCTTCAAATACAGAAGCTTTATTTCTCCTGTGGGTGCTTAAGAGCTATTTGAGAACATTTCTGTCTAGCTGTATTACGACATTACCAGCAAACTGATTCATACAGCTGGTTTATTAAGTTTGTGTGCTCCCTTTCCTATTAAAATGGCTCCAGTTTCACATCTCTTCTCAACCAAAAAGGCTGCTTATCATAGTTTTGCAAATGAACATCAAGAAAATGTGAACAAATTAGATCAAATAGGTTTATTGCATAGTTCAGTATAATAATACAGAATAACTAAAAACAGGAAAGTGAGCTGTCTCCTTACTGAAAATGTTAGAAGGAAAGGACTTTTTTCCCTTACTGATCGAGAGACAGACATGGAGAAATTTAGGATATTTTTCATTTAGAGTTTTCAAGACATTATTTGCCCTTTCCCATCAGGGAATTGAAAATCCCATTTCAATCCCTTCAATCCCTTTAATCCCATCAGGGATTGAAAAAGTTCAGCAGGAACAGATTCTTTGAGTGAATGGTCTGATACTACAGAAATTGAAAAAACAGAATTTACAGACAATCTTTTTAATGAAAATCAATGGATTAAGAATGACTCCAATTTAAAATATTAATTTTAGATGTCCCGCACCTGAATGAACTTTTGATTACTTCTCTGAAAAAAGTCACAAATGCCTTAGTAGGTGGTTAATACGTCACCTAGCATTATTTAACTCCATAGAAGTTCCTCCATGTTTCTTGAAGTGACACTTTGTGACTTCTTGGTGAGTTGCAGCAGATATTGTTTTTCATATATTTTTCATATATTTGGATGAATTAGGAGATTTTCCTTTCTACACACTAAAGAACTGAGTATGCAACACAACTAATAGAAGAATTGATCATGTCTACATAATAGTAATATCTGCCCACTGTACATTAAAATATAGTTATTTTCCTCGTGCAAAGAAGAGAAAATATATTAGCCATTCAATTATACTGCTTGGGATTTTTCAACATCACAACTTCCAAAGTAACATCCAGAGTTTGCCAAAAATGATAGAAGATTTCTTGTCCTCAAGAAGATTCTTGCTGTTGGTGTCTGATATACAAACCAAAACATGAGACATAGTTATTTGTATGTATCTCTGCCATAGCATGGAATTGCTGTAATATGAAAAAGTTCAAAACGAACAGAAAGTTGATGAAAATTCAGAAACTTCACAATGGACATAATGATTGCTGCTAATGATCTTGACATTAAAATCTTAATAGGTGTACCTCACAGAGATCAGCTGGATTTAATAAAAATCCTTCACAAGAACAAGTTATTGAATTTTATCAGGAATTCAGTGTTCCTTGACAGCAACGAGAGCTGTGTTCCTAAATCATTTATAGAATGAATAGAAATCCATACTTTGTTGTTGCATGGTTAAAATGTTGTTTTTACACTTGGATTTCTCATTCTTTTCAGCTGTATAAAAAGAAACTTGTACAAT
Organism: Cygnus olor; assembly: GCF_009769625.2. NCBI lineage: Eukaryota > Metazoa > Chordata > Aves > Anseriformes > Anatidae > Cygnus > Cygnus olor. The sequence continues at coordinate 182,904,322 of NC_049169.1, forward strand.
TTGTCTAGAATGCCATGAGCTGTGACGTTTTATGTCAAGGACTGACCTCCTGCAGTCTTAGTATAATTGATAGCGCAGTTGTTAAACTCTTATTATCAGAGAATCTGAACAATTTTCTGGCTAACCTGCCTTTAGGAGCCTCAGTTGGAGCACTGAAGACTTTGCATGCTCATCAGTTTAATGAAGTGAAGAAGACAACTGATGTCTCTGAAGCTCAGTCATTACTCAGTTACAGAGATCTAAATCAGATGAACTCATTTTAATTCATCTCTCAATTAAAACTTTTCATTGGGAAGCCTAGATCTTAAAACTGTTCATACTAATAGTGGTGGGAGTTCTCTGTTTCAACATCCTAACCATTCTCCCTGGACTTTGCACGCAAGTATGTTTGCACAATAAGGCTTCTTAAAACTTTTTTTTTTTTTTTTTTAAGAACAGTCTTTTCACTCCCCATGCTTATTATCTACTTTTAATTCTTACCTAACATTGCATGTATACAAATATTGGTTCATTAAATCCTAATAACATGAATATAAATGTAAAGTCAATCAACATGAAGCCAGCATTTATTCCTACCTGTAATTCAGTTTAACTTTTGGTGGTTTCTAGAACTATAAACAAATTGCAGTGCTGGTGAACATGTACTTACATATAAAGTGGATAAGTAAGGTTGATCAAATTCTTGTCATCTGTGGACAAATGCTCTGCAAGGATCACTCCATTGGAGTCACGCTGTTGAAGATTAGTCTTGTCCTTGCAGAATATGAGGACACCTTTCCCCACCTTCTTTTACCTATCCTGATTCTGTCTTGGTCTCCAGGTAGACGGACTCATCCACCCTTGAGAAGCACACTGCAGGCTACTCTGAATTTAAAATGTTTTGGATTCCTCTAACACCAAAGTGAATGGGGTTATATACTACTATAACACACATATTCCCCCTCCATGCCATGTCTTCCTAATCATCATTGTAATTATCTGGGTAAATTTCTAGTCCATAACAATAATAATCTAATGACTAATGACACATTGATGTTAAAAAATTAAAACACTAAGAGAGAAAATAGATACTAAAAGAAAGAGAAACCAATTATTAAAACTTGCTTAGGACTCTGATTATATTGCTTAAAATTCAGATAGGAGGTGTGGTGATTTTACCTTGCTGGGCAGCGGAACTCCACTACAATGGCTCTCTCACTTCCCCTCCTCTAAAGCAAAAGGGGAGAAATTACAGTGGAAAGGGCTCACGGGTTGAGATAAGTACAGGGACACTCAAAAATTATCATCACAGGCAAAACAGACTCAGCATAGGGAGGTTAATGTAATTTATTGCCTATCACTAGTGGACAAGAACAGTGAGAAATCAAAAGCAAACTAAAAACACCTTCCCCCGGTCCACCCTCTTCTACATCCTCCCACCAGGCAGCACAGGGGAACAGGGAATGAGGGCTGTGGTCAGTCCCTGACGCTTTGTCTCTGCCACTCTTTCACGATCACTCTCTGCTCCTGCTCCAGTGTGGGGTCCCTCCCATGGGATTCTGCCACCCCCAGACCCCTGCTCCTGCGTGGGCTCCTCTCCACGGGCTGCAGCTCCGGCCCGGGGCCTGCTCCTGCGGGGGCTCTCCATGGGCCGCAGCCTCCTCCAGGCCACAACCACCTACTCCACCAGGGGCTCCTCCACGGGCTGCAGCGTGGAGATCTGCTCCATGTGGGACCCATGGGTTGCAGGGGGACAGCCTGCTCCACCAGGGGCCTCTCCACAGGCCGCAGGGGAACTTCTGCTGTGTGCCTGGAGCACCTCCTGTCCTCCTTCTGCACTGACTTTGGGGGCTGCAGGGCTGGTTCTCACTCCTCTCTCCCAGCTGCTATTGTGCAGCAGCTTTTTCTCTTTCTGAAATTTGATCTTACAGAGACCCACCAGCATCGTTCACTGGATCGACTGGCCAGTGGTGGGTCCCCTTTGGGGCAGGCTGGAGCTGGCTTTGATCTGACATGGGGCAGCTTCTGAATCATTCTCACAGAACCCACCCCTGCAGCCCCCCTACCACCAAACTCTTGCCATGTAAACCAACACAGTAAGTATGTCCCTAGGACCTCAAAGGTAGATATGTATGGCCATGTTTTATTCCAAACTGTAAGATCTTTCCAAAAGTTACAAAGAATTTCTATACTTTATATCCAGGAAAAGCTGATGAACACCTATTCAACTGGCAGCATATTCTGATTCATGTTTAGGTCCCTGTTTATTTTCTTACAGACACTGTACATACACGGCTCCTTACAGAAATGAATGAAAAATGCTGATAAAACACCTCATAATAACATTCTTATCCTTCCTTAAGCTGGGTCTTTTTCCTGTTTTACCAACATTACCAAGAGAATCTCTGCTTTGCTTGAACGAATGAAATATCCTCTCTGAAAAAGTATTGTAATAAAAAGTGATAGTTTCAAGTTGTTGAGAAACTTTATTCCAAACAGTTTTTCTGCTTCTTTTTAGTATAAAAGTGGGCGCTCACTGTCTTTGTACAGCCACCTTCATTCTCCTTAGGCCAAGGGAATATTTCAGGGTGATCAGACAGGAATGGAGTTTATAATTTCATTACCTACAAAACATGGGGAATAGATGTGGAGGTCTTGTCTGCCAAATGAGTCTGAAGAATCAGGCAGAGGGTGCCTCATTATTCCTCGGCAGCAATTTATTTTATTTTTTTCTTAGGGCAGTAGCATTTCAGTGTAACATAGTGCTATAGCTTTTGTATATTGCCCTTTGCTTGTTTGGTTTTCAGTTGAAAAAGTGAGTGCTCATTCTGTACAATGGATGTATAAATATAGCTATAGAAGTCCTCTAACGCTGAATTTTCCATGCCAGAAAAAGGGAGGTCTAGTGTGCATTTTATTAGGGTGAAGAAAATTTAACAGCTTGCTCAGAATCCAAGTGCTGAGTGCTTTTCTTTCTAAGCACAGAATACAGAGTGTCATTTGTAAAGGCAAGTAATTCTGATCACTTATTTCATCCTTTATAATCTAACTATACACCATAGCTTTTAGATATCTTTAAGCACGTATTCAAATGAATTACTTCTGACTGAATGTTCACCCAAATCACCAGTGAAGTGCACAGTACAATACAACTACAGGCAGTACTTCCTGGGTACTCAGTATTCTTTTCTTTGGCTTTCTATTTCTACTTAAAAAGAAACAGGCTTTTGAAGGAGACTGGTTTGCCTCTCTTTCTCTGAATTATGTTTAGTTATTTCTCTCCACTGCCCAGCTTCGTTGTAAACATTTCTGTACCACTGAATGCTTTTAATTCATAGGTATTGTTTCGAATACTGCTGAAGTTCACCTAGGGCTGGGGAACATGGTGTCTTTCCACAGAAACTATCCTGTACAACGTTGATTTGTTTAGTAATAGGTATTGTGGCATTTTGGGCATAGGTACATTTGCACCACATAGGCCATCTCTAGTGTTGTGAACTGGAAAATACCATGGCTATGTGGCTGAAAAAGTTGTTTTCAGACATAAATTTTTGAAATTATACACCTTAGTAAGCCATCCATTTTTTGACACTTCAGTGCAAGAAAGACCGCAACTGAACTGAGTTCAACAGAGGGCCACTGTGATGGTTGCAGTCTCAAAGATTTGTCCTGCAGAAAGAATGAGATTTGCTCATTCAGCCTCAGGAAAACATGATTATGGGAATCTTAGCAGCCCTCTAGTGTTCTGTTGAAATGAAGCCATGTTCTTCACGGTGAAGCGAGGGTGGGTGGACAAGAGACAATAGGCAAGCTGAAAAAGAGGTATTCAGAAGAAACTAAGTTAATCAGAGTTGAGGAGAAGCTTTTTCCCCATGAGGATGGTAAGGCAGGAGAATAGGTTGCCTAAAAAGGTTATGCAGTCTCTACTTGAAGGGGTCCAAGACCCAGATGGATAAAGCTCTGATCAATCTGATCTGATCACAGTAGAAAGTTGGATTAGAGACCTCCTGAAATACCTTCCAACCTGAATTATTCTATGATCCTGTTATCCTATTATCAATGTGTAGGCACCCAATTGCTCTCACCAGTTCACCTCAGTAAGCCAATAGATTTCATGGGTCCTGAAAAACAAGCCACATGCTCAGGTACTTTACAGCTTTTAAGCAATCTGTAATGGCAGGTGCTTCTAAAAGCTTTGTATCTGCTTCTTCTGGTGGTTAAATCTCCTAAAAATCACTGAACTCAGACCCCAAACCTGGAAGTCACATGTTGCCTGAGAAGTTAACTGCCATGTTATTTGTTTTTCCTATCTTCCACTGATGGAAGGAAATTGGACTAAAGAATATGGACTTGATTATTTTAGCAGAGTGGTGTAAATATGATAAGTAACTTTTATTACTGTACTACTGTGAGAAAAGTTCTTAGACTTGCTTGCTTTTTCTGTGGCATTAAAACCACTAGTTATAGTTCCATTGAGCATTATTGGTGATGCTAGATATTGAGTAGTATGATTTGAAGGTTACCAGACATATGTAATGACATTCCAGTAGCCACTTGCCATGAAGTTTTTTTATGATAGCACTTTCTGCCTAAGCTACATCCCTGGTATAAGCCTACTGTCAGTGAGTAAAGAAATGTTTTCATGCATAGTGACAACAGAAGTGCAGAGGGTACTGTAGTCCAAGACTTCCAGAAGTGAGTCCTGTGCATATGAATATTGGTAAAGAAGCTCTTCATATGAAGGCCTCCTAAAGCACCAAACCTTCACTGACTGCACTGGAAACTCTCCAGGGACTATCTTCACAAATACTACTTCAGCAAGGACTTAATATATAGGGACCCACTAGATGCCTACAGGAGGCAGAGTATATCCAACCCATACCTCTCATTAAATTCAGATGCCAAATTATGAAAACTATTCAGAAGCACAGACTTTTCTGTCATTTATGTTAGTAAAGGCAGTAAGTGTTTTAACTAGGAATCGCTTCCTTCTGTGTCCTTTCACCAAGTCTAACCTGCACTTTTAAAGAAATCTTGAGCATCATACTTTTCCAAAGAGGACACTGGGCAAAAGAGCCTGTACTGATCAGCACTTTGTGGGGACATGATAAAAGACAATAAAATTTGTTTCTCTCTACAGGAAGGCTTGGCATCATCCAAGTGTTAAAATTAGGATCTGCTCCTCAGAGAAATTCCATCATTTCATTTCAGGTAGACTTTTATTCTTCCAGTTTTCCTGAAGGTCTCTGTAAAAGGGCACCTCACCTTTTAATTATTTACTTTAAAGTCATCTTGATTCACATTTAGTGGAAACACGTAGCTCTTCAAAAATGAATGAACGCTTTATCACAGATTATAATGAGGCCATCTCTATGGTAATTAATTAAAGAGGATAGCATTCATCTGGCATATACTATAATTATGTGTTAATATTGAAGCTGATCTTTGCAACTAGCTGAAATGAGTTAATAAAATATGTTTTATTAAAACTAAGTGCATTATTATTATTATTATTATGTATATTTCAGATTCAAAAGTAACCTTTCTCTGGTGGCAAATAATTTGCTTTTACATGAAATTCTTAAAATCATAATGATATCAGTGATTTGTCTTTGTTTTTCAAATTAGAAAATCAATCAAAGAGGATAATCTATAGTTGACTACTATGTGTATTTTTTAAAACCTGCCTATATATTATTATGTAGCAGTAATATAGAGCAGTAACCATTATTATGCTAGTTTAAGACAGTGGATTAATGATGTCTCAGCTCTGTGTTAGATAATGTTTAAGATTTATCACATTGGTAAATTAGCACAGACTTTCAAGCAGGTTTGCTGGTGGGTTTCATCAGATACCTCCTTCCCAGGACACAACTGCACACATGGGCAGGACAATCTGTTGCCAATAGAAAGTTGTGTCACTGAACTTTTGTTAAAACATAGTGCAGAACTAGTAATGCATGTTTCATTCACTGCTCTTCCAGAGAAACCAACAATCAAAAAAACAAAACAACAACAACAAAAAAGCAAAAAACAAAAACACAACAGACAAACCAAAAACCAATATCAACAAAAAGCTGCTGGAATGGCACTTAATTTTCCAACAAAAAACACAAAGATCTGCTTAAACAAAACAATGCCTTCTTCAAGGTTTGACTTCTTCATTATGATGATAATCATTTCCCAAAATCAACCATAAAGATCATTACAGTAATTTATAAGATTTTTAATACAACTCTTAATCTTTTCACAAGAAAACTAAATTAACTGTGTATTTTGTATTTAAGCAAACATGATTTATTATTCCTGCAATGTTGTATTTATTTTTACTGATTTTACACGCTGAAGGAAGAATAAAAAAAAAAAAAAAAAAAAAAAAACAAAAAAACCCCCCACACCATAATCCAGTAAGAAACAATGTTAGCTGTAATGCCATCTCCATTCTCTCCAGAGATGCATGTCTGCTTTGGAAAAACTAGTATTTGAATTTCTTGGTACTCTGACTGCCTGCACAGCAGACAAGAAGTGGCTGGAACTAATAGCTGAACATATTCACAACATTTGATAAAAATGGATTTTAAAGAGAATTCTTATACATAGATATGATAGAGGTCATGTTAATAACAATTCTGTTCTTTCTAGAACAGTGATGTTTTTTCCATTATGCTGTAGTAAACGGAAAACACATATGTAACTGTTCCTTGGAAAATTGTTTTCAGATTTTTTTTCACTGCTTTTAATAGAAAAATGAATTTCTGTAGTAAAATAAAAACAAACCATAACTGATGTTACAAATTTCCATTCTTATTTCCTTATACTATTTATGGTATCTCATTCCTTTTCTTTCTGTTATATAGGTCTGTTTGCTGAAATCTCTAGTAAAGTGAAATGGATGTTTGTCTAAAAAGCACATCAGATATAGGATATTTTGCACCATACTCAAAGACTGTTTACCAGCTGTTCACTGACAGACAAAAATTACATTTCCAGTAAGTACCAGAGAGGTCTGTCTTGGTCTGGTATTACTGAATAGTTTTGTTAATGACTTTGACCTCTCATTAGAAGTGATTTGTAAAATTTATAGATGACTCTGTGCCTCACAAGTACTCAAAGATAGGATGAGAATTCAAATGTCTGTGCTAAATTAGAGAGATGTTTTGAAATCAACAAGGATAAAGCAGTACAGAGAAAAGCAAGGCACTTCATGTAAGAAAGGAGAAATGGAATGCATAAATACAAAATGGGGACTCATTGTCTCGGCAACATTACTGCAGAAAAGGATCTGGGAATAATAATTACCACAAATTGAATAAGAGTCAGAAATATAATGCTTCTGTAGAAAGCAAAAACAACCCCCCCCCCAAAAAAAAAAAAAACATATGTAAATCCGGGAGATATTAACAGCAATGTAAACTGTGTGAAGGAATCATTTCAATTCAAATGTACCAGTGAGGCTTTATGAGGAGCACTCTGTCCACTTTTGGCCACTGTACTTGGTCAACAATAAACAGGATATCAGGTGAAATAACCATCCAAAGGAAAAAAAAAAAGAGTTTGTTGGGTTTGGAAAATAGAGTGCTAATGGAGAATACACAACTTCAAAATAAGTTTTAAGCAGGAAATGGTGCTCAGTTCTTCTCCACATTCATTGAATGGGAAATGAAATAACTGATGTAATTTACCATAGTGGAGATTCAGATTAGGTATGTGGAATATCTTGACTGGGAGTCATTACTGTAGGCAAGCAAGAAACAAGGATTTTAAAAGGCACAACAGATTTGTATGGTAGGGTTTATTTGCACGTTCCCTTTCTTCAGACCTCAAAGTTCATGAGGTCTACTCTGACTGTGCCTGCTCTCTCTAAAAGAAATTTGAGGTCAATGGAGGAGGAAAGATATTTTTACCCATCTCTGATGAGGCAAAAAATCCATAAAAATATAAATTGACTTTGAGTCCTCTACATGTTTAGACAGGAAGTTTTGAGTAGGAATATAATAAGCATTGAGTCTGTCTCTTTGTACAGCCTTGATGGTGTTTCAGATAAATAACATCATTAATGAGATCATTTGATGAGATGGATATTGTTGTGGTGGAGCCCCAGCAGGCAGCTACTCACTCACTCTCCCCAGATAGGACGAGACAGAGAACTGCAAAGGTAAAAATACAAGAACTCATGGGCTGAGTTAGGTAAAGCAAAAACCACATATGCGAGCAAAGCAGAACAAGGAATTCATTCTCTACTTCCCATCAGCAGGCAGGTTTTCAACCACTCCCAGGTAAGCAGGGCTCATCCCATGTAATGGTTTATTGGGAAGACAAATGCCATCACTCCCAATGTCCCCTTCTTCCTCCTTTTTCCTCCTAGTTTTATTGCTGAACATGATGCCATGTGGTATGGGACATCCCTCTGGCCAGTTTGGATCACCTGTCCTGGCTGTGTCCACTCCTGGCTCCTGGTGCACCCCCGGCCTCCCTGCGGGCAGGGCAGCACAAGGAGCAGAACAGTCCTGACTCTGTGCAGGTGCTGCTCTGCTGCAACCAAAACATTGGTGGGTTATCAACACTGTCTTCATCAAAAGTCCAAAACACAGCATTGTGAGCCTCTATGAAGAAAATTAACTCTATCCCAGCCAAACCATGATAGATATGTATTTTTGATACATATAAATTAAAAATTCCAGTGAAAAGACAAAAAAAATAGTACCTGGATTTGAGAGAAGGAAATTCAACCTGTAAATCTCATTAAAAAGCGGACATATAGATAATCTGATTGCAGAGCCTACGCACTTCCATGGACAAATATACGGAGCTCCAGGGTGTGATATTTGCACAAGTTAACTCTCACCCAAGGACCTTGCTTCTTAAGGACCTTTCTTCAGTCTGTATAGAAAGATAAGATGCTCCTGGGAATAATCAAAACAGACACCTATATTCTGTTGCTCTGAACTGCTCCCAGGAGGGTCCCATCTCTGTAAGAGGTGGAGTCCAGGGAGACTACCTCCCTGGGGTGCAATTAGGCTTACTGACTACCATCCACAATACCTCCCTAATGCAGCAGCTGTCAGCGGAAAACAAAAGACAGACGAATTCTCAGTTTCAAGCAATGACAGTGATTAAGCTTTGGAAGAAGCTGTAAGGGAATTGGCATATCTCTTGCTATTTTAAATGAAACCTAAATGTCTTTCTGGAAGTTTTGCATTAGTTAAACACAAGGCATGATTCAATCAAAAAAAAAGAGTTACTGGTCTTACTGTAGGAAGCAGTGGCTGAAATGGAGGGGGCTATGATTTAAGAGGGTGGTCTAATGGCTTAAATAGGAGCTTGAAATATTTTACATGGGTGGTACGAAACATGCAATAAAGTGTTTGTCTACTACTCAAAATAAGATAATTTCAATCTGCTCTTGGATTTACCTTTTTTGGTTTCTTTCCAGGCTTGAAGCAGAAAAAAATACCTATTTGTTGACAAGCTAAATTGTTTATGGTTTTAAATAGCACTATACTGCTATCAAGAGCGCTGATAGGACTTGATGCGAACAGTCCGTGACCTGTTATTTTCTCAGCTTCTCTTTGTCTTGCTTTATCGAACTTTGTTTGTAGTTCCCTTGTCTCTATTCTAATATGCAATAAAGAAATAAATCTTTGTAAGAGGATCAGGATCATAACTGTATATGTCTTGGCAGTCCAAAATTATGCTAACATTTAAGGTAAAAAGAAAGTGAAAGCACAGTAATTTGTAAGCTGTGCCCTGCATCCCTTCACCCCGTGACTAGTAAAAGCCTTCTGCCCTGCTTTATGGGCAGATGCAAAGATAAGACATCTGAAAAGACTTTTCAACAGGCATGTTTTAGAATATGTTATTTGTCTCTATGATCTTGCTAATTGAGCAAGCTTTCATGTAAAGCCATTTAAAAGACAGAGGGTACATGTAAATGTACATTTGAGAGAAGGAAGACTCAGCTTGGGACATGCTGCCCCATCCCTGGAAGCGTGTAAAATCAGGTTGGATGGGGTTTTGAGCAAACTGATCTAGTGGATGGTGTCCCTGCCCATTGCAGGGGGATTGGAATTAGATGGTCTTTAAGGTCCCTTCCAACCCAAACCATTTTATAATAGTAAGGCGATGATACTGGTTGTAGTCTTGCACCTAAACACTTGCTTTCTGCTACAAGATGAAGCAGCTGCATTCCCACACAGTGTATTTTGTAGTGAAAAAGAGCTTGGTATTATTCTGGGCAATGGAATTGAAAAGAGCCTTCCTTTCTTAAATCAAACTCTGACAGTACTTGTGAGAGGAATGTGTTGGAGACTGTGCTAGGAATATTCATGCTGTGAAAAGATAAGGAAATGAGGGAAAAGTAATAACCAGTTGTCAGCAAAATTTATATTCTGAAAAAGACAATTCAGTGTCCCGAATTTCCTCTTTGGTTGAAACTTCATGTAAGAAGAAATAATTTTAATATGCTGAAGCATGATGAAAATATAGCCAAGCACTTTACATCCCTTTTTAATTGCAGTGATGTTTTGCAAAAATATTCAGAAAATGCTTTTAATTTTGATTTTTAAGATAAGTGCTCTCTTCATTGGTTCCGAATGGTAATTAAAAAAAGATTCTCAGACTATAACTAGTTTCTTCCAATCTGCCTAAAGATACATACAGAAACTCAAACTTTGGCAGCAAAAAGGAGGTAGACCAAGGAATGTTGTGAGCACTCACAGCTCTTAAACCTGTAAGCACTGTAGGTATTTTCCCCTTTTGAGCTTTAAGTCATATAGGGAGATGCCCAAATTGAGGCCACAAGCTTGAAAATATTCCTGATTCAGGTTTTCCTTATATCTTTATGTTTGCTATTATCTCATGAAAACTATTATCTTATGTAAAATCTTCACTTTTTTTTTTTTTTTTTGCCAACACTTTCTGAAAATTTCTGAGATTCCTACTATCACCTAAATAAAATTTTATTTTAATAATGAAGCAGTCAGTCTATGAATAGTGACTGGGATAGCTGTTTTCTCTTTTCTGATGATGTTCTCAACAAGAAGTCTTAAGCCTTTTTTGGTAAATGAAACAGTCATTGTATTGTAGTTATACTATTTTGTGTAAGTAAATCTTAAGTGAGTCATAAAGTTGCTGCTTACATATTCCAGAATGACAGAATTTATTGGGATTCAGTAAATGTATGAAGTAGGAACGTGACACAATGAGCGAGATTCATCCCACATCATTTTAGTCATCTAAAGGAGATGTCACCACTTAGGCACCCTGGGAATCTTTCATAGACGTCATTGAGAAATATGCTAGTTCATATGACCTTTTTAAGTTATCTGATTCAGATTGTGATGAATCCCTAGCAGTCCAAAGAAAGAGAAAAAGTAGTTTCAAAGGCAGGTAAGTTTGAAGGAACAGCAATAGGTCATATGGCCAATTTCCTCAAATTGTGTTTGAGGACAATGAATTGTTCCTGGATAAGTTCTCCACCGAATTAACTTTATATTTGTGTCCTTGGTATCATTTCTCTGAGGAACTGGCAGTTCTTCATGAAGTCCTTTGCCTCTTAAACTGATTTTCTATGAGGTTTATCTACCAGTTCTCAGTTTAATGAAATTATCTGTCCTGATATCTGTAGCTCAGCAATGCTTGCAGAATCACTTTTCATCTATCTGCCAGGGAATACCTCTGCCAGTATCATTAGTGTCAACATGAATAAATAGTGTTTGATAATTTGGAAAATGGGCTTGGTACCCTGTCAGATGTGGGCTTCCGTGATGTAAAACATCTCCCATGGTGACAGATCTGTTTGGCAGACAGATTTCTCTATTCCTTTGAGAAAGGAGTCACTTTATTTCTTCCTAAGGGCTGTGGCTCCAATTTCAGAATCTGTAAGGCACTTTTTTTTTTTTTTTTTCCTCCTTTGTCACAGATAGCAGCTATCCCTAGTATACTTCTCTGTGGCCACTGCTGCAAGCCTCCTTTCTTTCTCCAAGGTTTCACTGCCCATGCACCAAGGAAAAAAGGTCCAGCGCTACTGGCACTATTATGGCACTACTGAAAAAGTTTGACTCCCAATGATCCAGGAGAGGCAATGGCTTGGTCTCTGGGGAGAAGACAGAAAAATTATTGTTGAGAGGGGGTTGTTTGTAGATGAAGGATTCAAGAGAAAAAAAAAAAGAAAAAGAAACACGTCAACATGGGAAAATGCAAAAGCCTAAGGGAAAACACAGGGAGGCTGCTCAGGCTAGCAACCTCTGGAAGAGGTTGGTGACACTGAGGATTTGCTCAGCAGGGGTTCCTGGTTTGTTAGAAACAGCATTGGAGTCTTTGACCCTGGATATTTTCCCATCCATGATTTTAACAGACAGATAAATGAAATAATAGTCCCTGTAGATTTAGGCAATGTTTTCTTTCCCATATGATTATGGCCTTCAGTTGATTGTCAGAGCAAATCTGACAGATTTCTAGCAATAGTGTTTACGCTATTATCTTTTTTTAATTCTTCCTAAAATCCACTCCACAAATCCCTTTGGTGAAAACACCAGTTCCCTCCTATTTCATGGTTAGCTTTATAGGTAAGAAACTCTTGTCTTGGCCAAATAGTTCACTTATTAGGTGCAATAATTAATAAAAAAATTAGAAACCTACTCCAAACAGATGAATATTTGATACTACTGTCACCTGCTAATCTACATGAATTTGTTATTTTTATTATTTTTAACAATTCTGCTGTTTTTATTATTATGGTACTCTGCTTCCAACATAGCCCTAAATGGGAAAAAGAGCTAGGGAGAAATGGAAAAATGGTAAGGATGTAAAACTACAAATTCTGCTCAAATGGTAGAGAATGAAAGGGGATGAGTTATTAGGGACCAGAAAAAAAAAAAAAAAAAAAAAAAACCTGAAGGAATATCATGACATTTTCAGTTTTCAAAATTTTTACTTTTATTTATTTATTTTTTTTAAAGTAAGAATAGCTTTAAATCCCAGTTTGAGTTTAGCTCACACCACTATAAATTGGAAACAACTCCACCAAAGTTAATGAAAAAACACACAGCTATAAAATGCCCTTTGATAGAGACATTTACGTTAGAATCCAAACATCAAATCATCTCTGTTTCAAAAGAGATAAGATTGAAGGAGAAAATCATCATATTATGCCATCAGCACTTTCTTCGGCTGAAGCTGAAGTCTATGATTAAAAAAAACACCAGACAAACAGAGACTTTATATTCTAGAATTATTACTTTTCCCCACAAAAGGTATTTTATTCATTTATTTTGTTTTCTTTGCTGCCAAATATAGTCATTTTGAGATTTCCAAATTCATTGTAGTCTTATTTCTTAATACTAAGCTTAAAGTTGATCTTATATCTTACCGAAGAATATTTTGTCAAGAACATGCATCCACTTGTTTCCTGTTTATTTGTTATTCTGTTTATTTGAGAAACTCAAAAACATATATATATATATTTCTGGTGACAGGTCAGAGCACATGTGCCTGGTGTGAAGGTGGAAGAATAATGCCCAGCATCCTCTGTCAGTTCATCTGTTCTTCATAAGAGTTGATTGAATTAGAAGCTATTAGCAAATGAAAGGGGGGTGATCAGCTGTGGAGTAGCTCTTGGTGTGGCTAACTTCCACCAAGATCAGAAGAAAGTCTGCCAGATGTTGGGCCAGATGTGTGTTTACTATTCTGACGAAGTCCTGACAGCATAAGGTGCAACTGCAACAACTTTAGTGACCTTTACTCAAAGAAAATTGAGCTTTGGGTGCCACAACATAAGAACATAAAACTATTAGAGAAAACATCCAATAGAAGGCTACAAAGATGGTGAACAGTCTCTAGGGGAAGACGTATGAGTGACAGCTGAGGTCCCTTGGTTTGTTCAGCCCAGAGCAGAGCAGGCTGAGGGAAGGCCTCATGGCGTCCTGCAGCTCCCTCACCAGGGGAGCAGAGGGGCAGGCGCTGAGCTCTGCTCTCTGGGGACAGCGACAGGACCCAAGGGAACGGCCTGGAGCTGGGACAGGGGAGGGTCAGGCTGGGGGTTAGGAAAAGGTTCTTCACCAAGACGTTGGTTGGGCACTGGGACAGGCTCCCCAGGGCAATGGTCACGGCACCGAGCTGCTGGAGTTCAAGAAGCATTTGGATGATGATCTCAGATATGAGTTCTTCTACACTATAAGTTGTAGAAGGTATTATAGGTTTGGATGATACCCTGGACATGAGAACGTTCTGACAGCTATCTCTTGTTCTGCTTGAAATTGGAGGTGTTCAGGCTAGGAGATAACTGAAATGATTATTCACCATATTCTGCTCAGACATGAAACTGAAGAAAACCATGTTCCCTGGATTGTCTCCAAATTCAGCTCCACAGTTTTCAACAGAAAAGGACCCCTGTTTCAGAAGAATCTTGCAAATAAAGGTGGTGGCCAGGAAAAGCTTTACAAGCCTTAGGAAGGTTTTGGCTCAACCTTTAAGCTCTTCTGTTCAGGGGGTGGATTGTTCTGTACCTCCTGCAGTTCAGCCATCTGGGTGCCTGGGTAGAGGACTCCATCCAGGTAACCCGGGCAAACAGCATGTACTGTATGTAATAGCATTCAATGCTGTTCAGGACAATGCATGCATCAGTAACTTTTAGAAGTGTATGAACACCCTGGCAGAAAAGACTTTCTTGATATTGCCTACATTTTGAAGAATCTTTATGTCTGGTTGCTGCCAGTACAGGGCTAGTTCCCAGGTAAGAGTACACAGTTTCAGACTCCTCCATGATAGCCAAAAGGTATTTTCCCCTGGTGCTTGTGTTGTTTTTGAACTTGTCCTAGATAGGAATAATAGCTTTTGGTACTTCTTTGGAATAACGTGAGGATCATTTGATGAGGTGATGCCCTAAAGAAAGTTCTCACATCCCCAGCTGCTTGTGCCAAACACATAGAAATAACTTCAAAAACAGTCTGTCCCTGTATACCAGCCTGAGCCTTAGTAAATTGTGTTGATGTCAGGCCAAGCCTGAAGGCTTCTTAGGAGAAAGTGTTTGGGTGAGTACTCAGTCCATTGCCAAACATGCACATGCTGATGTGGTCATTCTGACCTTTGCAGGCATTTAGATGGGTTGAAATGTGTTATGTTACCTGGAGATACTAGGAGATTTTCTTCCTTCAAGATGGATGGAGGAACCAGGTAGAGACTGACCATTATGTAGGTGTGGGTACTAATGGGCTGTGCTTGGTTTGGATGAGTGATGGGGGATGGGGCACAGGGATACTCACTTGGCTTTGCAAAGGCAGCCAAGGAGATGTCACTTAAGCCTGTAATACATCCAACCAAGGCTGCTCCTCAGAACAATGCACATGTGGCCCAGGTCTTAGATTACTTTTTGGACCATCTTCCTTCTCTGACTGTCTGAAGAACTGTGTCCTTCATATGCATGTAATGCTAATGCATTAACCATGTTCGTTCATTTATTATAATTTCAGTATGTACTGAAGCCACCTGCTTGAATATTCAGCTTCCATTTTCTGTCAGGACCAAAGCCAATTTAAAGGATAACAGTGGTAAGTCCTCAGACAGGACAATGAAAATATTACTGAGTGTTTTAAAATATAATCACAAACTAGTTAAATGTAAAGATGTAAGAAATGCCATCTCTTCAAAATGAACAAAACCAAAAAGACTATGACATACTGCATACAGGAGAAGACATCTTAATTATTTATTTAAAAAGGGTAAATATTAATTCTGAATGTATAAAAAAGTCCTGAAAATGTATAAAGTGGTTGTGCAGGATGCATACACAGGGCTGAAGGAGAAAAACAACAGTCTGGTTTAAAAGAGAGAATATTTATTTATTTATGTATTTATTTTCCATAAGAAATATAAGATAACACAAACAAAAACTGTGTTGGGAAACAGTTTGAAATCAGGTTTTTTTTCTTTATTTTTTGATTCATTGGAGTACCTGTTATACTGTTTGTTGGGGATAATTTTGAAGTAGTCTGATATGGAATAGGGGAATGAAACTAAAATGTTAAGCTGTTATAAATGTTATCATGATTGGAATGCTGTCAAAGTGAAGGAGGCAGATTTCTTTTATTAAATTGCTCTCAAGAAGGCAATAATATTGAGTTCCAGATTTGAGTCTCCAGAAAGTTTTGTATTTATTCACTTTTTATGTTAAAATTGGATAATTTTAATTATTTAAAATAAGCTGTATTTTAGGATTTGCATTGCTTAATAAAACAGCTGGTTCCTCAGATAAGTCTTAGCACAAGACTACATATCATATTAGCAACAATAATACAAAAGTGAAAAAGAAATTCAATGCCTTATCTCTATATCGAAATGTATAAGCTGTGTCGCAAAATGGGGCAATGCTGAAGGAAAAAAAAAAAGTGCATTGGTGTATAAATAGTCTGGAAAATTAGATGAATATGATAACACTTTTAGGAGATCATTATCTGGGTATAAGCCACGTTGATAGTCTGAGTGAATAAATTTAAGGAGGGTGGTGTGGTGTTTTCACTCTGATGGACAGCGAACCTCCATCACAACTGCTGTCTCACTCCCCCTCCCCAAAGGGAGAGGAGGGGAAGAATTATGATGGGAAAGGTAAAGGGTCATGTGTTGAGATAATTTAATTAAAGGGAAATAAATTGGAAAAACAAACAAACAGACAAACACCAATGAAAAAACAACCAGCCAAAGGCCACATAGAAGCAAAGAGAGAGAAAACGATCATTTTCTACTACCCATCAGTGAGTAATCAGCCACATCTTGGGAAGCAGAGCCTCCAAACACACAGTAGTTGTTTGGGAGGACAGAAATTTTCATAATGAGAGCCCCCCCTTTTCCTTCCCCTTTTCCAGCTTTTATTGCTGAGTGTGACACCATATGATATGGAATATCCCTTTGGTTGGTTTAGGTCAGCTGCCCTGGTGATTTCTCTTCCCCGCCTCTTGCCCATCCCCAGCCTACTGGGTCTGGGGAGTTTGGGGAGAGTTTTGGTGCTGTGCCAACCCTGCTCAGCAATAGACAAAACATGGGTGCAATATCAGGGCTGTTCCAGCTACAGGTGCAGAGCACACCACTACACGGGCTGTTGTGGGGAAAGGCAACTCCAATCCAGCCAGACCCAGTACAAATGGCTTCAATGCTATTTGCTAAATGAGATTTCAACTGCAAAACCTTTAAGAAAAATGTATTGAATTCTTGGAGTCTTGATCTTAAAGATTAGAACGAAGTCTAGACCCAGTGTCTGGAAACGAAACAGAGGCAACTTCAGTCTGGAAATAATAGATGTGGGTGTAATTAACCATTGGAAACATTTGTTGAGGGATGTGGTACATTATCAGAGGAAATCATAAAATTATCTCAGATAGGCTTTTAAAAATCTAGGTTTTAGTTCAATCACAAGTTGCTACACTCAGTGAGTGAAAAGTTATTAATTTATGATTTTATGACAGAGAATCAGTTTAGACTGTTATAATGGGTCTTCTGGCTTTAAATCTATGAGCCAGATAAAATGCAGTCACAGAAATAAACTTTATACAAAATCAATGAATTTTTAAATTGTTCATAGTTTTGACCAGATATCTCAAGAAAGATATTTTCTTGCTGGTATAAAAAAAAATAAATAAATAAAAAACGCATTTTTATCTACCGAGACTAGTTAGCAACATATTTAATGAATTTCACATTTCTCTAATAAGAATTTGGAAACAAAAGAAAATAACATTTGATCAGCTCAGTCTGTGCTGCTCACATTTGGATATCCTTATGTAAGATTACAGAAGAATCTTTTCTGGAATTGACTATACTGTGAATTTACTATAAGAAGCACTATATTACAAGTTTTATCCATAAGCAAGTAATGAATTAAAATGTATTGTTTTCTTTGTAATTGTTTATGAACAATTACATTTGCTAAAATTAAAAAGAATGTTTTTGAATAGTTATGACAGCTCTTGTGACCAGTTAGCTTTCACAAATGAGAGTTCATTCAAGTTCATTCATCACAATGATTTTGTGATGAGCTCTCAGAGGGCTGGAGTACCTCCCCTATGAAGAGAGGTGGAGGGAGCTGGGGTTGTTCAGCCTGGAGAAGAGAAGACTCTGAGGAGACCTTACTGGCCTTCTGGTACTTAAAAGGGGCCTACAGGAAAGCTGGAGAGGGACTTCATCAGGGAGCATAGTGACAGGACAAAGGGGAATGGCTTTAAACTAAAAAAACGATAGGTTTAGATTAGACATTAGGAAAAAAAATTCTTCACTGTGAGGCTGGTGAGGCACTGGCATAGGCTGCCCAGAGAAGCTGTGGATGCCCCATCCCTGGAGGTGTTCAAGACCAGGCTGGATGGGGCTCTGAGCAACCTGGTCTGGTGGGAGGTGCCCCTGCCCATGGCAGGGGGATGGAATTAATGATCTTTAAGGTCCCTTCCAACCCAAACCATTCTGTAATTCTATGATGCTTTTCCTTTCTAACAATTAAGAAA